>NC_035446.2:157112898-157454470 GCF_002127325.2 Helianthus annuus | reverse complement strand
TATTTTTGTAGATCTAGCATGTTCAAGTGCTTTCTGGAAAAAAATTGAACCTATATTTGCTCCTGTCAGTTCGAAAGATAAAACCTACTTATCTACACAGGTGCAGAACTGTTTGTAACAATATTGTTAAACTATTTTACATTCTTAATTTCTAATTTGTCGATCACTTGTTGTGATGCTTTTGAAGCAGCTAAAAGAGCCTGATATTCAGGAAAACTTCCCTCAGTTTCATGGTCGTGCAAATAATGTTGCGGTAAGCTTTATTTGATTTTGATTCACATTTATTTCGTTGTTAAGGGTCATTTTGGGTATTTGATTTTTTCAGATGAACGTTACACATGAAATCTCGGTATATGATACAAATGGTTCTGGAGAAAGAAACATGCATGTGAAACATCAGGGAAGCGAGTCTTTTTCCGGAAGACTTGATTCGGATAAAACACCCAAAGAGTTCATCCCATTGTTTCAAAGAGTATTATCAGCACTCATTATAGACGAGTCCGTTAATGAATTCGAAGAAGAAGAAAATACCGAAAATATACCAGTTCAAGATACTTTTAATGATTCAGCTTACGATAATACATTTCACCATGATGATTTCGGTGAGCCTAGAAAGAAGGCTAGGAGAGAAGTTGAACAAGATACCGTGTTTCAAAGTGTTCATTCTGTGAAGTTGTCGTTTTCTAGCAACGGATGTACCACCGCCAACACTTTTAGAAGCCCTATCGTTAATGATTCTCCATGTGATGATGTGGCGATGGTTGGGATCTCAAACAATTTGGTCAACAGGCCACAAGTGATACACATGGAAGGTTTTGGCATTCCTTCATTTGATAATCATAATGAACAAATGCGTTTAGATGACAAACTTCTTTTGGAGCTCCACAGCATCGGTCTATATCCTGAGTTAGTGGTACGCTCATACTCATTTTGCTTAATATATGATTTACATTTACAATACAGCTCAATAAAGTAATGGGTCTAAATTGTGTGTTTAGCCTAAGTTGGATGACAAAGAGGATGAAGCAATCAAGCAAGAAATCAACCAACTGAAGACAAGACTTCGACAACAGGTTATAAAAATGAAAACGTATGACACAATATCGACAATGATCACCGATATTTACTATTCTTCCATTTTCTTTTTCATTTTTCGATAGAATTATAAAAAGAAGGCATACTTGGAGAAAATATGTAGAAGTTTCGGAAGCAGCAGCGTAGGGCGGTAAGAACTTTATACTCAAATCTCTTATTGTCAGCTAGGGGTGTTCATGAGCCGATCCGATCCGATCGAGGGTCTGCTCGTGCTCGGATTGAATTACAACCGATCCAATCCGATCCGATCGAATTTGCAAAACCGAGCACAAAAGTGATGCTCATGCTCGGATTGAATTTGAATCGAGCGGATCGTTTTCGCTCGGTTTCGCTTGGTTTTTCTCAAATCCTAACTAAAATCGAGCGGATCGTTTTCGCTCGGTTTCGCTCGATTGAATTATAAGGCTGCGTTCAACAAAAACAAATCCTAACTTAATTAAAACATGTCCAACACCCACCTTACTAACAAAAGCAATACATAACTAAAATCATGATTCTAAAAATGTTCTTAACAATATCAAGAAGCAGATCTTCAAACAATCAGTTTATGACTATGTGGTTGTTTTAGGAATTAGGGATTTAGGGTTAGATTTTGATATTAACTATTAAGTTGGGCTAGTATATTTTTTGGGCTTTTAATCTTTAAAATCTATAATATATATATTAATTATTAATAAAAAAAATTCGAGCGAAACCGAGCGATCGACGAGCGAGCGGACCTTTGCTCATGCTTGGATTGAATTTGAATCGAACTGATCTGAGCGGTTCATTTACAAACTGAGCGGGAATCGAACGAGCATTTTTCGAGCGATCGTCGAGCAGTTCGGACAGCCCTATAATTTCAGCTTATGTTTAAACTTTAAACATCATCTGGTTGTTATACAGAGATCTTGAGCAGCTTGCAATGGACAGACTGGTGGAGCTAGCTTACAGGAAACTTCTGGCAAGTTTTAATGCTTAAATAACGATTTTAGATTGTTATGTGATATGGGTGGAATAACTTTTATATCCTTGTGATATTTTTGCAGGCTACTAGAGGACCTTCTAGAGGTGCGATTGCAAAGATTCCAAAGCATGTTGCGTTGGCATTTGGAAGGAGAACGCTTTCCAGGTGTCGTAAATTTTTGAAATCGGGTGTAAGTTGCTTTAACATGGCCCCACTTCGAGATATCCTTTTTGCTCCACCGGACATTGAGTTGGAGCCTCCCACCAAGTATATCGGATTCCAAAATCCCCACCCAGATTCAAGAATATCATCTGGTAAGCCACTTTCTTAATCCACTGGTGTTGTGTTTGGATTCACTTTTACCCATTTGGCAACTTAATATGGTGGTACATTATCAAATGGACACCTATGATTTGCTAATTTTACTAAACAACAATGGCATTTGAGCTATTTGACAGATCTTTGTATAAGGTTAGATACACAGGCCTGTAAACGAACCGAACGAACACGAACGAACACGAACATAGGCATGTTTGTGTTTGTTCGTTTAACTTTAACAGAACACGAACACGTAATCGAACAAATTTTTTTGTTCATGTTCGCCCATTAAGAAAATGGGCATGCTCGTGTTTGTTTATGTTCGTTCATTTGTTTAAAACCTAGACGAACAGTTCACGAACATAAACAGACAAACTTAAAACGAATATAATTTAACAAACAAAAAACATCACAAATGAACATAAACGACCAAACATAAAATGAACATAAAGTAGCTTTACTTGTATAAATTATTGATTAACTACGGTAAGCTCCATTTGGAAACCCATTTTTACTACTAGAAAGTCCAATTACTAATTAGTTATATTTATATAAGTAGTTAGAAAGTCCGTTTTACGTTGATATTTATGTAAATGTAAAATATGTATTTTTTTTTTTTAAATTTTAAACGAACATAGATGAATGTAAATAAACGAACATAAACGGATATGCGTGTGTGTCTATGTTTGTGTTAAAATTTGGTTTATCTTCGCTTTTTTTTTTGCTCCCAGATGGTTTTATTTCATTTGATTTTATCCCAGATCTCATTTACTTATAAGGCCACTAAAGGGTGTTTTAATATTTATTTTATGATGCACCAGATGAGGCTTTTGCCATAAACGGGCCAATATCAAACAGAGGAAAGAAGAAAGAGCTTTTACTGGACGACGTCAGCACTGGTTTTGGGGGGGCAACAGGAAAACGCGCATACCAGGGCGAGAGAAAAATGAAAGCAACAGGGGGTCAGATACCAAACCAATCAACAAGATCATTACACCCTGTACAGCCTTCCCTAATTAGGGAGAGTCGGTTAGAGCGCAGTAGCGTGACTCAAGAGAGTAACGGGGGGACTCAAGACATTGACCCGCTATTAGACCCGATTGATGAATTAGGGGTGGGTGGTCCTCAGGATCTGAGTTCTTTACTGAATTTTGACGATGAGGAATTACAAGACCATTTTTCAGCAGGACTTGAGATACCGATGGATGATCTTACTGAATTGAATATGTTTTGATAGAAACTTGATGATGGTTTGATTTTTATTTATAAACAGTGAAGAAGTGTAAATGTATATTATTGTGGAAAAGGTAAGATGTCATGTAACCAACCCATCATTTGTAATTATAGTCCCCTTTATCTCTTTCTTTTTTGCTTTATTCTTTATTTACAATTATTTTTGAACCGGTCAGGATGAATTAGTGGCAGTATTTTTGATATTTGTATAATGCTTTTTTTAATTTTAATTGAATGGACTTGTGAAGAATCCTCTGCTGCAAATGAGTGATGATGGTACACCCTTCTGTTAGAACCTTTTTCTTGTTAGGCTGCTCGGTATGGTCTCCGGCTTCCCTCCGGCGCCGCCACATCACCACCGTCCTCCCACGCCGCCCCCCTCCGTCCCGTCCTCCCCGTCCGAGTTGTGCCGTTTGCGACGGACCAAACAAGTGGGCCTCCCTCCGGCGACGCCAGTCCTCCCACGCCGCCCCCTCCGTCTTCATCCCGTCGCCGGCTTCCCTCCGTCACCATACCCACCAGCCTTACTTTCTCATCAACTGTCTGGGGTATGGTAAATTAATAAAAGTAAAACTGGTCAGTCAGTTTGATGAAAGAATCCTCTGCAAATGACTTCACCATGTTACTTTAAGTGATGGATGATGGATGATATGAATTTGATTCCAAGAGAACGATGAAACAACTTTAGGTTTGCAATAACAACTCTTTTTATTGCACTTTTTCCCCTAATTATTATTAGAGTAAATGCAATTTGCCCCATGAGTTAATAAGTTGATTGGTACAGTCTGCCTCTCTCTCTTTCAGTTTTTGCCCTCTGAAACCCTCACATGGTTATTACATTATCATCTTCCTTAGTCAACGATTACTTTGACCATTAGATTTAGGGGCGGTATAGTTTTTCACCTACGAATCTTCCTAGCCACATCTATAATAAAAGTTTGCTATTGTAATATATTCAGGTGACAAAACAATCACTGTCGTGCCATTGCAGCTGTCACTGTGACCTCACTCCCACCAAAGAAAAAAAAAAACATTAAAAGTTGTGGGCGGTGTCCCAAACGGACATGATCTGGTGGTAAGGTATCTTCTGTCCTTTTTATAGGTATACGAGCATTTAGGAGTATGCTATTTTGCTATTAAAAAAATTGTGGGCCATGACTGTTTGTACAGCTGGGTGATGTGGTATAAAGCCCCTAGCCACATCTTTAATAAAAGTTTGCTATTGTAATATATTCAGGTGATAAAACAATCACCGTCGTGCCATTGCAGCTGTCATTGTGACCTCACTCCCACCAAAGAAAAAAAACATTAAAAGTTGTGGGCGGTGTCCCAAACGAACATGATTTGATCTGGTGGTAAGGTATCTTCTGTCCCTTTTATAGGTATGCTATTTTGCTATTAAAAAAATTGTGGGCCATGACTGTTTGTACGGCTGGGTGATGTGGTATAAAGTCCCTAGTCACGTAGATTTTGGGATAAAAATGACGCCCCTTTTAACAATGATGGTGTGAGATAAAGCTCCACCAAGTTCATAGCAAAAAAGAAAGAAAAAAAATAAACAAAACGTGATTTGTTAAGAAACATGAGTCCCACTAGATGCAGCCCCTTCACGCCCGCTAGCCCTTCACGCTGCATGGTCCCATGGTCTAATAAATAAAACATGAAAAGTTAAAGATTGTAAATATAGAAAAGTTGTAGTAGGTTAAGTGTTACCTTTTACTTTTCCAAATACACCCAAACACAAAGGGTGCTACTTTCTACACCCCCCTATTTACTTTTTTCACCCCCCTCCTCTCACATACTTACAGGTGGGGTCTGCGTGGGACCGACAGTTTTCCTCTCACAAGGAGGGGTGTAATCAGGAAGGATGGGGGGTGTGTATAGAATGGGCCAACACAAAACCATTCCCTGCCGGCTGCTCTGCCGCTAACCAAGTACGTCTTCCATCTCTGTGCTTGATTTATTGTGTGTGTTTTTTTTTTTTAAATAAATCATAAATGATTGATTTTTCACTAGAACATTCCATTAGGATAAACCTTAATTGAGTTATTTTCGATATTAACCTTGGGCCTTATTTTCAGCTTTAGAATAAATAGTAGATGTAAAGATTTTCAATTTTCGAGCACAAATTACTTACTTACTTACTGCTAAATGATACATTATTGCTGGCTTTATATAATAGGCATGAGATCAAATACAAACTCTTATGTTTGTAAGAACCATAAGAACCAATATATAAATGATAAGTGTTATTCAATTAAAAATTAGTTTAGGGATAATTTAGACATTTTAACCCTATTTATTTATAACTAATTAAAATTAAAAAGATATCCCTAAATCCATGCAGATTAATTCAAACCAGAATTTGAATTTAGCACAATCAAAAAACAACATTAGCACAATCAAATAACGACATTAGCACAATCAAAAAACGACATTAGCACTCTCTTAACACCACCGTCTGGGCATCCGACGGTAACACCAACAAAACAACATTAGCACAATAAAAATACGACATTCCAACGAATTTATTTCTAAATAGGCTCCCAATAACAACACAGAAGGAAAAAAAAAAAAAATAACAACAGATACTATTACATAACTAGCACAATTTCATTTTTTTTATTTTATAAACAACACATATTGTTCTATACTAGCACAATTTCATTTTTTTTTATTTTATAAACAACACATACTGGTACATACTAGCACAATTTTTTTTTAATCTTATAAACACATACTAGCACAATTTCATAATTATTACATAATTAGCACAATTTCATATTTTTGTTTTAATTTTATAAATAGCACATACTATTACATAACTGGTAGAAAACAAATTTATTTATATATAGGCTCCCAATAACAATACAAAAGGAAAAAAATAACAACACATAAGAATTACATAATAAAATTAGAACATACGTATAGATTTAAAATTAACACAATACATTTTCATATTAGCACATTCCAACCACGTAACTAGCACGATTATAAAACATCTTTTTGTAACTTTTTTAAAAGTCATTTTTATAATTAAAAAAAGTATAGCAATATGGTACTCATATTAAAGATAAAAAAATATTTGATTTTATGGTATAAATTTTTTCCAAATTTAATGAAATATATAAAAGTTATTTTAGTTTAAAAAACTTGGTGGAATTAGTATTTTATGGGAAATGACTAAATGACTAAAATACCCTAACTTGATAGTATTAATTATTAATTATATGGGTTTTATTTGTAATCAATACCAACCCTTCATTTAAACTATCAATGGCTCAGATCTGTTCTTACGGTTCTTACAATTAGCACTGTTTGTACGGGATCTCAACCCTTATATAATATACGCAATAAAATCAAATTTAGTTCTGTATATTGGATCTATTATGTGAAAACATATCCATTTGTCTTCAATTATGATAATGCTGTTTACTAAATTAAGATGTTCATCATGTGATTTGTCGAATTCTTCCTTCCGAATTTCGATAGTGCCTTGATACATTGTTGAATACTTGCAGATGGATTCTGCTTCATCTTGATCTTGATTTGTGATTTTTGATACCAATATGAGAAGTGCTAGTTTTATCTGGAATGTCTGTAAATCATCATTCACATTTGGGTTAATAGGCCTAACCGTATCAGACCGTTTTGCTAGTGTTGTCCCTGTACGGGGGCTCTCTATGGCGCCTACATTTAATCCTCCAAATAACTCCTCTTCTTTCGGCTTATTTACTGGTATGTTTCTAATTTTAAAATAGAAAACTGAATCAGCTTGATGTGTGCCAGTTGACTTTGATTATGTTAGTTTGACTTTGTTTATCGAGTTATTGGTTTATCTACAGATGACCATGTCTTGGTAGAGAAACGTTGCTTGACGGATTACAAGTTTTCACACGGCGATGTTGTAGTTTTCTGGTATAATTTAGGTTTTCTATTTATATATGCCTTCTTTTATGTATTTTAACTTATTTTGTTGTATTTTCCAACTTGGAATCTTGAATCTTGATGTGTTAAGAGAATGTTTAAAATACAAAAATCCCTTAACGTACGCAGTACCCGATAACGTGCGTAATTATGCATATAACATGCATAATTAGGGTTGAAACAACCCATGTGTAATTTTGAGTTTAACATGCGTAATTTTCATGTTTGGTGGCATGCAGTAGCGGAACTAGTTCAAAAGTTTAGGGGTATCCTAATTTTTTTTTTAGGATCAGGGGTATCTTTTATATAACAGAAACGAAGTTGAGTGGTATTTTTACACTACCGAAATGGAGTTAAGGGGTATTTTTACACTACGTAGACGGGGTAGAGGGGTAGCCCGTGCTACCCCTACTAATACTTTATGTCCGCCACTGGTGGCATGTGAGTTTTGATTTTTTATTACGTGCGTAATTATGCAAATAACGAGCGTAATTAGGGTTTAACCCACCCATGCGTAATTATGCATTATAACGTGCGTAATTATGTCAAGTTAATTACAAAAAAAAAGGGTAGATGCATGGTACCCCTGACTGCGGAAGGGATCCCCCTTCCCAAGCTAGCGACCCGACAACGCCTGACGGTGAAACCCCTGCCAACCCGAGGGGCTGAAACATGTTTCGAACCCGTGACCTCGAGTGTCCTCGGGCCAGTTTAAAGGGGGGGGGGGTCGGTGGCCACTCGGCTGACACCCAATGGTTCAAGTTAATTACTATTGTGCCACTGCGTGAAATTGAAGGCCTAGGGTAGGTCAGATGTGCGGTTGAGATGCTCGCGTACGCTTCGCACGATAAGGTGGTCTTGTACGTTAACCTTCCGCATGTGTTAAATAGTATGTATTTTAATGCAGCTCCCCACGAAATTATAAGGAGAGACAAATAAAACGTATAACTGGCATGCCGGGTGATTGGATCAGTGTTCCTTTCTCATATGACGCTGTGAAGATTCCTGAAGGTCATTGTTGGGTTGAAGGAGATAATCCAACTGACAGCTTGGACTCCAGATCCTTTGGCCCGGTATGTCAACTTCATGATAACTTTAGATTTTTGTTGGACCGTCTTCTTTTAACTAAAGGTGGGTATTTTGACCCATTTGCTTATTAATGGATTGATGTGAGTTATGTTTGTCTCTAACGGGTCAAACTACAAGGATTTAACTACAAAGAAGTTCTAACATGTTAAAATTTGTCTGAACTGTATTCAAATGCACCTGTTTGACCAAACCCATTTTGACCCATTACCCGCACTGTTCATGTGCCATCTCTACCTTAAACAAAGACACTCGGTTAATATTGGATTTGAAAGTGTTAATAAATTGTTAACTTTTAGCAGATTCCACTGGGGTTGATTCGTGGAAGGGTTACACACATTCTCTGGCCGCCTCAAAGAGTCCAGAAAATTGATAAAAAGCTTCCTCGGAGTGGACTTTCCTTCTAAGGTGAGTTTAAATACTCAATTAACAGTGCTGACGAAGATCTATGAAGATATGAGTACAATGACCAGAATTTTCTATAGGTTTATGATTTGTTTCTTTAAATTTTTTATTCTGAAGTTTTTTTAGGGGTATTATTTTGTTTTAGTGATCATTCTGCAAGTGTCTAGATACATTATTTGATAGAGGTTATGCATCATGAGGGTGTTCACATAAAAAAAACTATCAGACTAATCTATTCATTTTATTTTTAAAAAACTGTACTGTTTATTTACACATGTACAAGTTATATGCGAACAATCAAACTAATTTGTTCACATATTTTTAGTTTTGTATCACTTTCCTACTCATGTATAGGTTATATAGTGTATAATGACCATTACAATTTACATGGTTTTCTTTTATTTTTAGTTGATTTAAAATTATCATCATGGGTGGCTAAGATTTATTCAGCGTGTTCTTGCAATATATAGCGTCTTGAATTGATCCCTGATGTCAGGGCCGGCCCTGGGGGTGGCCAGGGAGGACCACCGGCCAGGGCCCGATATTTCGGAGGGCACACTACTTTTAGAAAAAAACCCGATATGTATACGTAATTTTTTTTAATAAGGTATACCTATACAAACACAACATAGGCCCACTTACAAAACTATTCTTATGTTTTAGATTAGTTATTAGCCCATTGGCATTAGGTTTGGACCTTTTTTGAGCCAAATACCCAATTTCGTTAAGACCTAAGGGCATGATTTTTGAAGCTCGAACAGGGTACACGAATTCTCAGGGCCGGCCCTGCCTGATGTTTATCTTTAAGTACAACTGAAGGGACGACGTTAACGTAAGTTGGTTCTCAAACTTATATGATGAAACCGATGTTGGGCCATAGTCTAGAAGTCTTAAGAACATGAGGATCGTCATCGTTGTCATTAATCATCATCACAAGTTATTTCTATGATAAAGAGAATTTCATTGCAAAATGAGTTCTTGATTTAGACAAGTTTGGATTATGTAAAGAAAAGTAGAAAAAGACGTATTTAATATGTATTTTAAACAAAAAAAAAAGTATTATTTATTAACCATGCTCTTGTATTATTATATAAAAATCATATATTCTTAAAGATGATAAGATGACGAGTGAAAAGCAATGATTATTTTCTTTTATCAGAAGGTAAAAACCTTAATTGTGATTGAGCTGAGTTTATATATTTTCCCCTCTAGAATCTGTATTTTGAATTGAGTTTCTTAAATGTGATTGAGCTGAGTTTATACACATACATACATACTATGTAGATGCTTTTAAAATATATAAAAAATGTTTTGGCTCCGATATAAATGTCAAGTTCCGCCACTTTAAACTGTTTCTTTATAAATAGCTAAACATAGTTATCGTTCTCTGGTTAAATAACGAATGCGAGAAGGCCCCTCGAAAGGTTAGAAAACCGTCAACTTCAAACTCTATTTTCGTGTGTAAACGAGTAGCACATGATGTCTCCTAATTATAGATATCAAAAGTGTACATATACCAACAACAGATGAAATGCACATTAAGATTACTATAACTATAAGTGTTGTTTTCAGGACATTGGATCTCTTTAGGACCAATGTCCCAACAAACTTAAATTTAACCTATAGATACACCCGATCGATTCAATATCCAACATGTGATCATCGTTTCCCTTAGGTGTATCATTATGTTGACGTTTTAGGGTCATTTTTCTAAATTCAAATGTGGAATTTTCTTTGTATTTTCTGTGTATTTAAAACTACCAATGTGGCAGAAGCAGTACATTATCTACGAGTAGTCGAGTATACATTCACCAATTTTACATAGCGGAACCACTTATTCCGGCTTTCTACATGTAATGATCGAGAATTTGATCACACCCTTCTGGAATCCTTCAATCATCAATGGCATTACCAATGCCCCTCTAATAGTCTTCCATCCTGTTATCAAATTCAATCCACAAAGAATTAATATACATACACCAAGTTGAAAGTCAACACGAGATTCAAAATGCATAAAACCTCCAAAGTCGTTTTATATTTACAGTACTATAGTTTTTTTTCTGCAGACATTTAACTGCTCATTAATCTTAAAAAAACGAACAGGTAAAAGTGTTTATGGTTTGACCAGACACTAAAAACTACCATTTGACCCATTACCCGACTTGCCAATTCTATCAGTAACAGGGACCCGATGCTTTGACGACATATCTCAAGAGAAAAGAGAATTAATACGCTAATTAGAAATTACCACTCTGTAGCAATGAAGTTAGGCCATCCCAGGTCAACGCAGACCGTATCACAGCTGGCCAAAATGGGGCAACATTGTCCGACCAATCAGCAGACTTGATATCCTTAAGCCAAGTAGCAATACGATAATCAACTTTAATTCAAAATGTGTTGGTAACTATGGAGCAAACATGATGCAACTTACTTTAAGAGAAAGGGATTCCAGTAACTTTATATAATCCGCAGTGGAGCACCAAGCAGGCAGATAAAACCCATCACAAATCTTGTCTAAAAGTCTTTTTTCCTCTGGGCGCAGGGATTTTTCAGTAGTGGAAAGGTCCCTGTGGCACCATGTGACTATGATTATTGTGGCTCCAGGGGCAGCCACTCGAGCCAACTCGCTAACAAACTGTTGATTTCGAAAGCAAAAGTGTCATGAAAAACAAAACATACAGACGAAAACACATGACATTACCTTTAGTTTGTCAGGCATGTGCTCTCCACTCTCCATTGACCAAACGAGGTCAAACTTCCCATCAGGAAATGGCTGGTTCAAAGCATCTGCAACTTGAAATGAGACCTGCTTATTGTTGATCATGGTTAGTTTAACAACTCTATGCTAGTAAAGACTTCAAGGCGAAAAACATTCAGTTTTCACTATAAATTGTTATATAATTTGCTGCCTTATTACATATCGTAGATAGTTAAGTAACATATAACATTTTTTTCTTAGTGGAGACTAATTTTCATTTGAAAGAACAAACCGCAGTACCTTGTTGGCCAGCCCTTGAGCAGCAGCAAGCGCCTGAGCCCTTGCGGCTTGTACAGGGCTAAGAGTGATGCCACAACATTCCGCCCCGTATTTTCTCGATAGGTACCTTGCGCTACCCCCGATTCCACACCCAACATCAACTATGCTTCTAGGTTTCTTTGACGCCTCCTCTGCAAAAATTTCACATTAATCACAGAACACATCTTACATTATAACCGAAAACATATAGATACCTCAAGGCAAATAACAATCTCTCTTACATAACACTATTTGCATAAATTTTTATTACAAATTTTTCACTTGAACATTAGTTCGTTAAGTAAGCAAATAAACGTTTGTTCATTAGGTAAACGAATAAACGATTCATGAAATAGGCAACATGCTTATACACATACAATGAATGAACCAATTGAGAAAACCTTTAGCATGCAATTTATCAAGTTGTTAGAAAAAGTAACTACCAGAAACAGAGGCAAAAGCGAGCGCCTGATCAATCATACGGATCTGAGCAGAGCGGTGGTCGGAGATTTGCACGACGGCGTCGGGGTCGTAGAAGCCATGGTGCATGTGTTCTCCCCATATATTCTCCCATATTCCGGACGATTCGTCGTAGAATTCTGCTATACCTTTCTTCAACTGCTGGTCATCTGCAGTAGTAACAGCCAGATTACTGTTGGCTCTTATAGCTCCTCCTCTGATGAGGCGTTGCAGCGGTTGTTGTTTACTCCGGCTGAAGAGTCTGGATTGGTGTGGGATGGTGGTGGTGAGGAGCGTGGATGCGAACGCGCCGCACAATGAAGTCATTATGCAGTCCGTAAGTCTGTAACTGCAAAGTTGAAATTATGCAGTCCGTACAAACACGTAGCGAGTGTGGGACGGTTAGGCAGGACGCTTTACTTGTGGACCAATGCGGAGCTCTTCTAGTTTTGTGTTTCACACTTGTCCATCTTTCCAAAAGTTGAGGGGTGACAACTACCATTCAAAATTTTAGAATATTGATTATTTTATTTTAGTAGTAGTAGCTTTTTTTTTTTTTTTTAAGTAAAATGCTATATTTGTCCATGAGGTTTAACCAATTTTGTTTCTTCCATTAAAAATGATCTTTTTGTGTATTTGAGTCATTACGTTTGCATTTTATTGTCATTTTCATCATTGAGTTTGCAATTTTTTACGACTCTCGTCTCTCGAAACCTGGCCCTTATGGATGTAAATGGCACCTCAGGGACGAAAGTCGAAAAATAGTCAAACCTCATTGACAAAATGACATTTTACTCTTTTTTTAATGACAAACTATCACCTCTTGGATAGGGGGAGACATCTTGATCTTATCACTACACCATGTTCTTTGGAGACGATTTTAGTTGTATTTATATATAGTATTAAAACACGCGTATTAAATCACGATAAAAAAATAACATCCTCAAAACTTTATATAAAAAGAAAACAAAACATTTACACGTTGCTGCTCATTAAACCATGAATAAAAACATTTACGTGAACCCACGTGTGCACTGATATAACTATATAAGTGGTATAAACGGAGTGAACATAGTTAAAATTGAGGAGAAACAATGTAAATTATTTTTTGATCATTTTTCGATTTGCACGTATCATCTTTGCAGAGAGACCATGCTAATTTTATCCGTATCATTCCAATTTTATTGATGTTAATTTTATCCGTATTATTCCAATTTTATTGGATGTCCCCGAAAGTAACACCCCTCAAAAAGGCACCGTAACAAGTCATAATCGAAACCCCGAACGCGTACGACGAAAACCAACACGAAAAATGAGAAAACCCAGTTTTGGGTCTCGTCGCCCTCCGCGACGATGATGACGAAGCCGATCGCGTGACGCGGCGCTTTAGTTTTCGCCTGGAGACACAAGTTGCCACGCGGCAGGACTACTTGGTGACTCATGCCACCTATGCCCTAATTCACCCCGTCGCGCTATGCGACGGTGATGGTAAAGATTGGTCGCGTGACGCGACGAGACTGAATTGCAGCTATAAATTGAGCGAGAATTGGACAATTAAACTTGTTCATTTCTTTTTTTTTCTCTCTCTCGACTTACTGTCCTTATACCCAAGAACTCTAAACCCTCGAAACTCTGCTCCGTAGAAAGTGAGCTAACCCTGAACACTAGTACGATACCCTGTTCAGTCGATCTGAAACCAATCAACGGATGTTAAAGTGTTGCCCGAATAAGGCTATACTTTGTTATCTACGTTGTGGTTTTGATCTCGTGACCATCGTTAGGTTTGATGGGATTTACAGTGATACGTATTCTACTATGTTAAACTAAATGTTTAACTACCAGAAAGCAGAGAACTATAAACTTACTATCAAAATAGATGCTTAATTACCAGAAGATTCATAACTATAAGAATTATTCAAGATGATTTCTCATTCCTTTACGTGTCCCTATATATACAATCAGTAAGTCTCCTAATATAGAGGATATCATAATCAAATCAATTACAATTATTTACCAATATACAAATATTCTATTACACCCCCGCAATCGAAGCGAAGGGTGGACGAATGCTGAGACTGGACCGAAAATCATCAAATAGTACACGTGGAAGACCCTTGGTGAAGATATCAGCTATTTGATGTCGGGACGGAACATGAAGAACACGAACACAACCTCTCTGAACTTGTTCACGAACAACATGGATGTCGAGTTCAATATGTTTCGTGCGTTGATGTTGCACCGGATTGCCTGACAAGTATATAGCACTGACGTTGTCACAGTAAACCAGAGATGCACGCGTGATCGGATGATGTAATTCCAGAAGAAGATTGCGTAGCCAGCAGAGTTCAGCGACTACATTAGCAACTCCACGGTATTCGGCTTCAGCACTGGAGCGAGAGATGGTGGATTGTCGCTTAGAGGACCAAGAGATAAGACTATCCCCCATGTAAACACAGTAACCAGAGGTTGAACGGCGAGTATCAGGACAGCCTGCCCAGTCAGCGTCTGTATAGGCTACAAGAGATAAAAGCCGTGCAGGAGTGAGGTGAAGGCCGAATTCGATAGTGCCTTGAATGTACCTGATAATTCTTTTTAAAGCATTCCAGTGGACAACCCGAGGAGCATGCATGTGGATGCAAATTTGCTGAACAGCATAGGAGATGTCAGGTCTGGTGAAAGTCAAGTATTGAAGGGCACCTGCCAGACTGCGATAGGTAGAAGGATCATCATGTAAGGGACCCGATTCAGCCGATAGTTTGGACTGAGTATCGACGGGGGTTGCTGCTGGCTTACATGAGTCCATGGCAGCACGATAAATACTATCACGAGCATATGACTGTTGAGATAAAAACATTTGGTCCCCAGTGCGAGTAACCTGTATGCCCAAAAAATATGAGAGTGGTCCCAAATCCTTCATGGCAAATTCACCTGCAAGAGTATGTAAAAGTCTCTGGCGAAGAGCATCAGTGGAAGTAGTAAGAATGATATCATCTACATAAAGAAGTAGATAAGCCACATCATGCCCGTCCTTGTATGTAAATAAAGAGTTGTCAGATTTGCTTTGCCGAAATCCCTGCGAAGTGATAAAATCAGTGAAACGCTGGTACCAGGCACGAGGAGCCTGTTTGAGACCATAAAGGGATTTCTTTAGAAGGCAGACATGGTCAGGAAAATCCCGGTGACGAAAGCCAAGAGGTTGGTGCATGTAAACAGTTTCCTCCAAATTACCATGAAGAAATGCATTCGTGACATCAAGTTGATGTATCTTCCATGATTTTGCCAGAGCGAGAGTGAGAACAAGGCGAATCGTTGCCGGTTTAACAACCGGACTAAAAGTCTCTCCACAATCAACCCCTTGTTCCTGATTACGACCATCACAGACCAGACGAGCTTTATAGCGTTCCAAACTGCCATTAGACCTGTACTTGTGTTTAAATAGCCACATGCATCGAATAATGTTCATGTCAGGAGTGCGAGGTACAAGTTCCCAGGTCTTGTTTTTAATAAGGGCACTAAATTCATTGGACATGGCATCGTACCACTCTGGAGTGGCTAAGGCAACCTGAGGGTTTTTGGGTACAGGAATTACAGTGGTGGTATGAAGATTGAATTGTGGCTTTGGTTTAACGATGCCGCTCATCGAGCGAGTGTGAATGGTGCGAACGGGTGGAGGAGAGGGAGGGGGTGGAGGCAGGGAGTTTATTTGAGAGGTGTTGTGGAACGGAGTTGTGGGTATGGGCTAGGATGTATGGTGTGGGCCTGGTGAGGAGGTTGTAGATGGGCCGGTTGAAGAGGACATGGGTATGGGCTGGGATGTATGGTGTGGGCCTGGTGATGCGGACATGGGCTGTAAGGGAATGATATTGGGCTGTGAGGGAACGATATTAGGTGGTAAGAGAATTGGGGCGATGTTGGGTGGTAAAGGAACAGGGCCGATGTTAGATGAGGAGGGTAGTGGGCCGTGGTGGGTGGTTTGAGGGGAAGGAGTAGGTGGGTCAGGTATGGCATCGTGAGTGGCAGGAGTGTGTTTTTGGGATGCAAGATGTTCCCAAACTAGTGGGTGTATGGTAGGGTTGAGAAAATCATAAGAGGGAGGCTTGGTAGGCGACTGGATGGTGTAAGGAAAGATTGTTTCTTCAAAGTGGACGTGACGAGAAACAATGATTTGATGAGTGGAGAGATCGAGATATTTATACCCTCGATGGTTCGGTGGGTATCCAAGAAATACACACGGGGTAGATCGATAATCAAGTTTGTGGATATTAGTAGAGGGAGTAATGGGATAACAAAGGCACCCGAAAACGCGTAAATGATCATATTCGGGTGTGACATTGTAAAGAAGTGAGGTAGGTGACCGAAAGTTGTGATTTTTGCTTGGTAGGATATTGAGTAAGTACTTTGCGGTTTCAAGAGCATGGTGCCAAAAATTGGTTGGTAAGGAAGCTTGGGCTAAAAGGGTACGTAGCATATTATTTATGGTGCGGATTTTTCGTTCGGCTTTTCCATTTTGAGATGATGTGTAGGGACATGAAAAACGGAATTGCATACCATTGTGGTGACAAAACGTGTGGAAATTTTTGTTGGCATATTCTTTTCCGTTGTCACACTGAAATTGTTTAATTTTTCGTTCAAATTGTGTAGAGACAAGGTTGTGAAGTTGTGTAAAAATGTTGAAAACTTGGGATTTATGTGTTAGTGGAAAAGTCCATAGAAAATTGGTGAGGTCATCCAAGAAAAGGATGTAATATTTGTGTCCACCGGTACTAAGTATGGGTGATGTCCAAAGGTCGCTATGTATGATGTCAAAGGGCAAACGAGTACAATTAATGGAATCGTAAAACGGTAATATAACACTTTTACCAAAAACGCAAGATTGACAAAGAGTCTTATTAAGTTTGCCATAATCAATAAAAGACGATAATTTTAACGATTGCAATAAATTGTTGCCAGGATGACCCAGTCTTTGATGCCAGCGATCTTGAGAGATGGTAGTAAAGGCCTTGTGTTGGTTGAGGTGGAGCGGTAGAGGCTGAGTGAGAGGGTAGAGATCGCCTGTGCTATTGCATCGTAGGATAGGAGCCCGTGTTTTGAGATCCTTCACAAGAAAACCAAATGGGTCAAACTCAACAGAAACTAAATTATCAGTTGTAAGGCGACGAACTGAAATTAAGTTTTTGATAATATTGGGTGCAAATAGGACGTTATTGAGTTTAAGTGGTGGAAAGGGGGGGGGGGGGGTGGTAGAGTTTGGTTGCCTTGAGCCAAAACAGGGATAGTCATGCCATTACCAACAATGATATTTTTATTAGTGCACGAATTAAAATTAGACGGGGAATATATACCTTGCTGGTTGGCCGAGTGTGACGTTGCTCCAATGTCCATCAACCCGTGATCCGGAGGATTCAGCGACATGGTGTAAAGTGCCTGCTCGATGTCTGTGGGAGTGTAACCGGTGTGATGTGCCTGATCCGGACGCGGACCCAAAATGCCTTGGGAAGAATTGTTGTTGGGCCGAGAGGGATATGAACAGGGGGGTTGGGCTTGTTGGTTGTTCCAGTTTTGGGCTTGGCCATTCAAAAGACCAGCCCACTGACTTGCTGTCCAATTGGAAGGAAACACAATGTATGGGTGATTATGTTGATTGTAGGATGAACGTCCACGGCTGCCATTATTACGCCCCCGACCACGGCAGCGTCTACCACGACCACGGCCACGGTCAGATGAGAAGGTAGGGTAGTCGGCTGTGATAGGGGATGGATTGTTGGAAACAGTGGCCGACAACGCAGTGGCTGCCGATTGAGAAGCCCGAGTTACATAACGTTTCTTCTTGGTTTCTTCAAAGGTTAAGCGAGACCGGACCTCGTTGAAGGAGGGCAATGGAGTTTTATTCTGCAAGACAGTGGAAATACCGTCATATTGCTCGGTAAGACCGGTTAACACCTTTATCACAAGCGTATGATCGTCGATGGGAGCACCTACACTGTCGAGTTGATCGGCAAGATGTTTGGCATGCTGACAATATTCCGACATCGACTGGAAGTTATCGAGGCTGAGATTGGCAAACTCTTGACCGAGAAAGATCGCACGGGTAGTCTTGTTGTCAGAGAACTCGTTCTTTACCAACGTCCAGGCTTCGTATGCGGACTGACCCGGTTTGAGAATGATGTGCAGCAGCGATTGAGAAATAGTGGCATAGATCCACTGGAGGACGATTGCATCAATTCGGGACCAGTCGGTGTCTTCTTTAGAGTTATCAGCCGATTTTTCCGAGTCTGAGGATGACGGTTTAGCAGCAGACGGACGTTGAGCAAGATGATCGTGCACATCATAAATCCGGCAGTGCACTTGAAAGAGAGCCGACCACATGGAGTAGTGTGTTGAGTCCTTTTCGAGAACGATCGGGACATGAGTTTTGATATTTGTGACCGTGAGGGCCGGGTGAAGAGAAGTGTCCATGAGGTAGAAGATGAAGGAGACGAAACAGAAGGGAGGAGCAGTCGGCAGAGGAGGGCGGCGAAGAGAATATTAGGGTTTAGGATCGGTTATATGGCTGATACCATATAAGAATTATTCAAGATGATTTCTCATTCCTTTACGTGTCCCTATATATACAATCAGTAAGTCTCCTAATATAGAGGAGATCATAATCAAATCAATTACAATTATTTACCAATATACAAATATTCTATTAATAACTATAAAAGTAGATGCTTAACTATCAGAAGGCTTAGAATCAAGAGGCATGTTAAATCAAGAATAGACCTACAATGTGAGTCATTAACCAACTGGGGTAGCCCAGTTGGCCACCGACACCCACCTCTTCCCAGAGGTACCGGGTTCGAGTCTTGGGAGTGGCATATGTCGCCCAGGGTAAGAACTCGGCATGGGGAAGTCACCGCAGAGCTAGCTTGGTCGGGTAGCGGCTCCCGGAGTGAGATCACTCCGGCGGTTGGGAGGACCGTGCACTATCCCCCCCCTACAATGTGAGTCATTCTATTTTATTAAATGTTTTCAAAACCCTAAATGCTTTCCAATTGTTACTTATATTTACAGTGATTAAGTTTTTGTATTTTGAAATTACTGCCGGTATGTGAGGTTTTGTATACACTACTAGTCCAGCGTTGCTATTGGACAAAGATTTAGCCAATAGTAATATGACCACAGTCACCTAATTGGGTAGGTGACAAATACTGATTTAGTAATTAAAAGATATAAACAAATGTAAAAACTCTTAATGTTGTAATTATAAGGAATCTACCTTTTATACAAATTGAATGAACTCACTAGTATTTCCTGTTGATAAAATGTTTTTAAACATGTTTAAGGTGATTACTATAGATCTGAATAAGATTTGTGATATGACACCAGAAGGCTTAAAGAAGTGTCTTATTTTATCAATTAAATTAAGAAACGTTGTTTTATGTATTTAGGTTTATATATCCCCTATTAAAGCTACATCTGTAAAACATGGGTTTATCCTCATCTGTTTAATAAATAAAAAAATCTGGTGTTTCTAAACTCTGATATTTTTTCTAACTCACGTTCCTGATGAAATTTCCACTGCAATATTTTCAAAATAACCACCGGTACCACTTGACTGTTCATGGCTCCCATTCAGGATGTGGTCATAGGTTATGACACCAAAGAGACAAACAATTATATATATTAACAGAAAGAGTTGATGAACAGTGTTTCAATTTTTTTAATATTACTTTTTTTAAGGTTTCATTTTATATTAGTTTTTCAATTTTTTTAAAATTAATTTTTTTAAGGTTTCATATTATATTAGTTTATTATATATATTAACAGAAAGAGTTGATGAACAGTGTTTCAATTTTTTTTAATATTAATTTTTTTAAGGTTTCATTTTATATTAGTTTTTCAATTTTTTTAAAATTAATTTTTTTAAGGTTTCATATTATATTAGTTTATTACATGATTAGATTTCAAAACATATTTTTATATAACTTTTAACATATAATTAACGTATTCGTTATCAAATAGGAAACCATAAAAATTAATGTATACTGGTATTGGTGTTGTTTGGTTCAGTTTGGTACAATATGGTAGCAATACGGTGTCAGTTTATCGAAAGCAAAAATAATCAAAATAAAACCGGTATCGATACAGAAAATTTTTAGTCGGTTTCGATTTGGTTTGGTAGCGGCACGAAGGACCATGAATAGTAAATAATTTTTTAAGTATTTGTTTTAATTTTGTTAATAGTCTTTTACTTTTTATTTAATATGATATTTTTGCTAATAACTTGCGTATGTTAATTGTATAAAATGATCCAAAGACGCAACTATATTAGATTTTTTTCCCAATATCCCGATATAAATCTTATTGAAAATGGATGTTGCGCCGCTACCATGCCGAACGGAAAACCGACTGAATAACATCGATACCGATATTCATTGTTATGGTTTTTGGTTAATCTTATTGAAAACGGATACTGTGTGCTACCGTACCAAACATAAAATTGACCAAACAACATCAGTATTAGTACCGATATTTACTTTTATGATTTTTAGTTTCGATAAACTGACACCATATTACCGAGCCAAACCAAACAACATCAGTAGCGGTACCCGTATTCTTTTTTATGGTTTTTTTCGATAATACTTCATTTATACAACTCCGTCAGCGAAACAATATCGATACCGTGACAAACTGAACCTATATTATCCAAACAACATCGATACCGGTACCATATTCATTTTTTTTTTGTTTTTGATTGATATAAAACGTGTGATGATTGCTATACCAAATTCCTGTATCGTACTAATATGAGAACAAACCAAATTGATATCAGCTGAAATGCCGTCGCGAAGCGCGGTGCAAATCAACTAGTGTAAATTATTAATGGGCTATATAGTAAATATCAAAATCTATGCAACAAGATATTGTCTCATTTGCCTAACAAAGTAACAAGTTATAAAAAGATGGTGAATTTTGTGTGTGGCACAAACATTACCAAATAAGGTTATATATAATATAATTGCATAGAGATTGTTCACACTAAACAATTAACATGCAATAATTTAGTTATACTTTTATATATATCTTAAATTTAAACCTGTTATTAAAAATCCTAATTGTTATGCGAAAACATAATTTTAATTGAGAAAAATTGTAAGTAAAAAAAAGAATTAATTTGTTTTTCTTACTCAACTTTGTAAGTTAACACTTGCTTTAAAAACTTGGATCTTTACCTTTAGAGTTGCATGATAGAAGATAACTAGAATTAAGCCCATGTGGTTTGGCGGGGTGTAAAATCATGTCAAATAGTACTAATGTTATACCACCGCTAGTGACCATCAACACTAAAGTTGCGACGTGTTAATACAAATAAATTAGACCGAAATGTAAGCATAAAAAAATATAACCATGTCAATCTAGGATTTGCGCGTTGCGACAAACCTATCAAACGAGAAAAAAAGACATAAACACGTTGAACCAAACACGCACATTATGCCCTGTTAACTTGCAAAATTTTGAAGATGCGTAAAATGAAAATTTGCGAAAGATGAAAAGTATAGCGGACCAAAGTTGAAAGTAAAAAAGTTGTGATGTTATGTACTTAAATTGCTAAAGATGAAAAGTTTTGGGTCAAAAGTAAAAATCAAATTTTGTGAGCTTAAATTGGAAATGCTGAAAAGTTTTGTGTTAAAAGTAAAAAAATTAAATTTTGTGAGGTTAAATTACAAAAGATGAAAAGTTATGGATTAAAGGTAAAAATTAAATTTTGTAAGGTTATAAATTGCAAAAGATGAAAAAATTTATATTAAAAGTAAAAAAATCATTTAAAAAAAGGATTTTTACATATTTCCCCCTCCTAAACTGTCTTATTACGTATTTCCCCAAACCAAAAAAACAATTACATATTTCCACTCCCTAACTCATATATATTACATATTTTCCCTTTATGTAATATATAAATATTACATAAATATTTACATATTTCTCCATTCTAATATCATCAATCAGTTAAATATTTACCCAATTCATGTAGTATCACCCTATTTTTTCTACTTGTTACGTCAAATAATACAAACAAAACCATGATACTTATAATAAAAAAACACAAACTTTCATTAAATTGTAATCCTTACTTGTTCATAATTAATTTCGTTAAAAAAAACATAAAGTTTTGCAAAATTTAAGTACAAATACAATAACAAAATTTGAAAATCAATCGCTCAACTTTGACGAATTACTTTCATGTTTTTTTGTACTCTTTCCCCGTCCCCTTTACTTGTTAGACTTGATGTTGAGTAAGATCTTCAGGTGCTGAGTTTTTGCATGTCTTTTCACGGTGTCCATACTCACTACATCGTGGACATTTTTGTCGATTTTTAGGCTCGCCACCTGATCTAATTCTATTTTTTCTTGGTCTTTCAGGTGGACGTTTGATTGCAAATGGGTATATCTTCTCTTTGTTATCTATATGCACCCATTGATCCTATTATGGGTTGCCTTTTTTTTACTGACTGGGATTTTTTTTTTTTTTGGTCTCTTTCTGGTTATAGATTCTTTTTGTGTTCTGTTTGCCAAAAGTATATGATTATATGAGAAAATGTAATTTAAATAATTGGTAGATAGTAGTGGAAAGCATATATAACCTCCCGTATGTTTTTTTCTTGTTTGGAGATTGATGTTTTTTTTTTGGTTTAATGGATTCATGGATGGTCGGATCTTTCTAACACTTTGTGTTCATTTTATTTTCTTGTTTGGAGATTGATGTTTTTTTTTTTCTTTTACAGAGTTCAATAGATTCATGGATGGTTGGATCTCAGTAACACTTTGTGTTCATTTTATGTAATCACATTTAAGTATAATGTGATAATCGGGATTATATCTACAGTTTCTGATTGTTTTATGTAACTGTTTATATATTAGAGCTATTTGGATAGTTTGTTATTCTAGACATCCTGTTTTGCTTTATTTAGATTTGCACAGCTTCTTTATTTTGAGTTATGGTTTACTAGAATGGTAATTGGGTAATTTATCAAAAAAGAGGGAAATATGTAATTGTTTTTTTGGTTTAGGGAAATACGTAATAAGACAGCTTAAAAGGGGAAAATATGTAAAAATCTAAAAAAAAAAAAAAAAAAACACTAACCATAAATTACAACACCCTTATTCATAGATAAGCTATAAATTAATACTATATAAATTACACATGCATACCACGATAATGGCTAGAGGTTTTTGTCCAAGACCTTGATGAACCGAACTTACTCGTGCCTACACTTAGATTAATGAAGTAGTGAACTTTACGCACCATTTTTCTATTTTTCCTATTTTGTTGCAATAAAAGACAGCTCACAACTCACATTAAACTGGTTCATATGACATTTCTATAAACTTAATATGTTTGAGTATGGGATTTTTTGCTAGTAAAGTAAACATAAACAATATTTTTTGAAACTCAGAAAACGATAGTTTTGGAGCAATCACGTCGCTGGCCACGTGGAGAACTGAAAGGCCCCCACGGGCATTCCCTGGGTTGTGAGATTGCTCCGGCCACAAACCCAGCTCCAATGGTCCATGACCAAAGACCTAGTCCGCATGCAAATGGTGGATTGTGATGTGAAGGTTTTGTGTTATGGAAAAATGAAGATTTTTTTAGGGAGGCTTGAGTTGAGATCTGATATGACATGCCGAGGTTGATGTTTGTAAAATTTTACGTTGTGGATGCTCTTAAAACCCAGTAGCAAATACAGGTCCTGTTTGTTTACCACTGAATGAGAACTATTCAGAGGTCCACATCTAGGTCCACATCTGATTCAATCAGATTGCAGTGAGCATTTGGTTCCAAAAAGAATGATGTCTGAATGGGTGAAATAAGGGTGGAGGGTATAATACTCGGGGAGTTGTGCGGTGACTCAAGTCACCGAATCGGTGACTATACCCCCCCTTCAAACGCATTCGGTAACCATGAGAGAGAGTCTCAAAATCGGTGACTATACCCTCCCTTCAAACGCATTCGAATAAAGTTAAAAGTTAAAATTGGATCAAACATGGAATAAACACTCATTAATCCTAAAACATTCCAAAACATAACAGAATTATCGAATTTTCCCAAGAACATGATGAACCCTAAAAACATAAAACATAAATTCTGGAACCCGAAACCTGAATATTAATAGTTTTTCTAAACAAATTTCGGCTAAAACATAACCCAGTTGAATTTGAGTGAACATATAATTAATCTTTTTCCCGAAAACAGAGATCTCGAGTCGATCTTCATGACTCGAAACCGGCTGTTATAGTTTTAAAGTTACGAAAAATCCGTTTTCCAAGTTTCAATCCCAGAATTATGGATACGAAAACAGAACTGACTAATCAACATATGCTCTGATACCACATGTTGGTTCAGTTCTGTTTATACATGAAGGAAAACATTAAAACATACCTGTTATAGCAGACAGTGCGTTGGAGAATCCAGTAATGGAGTTCGACATGCTTGTCATCGTGATCTGGTTCCTCCTTAGGGTGCTAACTGATGATGGGGAGTTAGAAAACTGAAAAGGGATATTGGCTAGGAGAGGAGGTCGAACGTAATGATGTTATGGCTAATGGGGTGTGTGTAATTGTGTAACTGAGTAACCCCTTAACCTCCACATAATTCTCCTTATATAAGCACCCAGGAGGAAACCTAATTAGTTAATAAGGGTAATATGGTCCATCAACAATTACCAACTAATTATTTAATAGGTTATAATATATTTTGATCTCTATAATGTAAATGATTATGATGGCTATAGATTAAATATTAATACATAATATATTTAATTTTACATTTTTAACACACAATTCTTACAAAAAAATTCTCTTTCTAGACCCACAAACACCATGGATAAACAAAACAAAGGTGAACCCAAGAAAAAATGTTCCGCTAGCCGAGGATCGGATTCAAGAAAAAAGGTTTCGCAAACGAGACAAGGTGATTGTAGAGGTCCAAGTGCACCGGTTCAAACCTCCTACGGATATTCACCAACTACTCAACCTCAATTTTATTACCCTCAAACTCAACCATCTTTTTTCACTCAACCATCTTTTTTCACCCAACCTACTTTTCCACCACAAATATTTTCACACCCAAGCTTCACAAACGAGTTCGATCCATTTGGATTTAGGACCCCGCCAATTCAATCACCAAGAGAGAATGTCGAGCGCCCACTTCCTATCTACGATGATGTAGAGGTTGTCCCCTAAACACAACATTTGGATGTAGATAGTGGCGAGGACGAAGAAGAATATGTGGATGAAGACGATGATATTGGTGAAGCAAGTGACCCGAAACAAAAGGGAGTCAAGGCAGAGCGTCAAACTTGGGCGAAAACACATGAAGAAGCCTTAGCCAAGGCATGGGTTCATTGTTCCTTAAACAAGAAAAAAGGAAATGCACAAAAAGGGGATAGTTTTTGGAAAAAAATTCTCGTCCATTACAACGAAACGGTCGGCGGAAGTACTCGAACAGTTCATCAAGTACGTTCAAAATGAATCCCTATGTTGAGTAAGATAAATCACTTCAACGGTCTTTGGCAACAAGCGGTAATTTTCCATAACATTTAAAAAATAATTTCCATTAAATTGTTTATGTTTAATTTTTTTACTTTATATTCGTTATCTATGTAGGATCGTATTCGTGGTAGTGGTGTTAGCGACCTCGACATCATGAATAGGGCTTTAAGTGATTTCAAAAAAAAATATATCCAAGTGGTTTTCAACATATTGAGGCATGGGAGGTCGTTCGTAAACATGACAAATGGGCAAGGGTACCATTGTTGGGTGAAGATAGTGAAAGTTCGGGACAAAAAAGAAAGTAGCCCGATGCGGGTACACCGGGAACTGAGCCACCGATCGATATACCGGACATAAACGTAGATCCGTCATCAACAAGACAAAATAGGAAAGACAAGAGGCCCGCATCATCATCAAACGATAGCCAAGAGGCCCTCACCGAGAAGCTCGCCCAATACACTCTTTTGAAAGAACAAGAAAAAGCACGTTTGATAGAGTTGACGAATATACGAAAGAAACGCGAGGAAGACACCATAGCGTTAGTGGCGGAACAACGCGAGGCGGTGAAACAACTCATGTATGATCGGGATTTGAAGACATTTACTGAGTCACACGACCATGCTCCACCCGAGATGTTGCCATTTATTCTCGCGAGGAAACGAGATATCGCAAAAAAATATAATTGGCCATGCAATTTCTAAATATTAGTTTATTTTATGGTTTAATTTTTTAATTTTAAAGGTAATGTGTTTTTTTTTTAATTTTAAATGTAATGTGTTTTTTTTTTTTAATTTTAAATGTAATGTATTTTTTTTTAAGTTTTAAATGTAATCTGTTTTTTTTTATTTAGTTTAAAAAATGTTTTAATTATTTATGCATAGTTTATTTTTAAATAAAAAATATATAACTCAAACACCCTAGGATGTTTGACTATACCCTCTGATTGAGTGCAAAATGGGGAGTGGAATGAGGAGTTGACATGACATAATATTATTGGCTAGGATTTCATTCAAACACCCTAAGGTGTTTGACTATACCCTCTGATTGAGTGCAAAATGGGGAGTGGAATGGGGAGTTGACATGGCATAATATTATTGGCTAGGATTTCACTCAAACACCCTAAGGTGTTTGACTATACCCTCCACCCTAAGGTCTGAATGGTTCAGATTGTGAATGAAGCTGAATGGTTTAGATATAGATATCTGATCGGTCAGATCTTAACCATTCAGATCTGAGTAAACCAAACAGGCCCATAGTTTAGTTGGTAAAAATGTCTAGATATAGATGGTTATTGCTTCATAGGTTTTTTTTTAAACTCCCATCAAACCTCTCTTAACCACTCTTCTTTTACTCCAATAATAAGTCCAGTGGTTCCTGAGTTCAGGTAACGATAAAGAGAGGTAAAGTAATTTGCGGTTGCCGACTGGCGGCAGGTGGGTTATGTTGTTCAGCAGGTGGTTTCACCATTCTTTGGTTTTGGTTGGTATCGGTTTCCTCGTAAAAAATGGTGACATTTAGTTCTAGTTAACCAGGTTTGTCAATGAAGCCTAGTACGACCCAGGCTTGGAAATCACGCACAACCATGGCCAGCTCAAAGTGTTTAAGTTAGCCAGGTTTATCAATCATGCTCAGTTCAACCTGTTCTGCCAATAAGACAATTAAAAATGACCCAAAGTGACTTCTAGCAACGCAGGTTGGAGTTTGCTGGGCTAAATAGTACTGTGTTCAATTCATATTGCCAAAGTACAAACAAATATTATCCATATCCACTAATAATTTGTTGGGCTAAATGCAACCATTGCTAGTAAACATATGAGTGTTAAACTCAAAAGACGCAAAAGCAATACCAAACCGTACAAAAACTGGCATAGAGTAGAACAGCACTCGGTACCTATGTAATAACAGAACCCGCTAGGTACAAATTGTACCGGTGCAATGTGACCTAAAGTAGGGGATTATTTTCTTTTACTTCAACTCAAAGACAACACGTTTAGACTTAAGTAACTCACCAAATAGTTTTAAGTTCGATTCAAGGTCCTGTACCGACACAGTAGCAATCCCTAAATACTACCACTCACTCCTCAATACAGATTTGGTAATGGGCAGCAGGATCTAAATATTATCGATTTATCTCATAAACTGGCAAAAGTGGTACATCAAATATAGTTCAAACTTCAACCATACAGTGATCCGAGCGATCTGGTGGCTATAGAAGCTAGAAACGCTATTGACCAGGTCACATTTGACCAAACTAGATGGAACGCACAGGGTCGTATTTTATGATGATCCTTTCACAAGAACTGAACCTAGATTTCCCAAGCCATAAACAAATCCATTACACTAGGTAAAATATATATCCATATCTTGGTTTTAAATTGCGCGATGCGTAATGCGTGATGCGAGCGCATCACGTATGTGATGCGCTTTTATACGTGATGCGTTCTTTATAAAAGTATACTAAAATTATTTATACATAACAACTTATAAAAACATACTAAAACTAAAACAATTGTCGTAGTAAGAAGATAAAGAGTTGTGCTTTTAAGTTCAAATCAAGCATCCTAAAATGTTTCTAGAACCATAAAAAGTGTTCAGGAACCATAATGGTTCAATTCAAGCATGCTAAAATATTAAGTATTGAAAAAACCCAACCCATTTCATGAAATCTGGGAAAAAAAACATAACAAACAATGATGCGTGCATCATGGCGCATTTTGCGACGGGCGCATTATGCAAAATTGTCGCAATATCATCGCATCATGTAAACGCAACGCATCAGGTGTCGCGATGCGCTCTCATTAGCGCAACGGGCGCATCACGCATTATGCGCGCATTTTAAAACCAAGATCCATATCAGCATTAATTTTGGAACAGACTTTGCCTGCACACCCGAAGCTGTGAAGCCTCTTATCAACCATACAATTAATGTGGTTATAAAGATAAAAGTGAATACCTACAGCATATAGCTGCTGATGATAAATAATATAAGGATGATTCAAATAAACAAAAACACACAATTCATACAGGGTTCTTAAGCTGACAAAAGTGCAAGTTGAAAAAAGATAGTTGATCTTGCAATGAACCAAAATGAAAATCATAAAATGAAAAGAGCATTGTCTAGAAAGAAAGAAATGACAAGCAACTCTCAAGTATTAGTGGCCCTGGTGTAGATTTGCTGACTAGCATGTGCAGATACCATCCTAATTGCACCTCTTGCCATCAAATCCTTGATTGCCTTTCTTGCCAATGACCCATTAATCTAAACCAAAAGCAAAATTTTAAACAGCGTTATAATAGACTCATACAAATCCAATCAAATATGCATAAAAATTGTAAAAAAAAAAAAAAAAAAAAATTATTATGAGTACCCTCAATCTGTCTGATAAAATTGAAGGAGTAATAAGCTTGAACTTTGGAGCTTCAGAAAGAAGCTTATCATAAGTGGCCTTATCAAACAAAACCATGTTGTTCACCTTCTCCTTTTGCTTTCCTTTGCTCCATTTCTAAAGAAATAATTTTTAATACCAATAATAATCAGATCAAAACAAATGACTAATGTCATACTGCACTAACATTATACCCTAGCACACTATTTAGTTAATCCCCAAATTAACAAACGCAATTCAAACAACAACTAAATTAACCAAAAAAAAAAAACAAATTGGGTAAAGAATGAACCTTCTTTTTCTGCTTTCCACCGCCGGACTTGGCTGGTTTAGATGACGGTGGGGGTGCCTTTTCCTTCTTCGGAGCCTAAATTTAGCATACGATAATGACAATGTTATGAACTTTACAAGATCGAATTAGAATAAATAAAGAAAGTAAAGA
The DNA here is from genome assembly GCF_002127325.2 of Helianthus annuus. Classification (NCBI taxonomy): domain Eukaryota; kingdom Viridiplantae; phylum Streptophyta; class Magnoliopsida; order Asterales; family Asteraceae; genus Helianthus; species Helianthus annuus. Next base: position 157,424,624 of record NC_035446.2, on the reverse strand, counting down.
CGATGAATTGTAAGTTACCATGAAATCTGCTAAAGTTTCTCAAGAAAGAGGCTGCGCGAAGAAATAGAGTATGTATCTGTGTGTCTGTTGTTTATTTATATCTAGGGTTTTCAAGGTACTGGTTAAGTTTGTGGGCTGTGTGTGTGTATTATTGGACTATTGGGTCGGGTTATTTGTTACCCATTCCATTTTTTCTTTTTCTTTTAAAAAGATTTAAGGAATTTCCTTGGAAAAAATTATCAAAATAAAAAAATGTACAAGTTGATCAAGCAAATTATCAAAATAGATATCAACTGTGAGGTAGGTACGGTTTAGCTGGTATTTTTTGTTGGTTTATCCTCCAAATTTGCTGGCTTAACATACATTTTTGTTTAACGTTTAAAAGTCAATGTCTATTTTGTTAAAAAGTGAGTAAACTTGTCTGTTTTCATGAATTTCCCATTTCTTTATTTCTAACTCTATTGGTCAACTGATTCACTATCATTACATGTTTTACACTTGCTATACACAAATGAAAATTACTAGAAGCAACTTTATAATTTTTAACAAATTCAGCAATAATATAATATAAGTGATTATGTCATTAATCATGTTAGTCATAAAATATGCCAAAAAAATGTACTTTGTTCTTGTATCATCAGAAATGTTTTGTGACCTCACACAAGTGCTTGCTATGTAAGTAGAAACGATAAAAGAACTGGTAAGGCTTGAATATTTCAGTCTATTTTTAGTAAGACACAAATATAAAAGATAAAGTTAATACATGAAATAATTTGTGCGAAATAAACAATATCAAATACACATCTCTACAAATGATTATTCTCTTGATTTTCTATTTACTTTATTTTATGTGACGATAAATAAAAGCTCAAGCACGGTTTTTTATTCTTTTTATAATGACATAATGACAACTATAAGCCTGTTTTTATAAAAGACTCGAACTGAAGGCCTAAATGTTAAAACAGACCGATATATTTATAAATAAATCGCAAGAAAGAGTACATTTATCTCTAACAAAGTCAAAAGTCACCGGAAAATCATATAAGCAACTATGCTCAGTTCATTTATGATTCATACAACATTTCAAATATGAAATCTTTGATATTGTGAGGCCACATGCATTGGTATTGAAGATGAATCATAGGAAATCACAATAAAGTAAACGTAATCTTAACGGGACAGTGCATCAACTTTGTTGTTAAAAATGAGAAAGCTGCTCCAGTTTACGTGATTGAAAGAACTTGCATCGACCTTTACCACTTGATTCGATATCTTCACTCTTCCTCTTCATCCCAGTGAACCCTAAATTACTCAGCTTTGTTTGTCGTTTCACCGTCTTTTTTGAGGACCCGTCATCATCTGCTTCGTCTGCTTCCCTGTAAAAACAAGAATGTAGCAATCACATGAACCCATTTGGCTTAACCAGAACCCACTTTGACCCGTTAACTTCAGTGAGGACTGACTTACCATAACACTTCAACACCACCTTTGAAGTAGGATTCACATGTACCCCAACTGAAGCGAACCAATGATGGGAAACCAAATACCGAGTGCTTGTGATGTTCTAACCAACCTTTAGTGCTGGGATCTACATAAATATTGTAGTTAACCGTTCAACAAGTAGGTTAATGTAAAGACTAATGAGACCAAATAAACAAAAAAGCTTGTCGATATTAATAGGTTTTTCAAAGTAAAGAAACAGATGAATTCTCACCTCCGGGATACCCAGATCCAAAGTTTCTATGCATATTTTCAGCAGTTTCATCAAAGTTCCAGTTTTGCAATGCATGGTCCCTTGTAACCTGAATTAACGAATAATCGGGTCAGGATGGGCATCCCAAAAACACTTCTTATCCTTTATTTATTGAGTTTTATAAACAACTAATTTCTTAGATATCATTGTAAATAATCTAATTAATTTTACTGAAACCATTTATGAGGTTTCATACATTTTGCAAACACTTTGGGGTGACTTAGTTTCAACCATTATCATTGTAGCCATATCTTCTAAGTTTACCATTTGACCCGTTAAAGAAAAAAATATACCCCAAATCGTCCCATTTATCCATAAAACAGTCGAAATTGGCACCTCTAGTACAGAGTTTGTTCAGAGACAGGATATGTGACTTTATTTATAGATTGAAAAAAAAAGAAACTGAAAATATAGAAACAATTAATCTGAAGTTCACCTTGGCGACTATACTTGCTCCACTAACAACTGGATAAAGACTATCCGCTTTCTTTGCAACCACAAACTTAATAGACGGGAATCTCTCTGTCAGCTTAATTCTGTATTTTTCAGGATCTCCTACCGTATCAACATATACCTGTAAATGCAAATAATTGGTGTCCTCCAGTTAAGAGCCCATATGCATCAATAAATCCCATAGTTTATAAAAGTAATTTGACTGATGAACATATCCCTAAAATACCCCTTCATAAGACATAACTGGTAAAAATTGTGTGCCACAATCAATCTCGAATACTAGATGCTATCTTGTAATTTATACCTCGGTCAGAAGATATCCCATGTTCAGCACCCTCTTAACAAGGCCCATGGCAGATTCATGTGAAATCTCGTTCAGGTTAATCTTATTTCTGTTAAGAGACGCAAAAATAGATTGATTGGTATTCGGAATAATGATTTAATCGTAAAAAGAATATTTACTGAGGGAAGTTGCAAACTAACTTTTGTAACATTTTAGCGGAGAGCACTCTAGGATCAATGACATCAACAGCCCAACGAATTGTCTCATCAGCCTTTAAACTTTCAAACAACTCCTCTCTTTTCTCTTCTTTTAAAGTCTTGGAATCTGCATAAAACAAGAGTTAGAAAATGAAGAGTAAATGCACATACCAAAATCAAGTAACCTGTAGATGAAGCAGTGTGGTGTGCCTATAAAACATTGAACATGGTAAGGTTATGAAGAATTGAAGATGCAATAACTCCAAATATATATCACTCACATTAATCATTGGAAATGATGTACATTTTAAGCAGCATAATATTAGAAAATTTTCCATTACTGAGTACAAGGTTATCACTTATCAGAGATGTTACACCTTCATCTAGAAGAATACACACCACATGCAGTCCCTTTGAACACATTCTACAAGTCCATCGAATAAAAAGTGATCTAAATGCATTAACCTGTAAACTAACGATCTAAATACATTAACCTACAAGTCCATCGAACATCCAGGGCCGGCCCGTTAGGCTTACCAATCTAGGCACGGGCCTAGGGCCACCAAAAATCAAGGGCCTCCAACTTTAGTAAAGTTTTATATATTGTATATGTATCAGGCTCAAATAAAAAGCAAAACTAAACCATCTTTTTTAATAAAGTTACACAGATAAAAATTGTTTAGGAAAAGAAAGCTCACATTCAAGACCTAGTTTCGAAATTAAACCACAGATGCAGCAACCATCTACCACTCGACCTCATCCGAATTCCGTGAATCAGCGCCAAAAAATACCTAAAATTGAGCTGCAGTCATTGTTCCTACCTCCTATCGCAACCTGCTCTTTCGATTTACTAGGTTATCGGCTATCACTAACGGTAATCACTCATGGCGTCGGATCTGTCGGGATTGGAGGAGAATTTATGAGCAAAATTAGGGCTAATTACTAAACGTAGGTTAACTTTAGCAGCTAATTTTTCTACTAATCTCCATATGTTTTGCAAAAGGGCCTCCACTTCGTAGTCCGCTTAGTGTCTACAAAAACGTTGGAACGGCCCTGATAACATCCCTAAATCACTCGACAATCACATATACTCAAAACCTCAGGCTGCTAAATTACCAGCTTCATGAAATTTCACAAGAATACAAGTTCTGTAACAATATCAAACAATCTCATTATGGCCAGAAAAAAAAAAAAACATTTAACTTTATAAAAAAGGGAAAATTTCAAATTTCAAACTTTAATAATTTCTAGGTCATACAAATAGATATAACAACCAGATTTAGGTTTCATAATGTAAAGGAGAAAAGGCTAACCAGCAAATTCCAAAGTTGAGAGAGTTTTCTTGTAGGAAACCGGACAATACAAGCATCCATAAACCATGGGACCTGAAATCAAAATCAGTAGAATAAAACTGATATTAGCAATCAAATATCGTATTGTGTGATTAGTGAAGAAATAGATAAGAAAAGAAGAAAACCTAAAACAGGGCCGCGACCGGCTTCGTCGATGCCCATTATGCAGGGTGTTGAAGCCCATTCCGGAATCTGACTTTCCGATCCCATTTCAGCGGCTACTAAGCAAGCAAGCAGATGAGATGAGATCGTCCTTACTATAGGTGGTGTTGTGCTGCGATTTCCCCCAGTCTTCTTGTTCCAGTTCCCGCCATAAAGTTATGTATTAGGTGGTATTCCCGCCTGTTTCAAGACGGACCATGGTTGGTAACTTGGTTTACTAATTACTAACCCTAGTTCTGTAACGAGTTTAACACCTGATCTCTAGTTTCTGTGCAACACAGTAGTAACATACAACCTTATTGTGTTTAATACATTATGTTTTTTATCCCTAAATAAATTTCAAGTTTGGGATATTTATTGATGAATAGCGAGGGTGACCTAACAGATGAGGAAACAATTTAAGTGGCTCATGTCGGGTACAAACATCGCTATGGCCAGAACTTTAAGCATTTTCGATATGGCAAATTTTGAGAAGAAACCGTGTCGAATGGTGAAACTAGTTTGATTTAGGTTTTTTTTTAATTTAATTATATGTTTTCATTTAAATTAAGTATGTTGATTTGAAATATGTATTTTACATTTATTTGAATAAAGTAGTTTTATTTTAATTATGGAATTTTTATTTTAATAAAAATCTTCTATAGGTTTAATTTAAATTAAAATAGTTTAGTTTGGGAAAATCTAGGAAATCACCATATAATTTGGGAAAATTAAAGAAAAAACGGTCAAAAACTGATGTGATGCTGACGTGTCACACGGGAAAATGGAGAAAATGGGACGACCCCTTGTGCACTTAGGCAAAGTATTGAACTCATGATCTCTCAATCGGAAAGGGGACCATATAATTTCATTTTGTGTTTCCGAGTTCGAAAGAAATGAAAAGAAAGTAAAGTTAGTATGTGTTTCCAAGTTGAAAGGAAGGAAAAAAGAAAGGTAAGATTTTACAACTATACACTATTGGAGCTCGTATAATGCCTAACCGTTTAGAGACAAATGTTTGACCAATTCAGATTAGAGGTCTTAACCATTCTGATTCTGTATAATGTTTAACTATTCAGAGGCAAATGTCTTAACCATTCAGACATCTGCTCACATAACAAACAGTCTGAACTATTAAATGTTGAATCAGTAAGATGTCTAAACTATTATAAGACCCCCATTAAGAGCTAAACAAACAGTCCCTTAGGCTGGACGGTATGGGGTTAGTCCCAGCCCCGTCCAGGACCGGCGACGGTCCAAACACCGTGTCGCCCCCGTCCGTCCCTGTCTTGACCGTCGAGAGCTAGACGTTGAAGTCGCCCCATGTCAAGACGAAAAAGCTCCCCTTTTTATGCCATTTTACCGTTTAAAAAAAACTACAAAATTTCCATTTTTAAAAAATAATCAAACTGTCAAATTCAAAAAATTTACCCAAATCCCTCCTAAAATTATATAACCAACCCCCCCCCCCCCCTTTTTACACCATTTTTCCCACTTTTCATCTACCACAACTAATCTCTCTCTCTCTCTCTCTCATTTTTTATAAACATCTTCCACTTTTATAAAATTATTTTCTACCATGGATCCCTTCAACAACCCGAACAACCCCAACAACCCGACCCAACCGAACATCCCGAATGTTTTCTCGGTTCCTGGATACTATCTGACGATCGAACCGAACCAATTCTCTCAATATTCCTCAAACGCCTTTGCCGCATTCCAACACTCACCGAACGTTTTTGCTCAACCGCAACAAAGTCAAGCCTTGCAACAATTGATGACGCGGGGTGCTTTTAATCGCCAACCCTTTCAACCCGAACCGAACCCGACGCAACCCTTTCAACCCCAACCGAACCCGACGTAACCCGAACGATCCGAACCCGACGAGGATGTGGAAATTGTTCCCGAGACCCAACCGCAAAAAGGCAAACGATGAAAAGGCAAGCAAGTGGTGGGTGAGCAACCGTCTAAAGCAAAGGCGAAACCGTGGACGCAACTCGAGTAAGAAGCCTTAGCGAAGGCTTACATTGTCACGTCTACACACCCGATAAAAGGTTCGTAAAGTAACTTTTTTTAAGTTTATATTTTGTAGTATTAGTTTTTATATTTTTTGTAACATATCTTTATGTAACATATTTTATAGGTAATAATCAAACGGGTGAGGGGTTTTGGAAGGCGGTTTTGGCGAAGTTCCTTGAGCTAATGGACCAAGGCCCCTATCGAGATATCGACTTGGTGTCATCTAAGTGGCGAAAAATGAACGGGTTCGTCAATAGGTTTTGCGAAGAATATAATAAAATATATTCAAGGGGGCGTCGTAGCGGCATGAGCGACGAGGATGTGTTTAAAAAGGCGTTGGAGATGTACAAAGTGAACACGGGTACCACGTTCGCACATGTTTGCGCGTGGGAAATTATGCGAACGCACCAAAAATGGGCGTCGATCCGAACGAGGTGGAGATGGCGAAGCGGCAAAGGACATCGGAATCCGGTAGTTATAACGCAGGTGGATCGAACGCAAGGTGTCACATAAATTTAAACGATGACGCCGAGTCGACGAAGAAGAATACGCCGTACATGAAGCGGAGCGTCCCCCGGGCCGGGACAAATCAAAGAAGGAGCGGGCGAAAGAGAAAGAAAAGCAAAAGGTGGACCCGAAGATGGACGAGTTTATGACACAATTTAAAACGTACACCGAGGTCACGACCCAAAAGGCGAAGGTGAAGGAGCGGACCATCGAAGAAAAGTCACGCCTAGCGGGAGAAAAGTTACGCGTGGCGGGAGAAAAAATTCGATTGTCCGATGAAAAGATCCGGCTCAAGAAATGGGAAATATTAACGATGAATGTTGATAATTATCCCGAGCCGAAACGTTCGACTTTGATAAAACTACAAAACAACATCATGAAAAAGCATCAAAGTGGTTGATTTTTTTTTTAAGTTTATGTTTTTTTAATTTATTAGGATTTTTTTAAGTTTATGTTTTTTTAATTTATTAGGTTTTTTTTAAGTTTATGTAGTGTTTTTTAATATTAATGAAAATATTTTCTTAATTTATTTGTTAAATGTTAAAAAAAGTGGAAGATTAAAAAAATAAAAAATAAAAAAGTGGTGGGGTAGGATCATCTAGGATGATCCTCCCATTTCAACTAAATTTGTGAGATGTACCATCTTTGGGAGGATTATGATGTGACGCCTAGATGACGGATGAACACCATACCATGTAGCCTTATTCTATCTAGTATCAACATTTCCACAAGGTTTTTATCCACTACTTTATTCTATCAACATTAATTAAGTGAGAGATGCACATAACTAAAAGTTACAAACTTCTATTATTATTGTTATTATTTAATTAATTAATACGATTCATTATTTATAAAACGATAATATATATTATTATGTATTCATTTTACTAGAGCCTTAAGCTTTGACTGTTTTTAAATAATGAGGTAAGTGTTAAGTTTCTAACAAAAGATTAATAAAACTTCTATTATTCAATTTAAGCTTTGACTGTTTTTAAATAATGAGGTAAGTGTTAAGTTTCTAACAAAAGATTAATAAAACTTCTATTATTCAATAATTTTTACAATAAAATGGAAGAAATCACAACTACCTAGTTAAAGAACTTTGAATCCATTGGAACTTGTCATAAATGAAGTAGTCAAACGTTACCAACTCTATTTCATAGATTGCCAGAAGAAATAAATACCCACACCATTAATAAAAAAATCTTGAACCAAAAAATATACAAGTTTTAAATGTCTGGTCTCAAAGTACAAGATCATCAGGATTTCATCCCTTTGTTTACATCATCTTGTATGTTAATATGGAATTTTGTAACAAAAGCATGATACATACATACATACATCATAACCAATTCAACCATCAAACCAATGCTGTAACTGAAAGCTGCCAAACCACCTACACACATCCAACTAATCTCACTCTTTTCACATGAACCATCCAATTTAGGATTTGGCCTTTAACAACAATCCCACAGTCGGTCTACCCTCATTGCGTTTTCCATGATGTTCTCTGAACAAAAGACAAATCACGTTTTAAGTTAAGTCTGTCACATTTAAATAGTCGTTTTGGTATGAAAGTAGAGGTAACAATTTCAATCCAGTTACTAATAATTCAATTGGTTTAGATGGTAACTTATCTTAACTAAACGATTAAATGAGTAAATGACAACCTAAGCCAACCCAATCCGATCCAACTCGACTGGCCCTTTTGACACAGGGATAAAAAATGACCTGTCTCAAAACTGAACCCGTTTGACCCATTGCCAGGTCCACCAATCACATAACGAAAAGTGAACTTACTCTACTAAAAAGCGGTAAATGGAACCAGCTCGATCTTTATCCGTACATCTAGTGATCAAGTCAAGATAAATCATTGCTTCGTGTGGGAGAAGACCTTCCATGAAAAACTTGAGCAAATGAGAATGTGTGCCAGGCATCACATCCAAAGACTGCTCCAACAATCTCTCTTGTTGACCTTGAGTCAACTCTGCCGCCTCCATCAACGGTAAAACCCCCCTCTCTTCCTCTTCAAAGTGCTGCTTGCATTTCTCCTAAAAACACATATAAATCTTAATTTTAGATAAGTTCATACAATGCAGTTTGACCTTTTAAGTCAAATGTTTTATCAAACACAAAACATAAACATAAACATAAACATACCAGTAACGATTTAATCCGAGTGGATAAACTAAAAAGCGCATCTTGGCTTGACGAACTCCCCGAATCAAGAACTATGATGGTTTTAATATCTTCTTTAATCCCATTCATGAGAGGTAAGTCTCTAGCATGTTCTTCATTTACAGATTTAGTCAACCCTGCATCAATGATTATACAAACCAATCAGATCTATGATCACTAAAAAGCAATGTTTTAAAAACCGGCTTTTAAATCGCACCGGGTTAGACTCAGAATCGGTTCAACCGATTAAACCAGGTTATACCGGGCAATTCAACCGGGTTGATTAATTAACCCTAATACCCTATAAATCCATATAATACAATTTCAACCCAAAAAATAATCTAAAACTACATCATTTCATAATAAAAAAAAATATTTTAAAAGTTAATCCATAATAAAATAAATAATCCAAATAATCCATAATAAAAAATATTTTACTGAGAAGGTAAATCGTCACATTTTGACCATGAAGATTAAGAATCCAATTTTTAACTTTTGACCATGAAGATTAAGAATCCAATTTTTAACTTTTGACCCGGTACATTGATAATATGAATATTGAACCGGTATAACCCAATTACCGACGGTACATTGGTAAAATGAATATAAATTAAAGATTACCTCTATCTTCTCTTTCTAAAACTGGAAACACTATTCTTTCTTCCATCTGAGCATGTTCAAGCATAACCTCCAACAACTGTGAATAACTTTTCCCATACTTCTTAACCTCCATCCGTGCACTCCCCATCACCGGATCCCCCTTCGATCGTCCACCACGTGCCGCCAGATCCTCCCCCCACCTCACCATCCTCTCCAAATGCCACACCAAACTCTTGTGTTGCAACGCCGTCGTTAACACCACTACCGGCATTGTTTCATTGTTCCAGTTGCTCAGAAGAAGCATTGGTTTCGGAAACTTGACATCCAAGTAACGGAGAATGGTTTCGGGTGATCCTGATATGACGTCAGATCCGTACTGAATCACCGGCGTTGAAAATCCCATATCGGATTTTTCCGATGGGATGAAAAGTATGGTTACGGGTTTGTATAAGAGTGCGAAATGAATGTAGGATGTGGCTGGGTTAGTTGGAGAGCCGTACAGGCGAACTAACGGTAACGGCAACGGCGCCGGTGACGGTGACGGAGAAGGGTTGAAAGCATCGGATAGAGCTGTTTTCCGGTAAAATTGATCTGGGTTATCTGTTTTTGGGTAAAATTTATCCAGATGATGATCTGAGTTTGTTTTCTTGAGGGTTTTAGCACAATTCCCCATCTGGGTGGATCAAATTTAGTGAGGGTGTTGAAACATGTTGGAAGAAACAGCGGAGATGATAATGTTCGAAACTTAGATCGGAAGAAAGAAGTGAGAAAAGAGTTAAGAATGAGGGGAGGATAATGAGCGATTTAGGATAATATTATTGGGCACAGCACATGGGAAGAGTGGGATAGCGTGAAGGGGAAGAGGGAATGAAGAGATGAGGGTTTGTGCGCCTTTTGTGGAAGCATATGGAAAAGGGTGGGTCTGACATGTCAGTGCTTTCACATCTCGATATACTTACTAGTCTAGATCATACTGTCATGATCATACGTTGTTTAATCACTATATGACCTGGTATGTATATACTACAAGCCTAAGACCACTCGGTGTGGGGTCGTTCAGGTTCGGCGACGCCCTCAAACACCATTCTGGGTGGCTCATCGTTGTCATGAACGTCAGGGGTGGGGCGATGGAGACGGGAGGTAAAGGACAAAAATTTGTGCATCTTCTCCTCACACACACATATACATACAACATATACATATATATTTTAGATACATCCCCTGTCTCCTTAGGTCTATCCTCTTTGCCTCATCCTCACACCCATCCTACATGACGATGACGTGGAGGCCCATCCTCCATCAACCACACTGAGTAGCCTAAGACCATGTGTAGTGGTTTAGCCAAATAATGGCCCCATGGGGCATTATTCGACACGTGGCAGTCCAGTCAGCATGGGGCGTTATTGCAAAAGTGGCGTAGTGGGAATAATGCCCCCTCCAATCATTAAACAAAAAAAAACAAAAAACAAAAAACATACTAGTTTCTCATTGGTGGGTCAAACCCAGTCAACCATTCCACAAACCATTGTAGGCGTTTTATATATAACGCTGCAGCAATTTTTTTTCAAAAATAATGCCCCAAAACGCCTAGTGTAAGGGGGGGGGGGACGTTTTTTTTTTCAATTTTTTTCAAAAATACCGCTCCACTACGGGTGGTCTAAGGTAAAATAAATAATTGTTAGTTTTTCGGTCAAATCACCAAATATAGATGTTTACTATTAGTTAAATCAAAATAGAAATTGATATTTAGTTTTTTTTTTGAACGGCAAATTTGGATCACTAACGGACCACTAAAGTATCATCGAATCCAAAACCTATTGATCCCAAAGTCTTATCCCACTCCAATATGTCACTAGGCTATAAAGCCATGGACAGTTGATATTTAGTCTTACTAGAAATTAAACACATTGGACCAAAGACCAATCACTCAAAGATGTCGAATAAGGCTATAGGGTGTGGTCATGACCCTCAATATAGGCACCATGTCATCCATCTTTAATTCACTATTCAAAACCACTACCCTAAGGGTGTGGTCATGACCCAAACTACTATCCTTTTTATTTTTTTTTAATTTATTTTTGTCTTAAAATTATCAAATAGGAGGGTCGTGGTAATCGTGGTTTAACCCATGGGAACCACCATCAATTAAGGAGGGGGATGGTGTACCATTTAATTAATGGTCCTATGTGAAAATAATGTTCCAATCCATAACCCCCACACCCCATTTAATTAATAGTCCTATGTGGAAATAATGTTCCAATCCATGACCCCCACACCCCATAGGCTATAGGGTGTGGTTGGAGCCCCATGAGGCTTTATCAAGTCCACATAGATCCATGTCAGCCATGGAGCCCTCCTTTAATTTGTAGGGTGTGGATGGGGCCCCCTATTAAACAAAATTAAAAAAAAAATTTTGATTGGTTTACAAGTTGTGGGCCCCACCTGATAAAGCCCTTCAAGCTCGTTACCATGGTGGCAATGGTTCAATAGCGCCCCGGCATAGCGCCGGGGGTGTGGATCGACGGCGGGGGTGGGGCGCTATAGGTGGCCAGCTGGGTTGGGTGGCGCCCACACACCCTCCAGCCTAAGCCAACTAAAGATGCTAAAACTGACACGTGTATAAATTGGATTGGTAGTTGTCATAAATGGATAGAACTTAAGTTTTTTTTTTGACGACTAAACTTTTTTAGGATGCGTGAGTGGTTTCACCCTCTCCCTCCACATTAGCCTTTAGTGCCCCAACACTAAAGTAGTTGAGACATATCTGCAATTGGTTCTCGATTGAAAACCGATTTTCAAAGTTTGATAAATGGTTTTGTCGGGAATTTGATTTGAATCAACTTCCTTAGCCAATTACATCCTAATAAACGAACAATCTAAAGATGCGATTTGACGTATAATTTAACATAATTTGTTTTACATGTTTTATGTTCAAGACCATTTACCTAATTACTTGTTCAAACCCAACAGTGAATGTTTGGAATATGAAGTTAATGTGTTTAACAATTGGTTGGTACACCCTCTTAAAAGGCAACCCACTTTCTGCACCAATATCCAACCTTTTTTCACCAAAATCTGAAGCAAACCAAATATTAGCTAGAGTTACAATTAGGGGTGTAAACGAGCCGAGCCGAACCCGAGCTCAACTGGGCTCGAGCTCGGCTCGTCATATTTTTATGAAACTCGAGCTCGGTTCGAGCATACTTATTTGAGCTCGAGTTCGGCTCGCAAGTAAAGCCCAAAGCTCGAGCTCGGCTCGACTCGGCTCGGGCTATTTTGAGAACAACCTCAAACGAGCTAAAAGCTCGGCTCGAGCATGCTTCAATATCGCTTGAACGAGCCAAAGCTCGGCTCGAGCTCGATTCGCCAATGTTATCATCATTATTAATATATTATATAAAAAATAAATAAATTTTTGTTTGGGCTCGTTTAGGCTCGCGAGCCTAAACGAGATTTGTGTTCAAAGCTCGAGCTCGGGCTCGATAACTAAACGAGCTCTAACTTAGGCTCGAGCTCGGGCTCGTTAAAACTCGGTTCGTTCGAGCTTTAAACCGAGCCGATAACGAGTAGCTCTCGAACCTCTGGGCTTGTTTACACCCGTAGTTACAATCAACAACCATGTGTTTATTTTTTAACAAAATCATAGGTAGTAGGTTGCAAGCTCGTTTCCTATCATGTTTTATTTTTCTTTTCTTTTTGAAGTTAAAAACTCACAAACATCAACAACAACCATACCCAGTAAAATATTTAAAGACTTACATGCTCATAGAACTTAGGGGAGGCGGGGTGGTTAAATTTTCCCCGTGATAAACATTTACAACGCGTGGAGAAGTGTACAAGACCACCGCCACCATCATCTATAACGCGTGGAGAATTTTTCTCGTGAATTTTTTTAACGCGTGATAGTTTTTATGTTGTGAGGGTAATTGTTGATTGGGGGGAAATTGTTGGGTGTGGTGGTGAGTGATGACCATTGCCACTAAAAAAAGTTGTGAGTGATGGAATGAATAATGGTTGATGACATGGCGAAACTTGATTGAGTGTTGTGAGTGATAGAATTTTTGCAAGTGATAACCACCCCCCCCCCCCCCCCCCCCCTTATAAATATAATATAACATCTTAGTTATCAAGCTACTCAATACTGTTAGACCAAAGGCACACCTGCAATTGATGTTTGCAATTTACTTTATATGTTTTCAACATCATGATGTTTGTTTAGACTTGATGGACTACGAAATGTATAGAGCACTCTACTATGGCACCCACACAAACAACAAATAGTTGTTTGGTTTCGTTTTAATTATATAAAAGACTTGCATTGGATCTGCAAATGCTCACAAATTCAAGTTCTAAGTTTATTGTGTTACTTGAATCATGTTATATGTAATTTTGTAACATCCCGATTTTTGGTATAACATGTATATGGGATATTCTAAATCTCATGTTTTAATAACAAATCTTCACTGCTAAACTAAACCTGGATATGCAATTTTCGTCTAATTTGCATGAAGAACAGATAAAAGAGAAGACATGAACAGGTTCAATAAAGGTAGAAAAATACCATTTAAATGGAAAAACAAGATTCACAAACAGATTTGAGTTATTTCATTATGCAGAAAATCAGACAAGCATATACAAGAACAGCAAGGCGAATGTGTGATTTATACACCAAAAACTATTAGAAAAAAAAAAAAAGATGTATGAACCTGACTATAAAAAGCTTTTAACATTTGAACCCTCTACAAGCCAACTCAAAACGTTTAAAAGACTAATAGAAAACCATGCAATAGTAGTTCTTCAATAGAGTAAACAAAAACCAAAATAAACCAATCCAAATCATATCATATCAAATCAAATCACTATTCACAATTGTCTCTTGAGTTGATAATGGTTCATATTGTTACCTATTCACAATTCAATTTGCTTTGATGGTTAACTGGAGGTTAACTCTGTCCTATTCAAAGGTTAGTCTCACTAAAGTAGCTGTTTTTAAAACTAAAGTCTTCATCTAAAGAGTAATCTTTAACATGGGTAGGAGCCAAATTTTTTATAAACTCATACCGCGGTGGTGCCCTTCCTTGCTCACCATAGAAATTAGTGGCTGGCAGTGTCGGTACTCCTCTTCCTTGGCCGCCATAGAAGCTATTGAGCGGCTGCGGTGCACCTCCTCCTTGTCCCCCATAGAAATTAGTGGGCGTTTGTCCTCCTCTTCCTTGGCCGCCACAGAAATAATGGGACGACGATGTTGCCATTGTCGTTGGTGCTGCTCTACCATTGCTACCACCATAGAAACTAGTTGCTGGTGGTGGTGTCGATGATATCGGCTGTGTGTGCACCACCATGGTGGTAACGGTGGTTGTAACGCCCTGAATTCCCGACCATAGTTTTAGCGATGATTGTCCTCTTCCTTGGCTGCCAATGCCGTTGAATTGTCCCTCATGGGGGGATGATGTTGTTGGTATTGGTGTCGGTGTTGGCACTCCTCTTCCTTGACTACCATTCAAACTAGAGGTTGGTGGTGTCGATGGACTCGGCTGTGTGTCCACCACCACGGGTACATCCGCGGTGGTGATATCATGAATACTACACCTTCTCCTCTTCTTCTTCTTTTTATTTTCATCCTTGTTATTATCTTCCTTGAGTGAAGCCTGCCTGAGGAAATACTTTTGAGCATGGCTAGCGACTTGTGTAGCCGTCCTCGTAACCACCATGATTCTCGAAATGCTGCGCCAATCCCCCTTTCCATAAACCTTAAGCCCCTGCAGGAATCTCCTGTGAACATGAACCAAATTAATCAAGATTCATTGGGTTGACTTTTTAAGTCAAACAATGCAATAGGTATGACCAATGTAACTAGCAACAATGACTATGCAATTGCAAAGTCAAATTCATACTGATATCATTCATGAACCCAAATTTAATCATGCAAAATTAATATCTACTTCAAGAAGACGAAACAACCGCCATTTTTCAAGAAACTGTTAAAAGCCGAGCCCATTTGGCGTATAAATCCCACTTCTTTTGTAATATCTTGCAATGGTTTCCGTCCATAACATAAACGAATGTAACTACAAAAGACGAAATCAATAAAGAAAACAACCACAAGATACCTGTGTTCTTCTTCGGTCCATGGAGTCGCTTTCTTCCTCTCTTTTTCCACACGCTTCGTTCCATTCCCCATCTCCGAATCCAAATTCCCAACCGCTTCGTCTTCTTTTTTCACCGTTACAACAAACTCATCACCAATATCATCACTATAATTCGGTAACTCAACCCGACCCGCTTCAATTTCAAGTAAATCGTGTTCCACCGCTTCGTAGTATGCTTTCACCTCCTCGGGAGTCTTGCCCGGAATCGCATTGGCCATCTCCTCCCATCTTCCGGCGATGTCATCCGGGCCGTTGGCCACTACGTGTAGAAACATGGAACGGTCGTGTTGAGTCCACGTTGAATCAACGGATTTGTTATTGTGGTTGTCCATGATTGAATTGTATCAGCGAGAATCTAGTAGCTTCTGTTATCTGGGTGTTGATCGATATCTACAAGACTGCTAGAATTTCTGAATATATATATAGTTGGATTCTGTTTCAGATTTTTCCGCCATTTTGTTTTAAAAAATAGGTGTCATTATCCAATTAAAGTTTTTAAATAAAGTAAATCATCCCTTTGGTTTACCAAAACTTTCAATTTAGTCCCTAGTTTTTTAAAAGTAAACAGATGGTTCTTATAGTTTGCACTTTGTAACGTATTTAGTCTTTAGCTAACAAATCTTAAGGTTTCAGTAGGTCTAAGTTAGAGACTAAATGCGTTACAAAGTGCAAACTACATGAACCATCCATGTGACTTTTGGTAAAGTTGATAACTAAATGTGTTACAAAATGGAAACCACTAAGACCGTCTACGTCCACGTATTTTTGAAAAGTTAGAAACCAAATTTAGAATTTTGGTAAACCACAATAATCATCCATTTACTAAATTTAGCCTTAAGTAAAAGAAAATTTATGAATAAGTTATTAGGAATATAATTCCTAAAGGTTCTCAACTTCTTTTTTTAAATAATATTATTTGAAGATTTTTTATTGGACAAACGGTATTTTATTGTGTTATGTTTTCATAAAGACTGCATTGTTTTAGGTGACAGATGTATGATTATGCAAATGTGAGAGGAATATTCTCTCCTGTAATATTTCAAGTTAAAATGCTTTTAATTGAGTAAATTGCTATTTTAGTCCCTGAATTTTTGTCCAAATTGCTATTTTAGTCCAAATAGTTTTTTTTTCTCCTCTGGGTCTCTGACTTCTCCTTTTTCTTGCCATTTTGATCACATTACTTAACTCAGTCTAAAAACCAGGTTATAATCAGGGGTATTTTTAGCATTAAATTATTATGAGGTTTATAAATTATGTTGTAAATTGCCCCTGGTTATCACTACATAACAGTATGCCAAAAATACCTTTGGTTATAACCAGAGTTTTAGACTGAGTTAGGCAATGTGATCAAAATGGCAAGAAAATGGAAAAGTGAGGGACCCAGAGGAGAAAAAAAAACTATTTGTACTAAAATGGCAATTTGGACCAAAGCTCAGGGACTAAAATGGCAATTTACTCCTTTTAATTTGACAAAAGTTTCAATTTCGAGTCATATATCGTAACTTATGCTGTTATTCAAGAAGTAATTAGCCTTTTCTTGATTTCTATTGTCTCTTTTGATTTTTTTTTTTTACCTTTTTTTCTATAAAACTTCATGCAAATAATATACCGGATTTATAACAAATAATTTAATTGGTTTATATATAAATCACACTTTTGTATTTCAGTTACAAACTAAGGTGTTAATCAAACAAACTCAAAATATTGGTGCATAATTGGGCTCTTGAAATTGTGCCCTTGATATTGTGCATAACCGCTTTGATGAATTGTTGAAAAGCAAAGTTTGGACTCGGGTATGGGTTTGTGAGCATATGGTGTGGTGCAAATCCGGGTCGTTGAAACTGAAGTTTTAACTTAGGTGGGTTTGGTTCGGGTTTTTGTTTGTGGCTTCTTTAATGAAGCTTGACATGGAGTATCATCATTCGTTTTTTTTTTAAAGCGAATGATGGTTAAGACATATATGGTTAATAGATGTTTGGTTGAAGTGTATGAATGGGTTTATTTAGTGTTTAAATCTAGCATTTTTTTTTTCAATTTCTAGCCATAGAAGGGGTACCTAAAATATGAAAATATGATTTTCTAGCTATAAGTTGGTCTGAATGAACATCCGGGAATCCAAACCACGCAAACCGAACAAACTTCCACATCTGACAAGTCTAGATGTGGGAGGTTCGGCGCATACGACCCAGCTCAGATGAGTCGCTATCGGTGCTCTCATAAATAAATTACTTCTTAACGGGTTGAGTGGGAGACTACATTACAAGATCAAGACCACGATTTTTCTCTATATAATAAAAAACAATAACGTCAACTATAAAATACTATTGACTTGTGCACTAGGATGTTTATTTCTCATACAACGCAATCACACAACATCATTGATTTCTACGTATTTATAACAACGACTTCATAACCCATTCGCATCATGCACACTTTGACAACAAACACATCACAATATTCAGTTTCATGTTATCTATTCATGACATAATCAATCCATCTAACCATTCACTATCACACAAACATGAAAATTAATGGGTGAGGATTACTAACCGGAACCTGATTGATCAAGATGTAAACTCGAACAGGGGGGCGGGGGGTATCTATGCCGTGCGTAGGGGATAGGGAAGGGGTGTTTAATGCCGTCGCAGTCACGGGAGGAGAAGTAGCGGTTGTTTGAGTTTTTTAAGCTAATCCAAATATAATACGTATACTTATTAGATAAAGATTTTGGGAAGTTAATCCTTCTTGACCGTGGTAATGGGCTTAAGCCCAATTAAATTAAATGGCAGCCAATTCTAAACATCAAGGGCTCGAAGTGGGTTCTAAATGGACTGCAGTTCAAGGTGTAACCAAACTAATGTATGTTTGGGCCGATTCCTTGTTGTGTGGCCTGAATAATGAATAATGTGGTAACCGGCCCAATAGCCTAATACGACACGTAACAAGCCCATTATAATCTCGTTATCTAATTAGAGTTGGACTCAGGGGCGGATCCACTTGGGTGTCGGGGTTTGCCCGGGATACCCCTCAACTTTCTTGTCGAAGTGCAGTTTTCTTTTTTATCCTCGTTTCATTTATTGGGGATACCCCTGAGCACATATTAGGACACCCCTGAGTGTAGATAAGGATGAGTTGCAATGCAATTTTCCGGTTGTCGAAATCTAAAATTTCCGGTTGACGAAAATTTGCAACGGCATGGTTAAAAAAATTGAAGAAGATGAAATGATATATTTTAATTAACATGAGCATTGGAAACTTAAAACACCCTTCTGCAAAAGTAAAAAGTAACATCCACCAATATAGTCAAACTACATTAAATATTTAGTTTATTAATTAATTTATTTAATCATTTACTTTATTTAATTGAATGCAAGCTCTTTTTTTTTTACTTTGTCTACTTATCAATTTATCTACGTCTTAGATTTTTACTTAATTAATAAGTTTTCAGTTTTGTTTTCAGTTTTTTTTTGAAGATATCTTTACTATAAACTAAATAATACATATAAAATTTTTAAAAACATTTAAAGTTTGTAGAGAAATTTTATTAAAAACTAAATATTAATTATAAAACTTCTAAATAACATTTAAAGTTTTATAGAGTATAAAACTTCTAAATAACATTTAAAGTTTTATAGAGAACTATATGATAACGTTCTTATGCATGGTACACCCATTAATAAAAAATGATAAGTAACATATGCTTTAATAAATAAAATTATATTTGGATTCTATATTAAATTATTTTTATTCTCTCACCTTATTAGGGAGTAATAATATATTAAAAAGTATGGATTAAGAAAGGTTAATTAACAATTTTCCTTTCAAAATAGTTTCACAACACGTATCTATACAATTAATGTGTAATTTAAATTATATCTTATCTCAAAATATCATATTATACTATACTGATTGTTTAATATTTTTTTATTCAGCTCGTGTAATACACGAGTGTATAACCTAATAATTATATACATAGGAGCCGTATAGAGCCCCTACTGGCTCTCAAATTCTCAGGGATAATCCTAGGTAAAAGAAAAATTTTAGGGCCAATTTTTACTAGCCGCACAGGGCCTCTATGAGCCCTCTTAGTGGCAGTTATAGGTAAAAAAATTTGGGATACCCCTGAATTATTTTTCTAGGTCCGCCACTGGTTGGACTCTAGTAATTTGCGGCCCAAAGGTATGTGACGCATCACAGTACACCACAAAATCTTCTATACCATCAGGCAATGTCAACACTGGTGCATTGCTCAACTTCTTCTTCAGAATGTCGAAGGATTCCTGCTGCTTAGGGCCCCAATCAAACTTAATCTTCTTACGAGTCAACGAAGTTAGGGGCGCAACAATCCTTGAAAAGTTCTCGATAAATCGCCTATAGTATCCTGCCAATCCGAGGAAACTGCGAATCTCGGTAGGAGTCTTTGGCTCCTGCCAATTCATGATTGCTTCTACTTTAGCGGGATCTACCTGGATACCATGCTCGCTTACCACATGTCCAAGGAATTGGACTTCTCGAAGCCAAAATTCACACTTCGAAAACTTGGCATAAAGTTTCTCTTGATGCAGAAGTTTGAGAATACAACGAAGGTGTTTCTCATGGTCAGCTTGGTTCTGTTAATGATATTTAAATGACGAAAAACTAAAAGCAAAACATTAAAAGATAGTTTAATTTGCTGTAGTTATTTCATATATGCATCATTATTATGTTAATTTTACATTGTTCTGATAACAGAAAGCGTCTCTCACGTTTAGTCAACTGTGTCTAGGCTAAACTGACTTGTGTTAAGTTTTAGGTCCTTCTGCGGAGGACTATCACCGTCATGTTCGGACACACGGATAACTAAATTTTTTGGTCTCCACAGGATATAACCATCAAGTGGTGAAAATGTAACATATGTTCTGGTTCATCAATGAGAAACTTTTATGTATTAAATATGTTGTCATGACGATGATTTCAGTTTCGGTTTGTAAGGATGGGCACAGAAGTAAGGATTCATAGAAGATGTGATTTGAAAGGTTCCTCCCTTGGGCGGTCTGTTTTGCCAAATCTGACTTCTGCACTTTAAACATAAAAAAAACATGGCTAAAAACATAAAATTGGTTGATCTTCGAAGTGATTAAAAACTTTTAAATTGCTGTCTTAGTATTTTTGTACTAACTTGGAAATTTTCTTGAAACTCACTCGGTGCTCTCGTAGACTAAAGGCGCACCTTTTAGTCTTATAAAGAAAGACAAGTTATTACTAAGCCTAACAAAATGGTCGAAACAGGTTCTGATCAAATTGGGTTGAAAATGGAGATGGCCTCTATTTTAAATTATCTAATGACTACTACAGGGCTTCGAAAATGGATGTGTAAAATTTCAAGTTCTTTTATCTTCTTCGGATGCCGTTGCAGCAGGTGCCCGAACTGATATCATATTAACGTCGATTACAAACTACAACTCATATTCCATATTAGCCTCTTGTTTTTTCAGTGACCAAGGCTGTGTGCTCGAGGATGAGGAACGTGCCCGCGAAAATCTCTACGTTAAGGTATTGCACATGTGTATGTTACCATAAGGACGAAGTCACGAAGGACTGAGAGAACTATAAGAAGATCAAGATGGATCCAGCTTAATCAGTTTCTGAAGCTTCATGATATATTGAACATGTTTCAGTCGAGCCTGTAGCACAACTCGTGCTAATGGCGTTTTCTTCCGTTTTTAAGATTCTTAAATAACATTTTCTTGTTACTCCAATCCATATTTTTTTTCAGTATTGATCAACACATTTTCTGTTTGTCATTTGAGAATTTCTACCATCTCATCTCCAATCTCTTTTCTGCAATCTGTTTAGATGTTCGACTCATTTTCTAATGACCGATATCAAGAACATGATCAAACCAAAAACTAATAAAGGCATTCAAAGAAAAGGTAACATTTATCGGGCCGAGTAATGATTTGGTTGCAAATAAAGTTTAAACAATGGCAGGAGAAGAGATATTTGAGAATGCATGTAAATAAATATAAAGAGATGCAGATAAAACCATTGAAACCATCTGTACATATTCTTGAAATTTAGTTTAGCAACTTGACAAGCTTAAAAGACTAATAGAAAATCATGCAACAGTAGTTCTTCAATAGAGTAAACAAAAACCAAAATAAACCAATCCAAATCATATCATATCAAATCAAATCACTATTCACAATTGTCTCTTGAGTTGATAATGGTTTATATTGTTACCTATTCACAATTCAATTTGCTTTGATGATTAACTGGAGGTTAACTCTGTCCTATTCAAAGGTTAGTCTCACTAAAGTAGTTGTTTTTAAAACTAAAGTCTTCATCTAAAGAGTAATCTTTAACATGGGTAGGAGTCAAATTTTTGATAAACTCAAGATACTAAATAGTGTTAGACCAAAGACACACCTGCAATTGATGTTTGCAATCTACTTTATATGTTTTCCACATCATGATGTTTGTTTAGACTTGATGGATTACGAAATGTATAGAGCACTCTACTATGGCACCCACACAAACAACAAATAGTTATTTAGTTTTGTTTTAATTATATAAAAGACTTGCATTGGATGATTGGATCTGCAAAAGCTCACAAATTCGAGTTCTAAGTTTTTTGTGTTACTTGAATCATGTTATATATAATTTTGTAACATCCCGATTTTTGGTATAACATGTATATGGGATATTCTAAATCTCATGTTTTAATAATAAATCTTCACTGCTAAACCAAACCTGGATATGCAATTTTCATCTAATTTGCATGAAGAACAGATAAAAGAGAAGACATGAACGGGTTCAATAAAAGTAGAAAAATACCGTTTAAATGGAAAAACAAGATTCACAAACAGATTTGAGTTATTTCATTATGCAGAAAATCAGACAAGCATATACAAGAACAGCAAGGCGAATGTGTGATTTATACACCAAAAACTATTAGAAAAAAAAAAAAAAAAAGATGTATGAACCTGACTATAAAAAGCTTTTAACATTTGAACCCTCTACAAGCCATGAGCCAGACTATGATGATAAAAATAGCAATGGCTCCACCTACCATAAGCTTCATCTGAAGATTCTGTAACCACATCTTCCTTCTTAGTTGCCTTCCTTGCCTTTGGAAGCTGTCTGCCTGCATTCAACAACGCGTATGATGCCTTTTATGTTATTTGACACTCACTAGAATATACCATTTTTAGAGAAGGGTATAAACGTAAATTCGTACCTGGAACTGAAGGTTTTCTGTCTTGTCAACTAGTAATTCAATCTTCTCACCACGATCCAAAACCTGTGTTAGTTATATCGTTTATATTATGCAACCTATGTAATACATGGGTCTATTACCTAGTTCATTTTATAAACGAAATTATTAAGTGTATCAACAGAATTTCTAGAAGTGGCAATTTCTTCCCATTAACTATGTGAATGGATCAAATGTTTGTGTTTTATCTCAAACGGCTCAAACAAAAAGTTTAAGGAACGGCCCAAAAGTGTTAAAAGTTTCTCAAATGTTTAATTTTAATGCATACATCCTCCTAAGTCTCTTCATTTATAGATTTAGATTATTACTATAAAATAAAAATACTATTTACACTATCTTAAATAGGAATGTCGGTGGCTTTTCCACCGACAACCCTTAATAATTCCACAAAAATACATTTTAGTCCCTTGGCCTCTGTTTCTCTTACTCCATAAGGTCTGTGATTCATAATTGAAGAAGATGATTAACGGATGCTCGACTTTGACCCAACGAATCGCTTGAAATTTCCGCTCATCCGCTTCTTCTTCATTCGAATATTCGATCGCACAGAATGTGTTTTTTGCCGCTTTTCTTTTTCGTTTTGTTGGTTTAGCCAAAGGCATGTTCTTGATTTTTTAGTGCTTTCTTAATTTTGTTTGTTGGAGGTGTGTTGTAATTGAACGTTTTCTGATGCATGAGAGTTGAAATATCTCGATTTTGCCTTTAGTGGATTGGGTCGGTGTATGCACTCCAACTGTTTGTTTGCTTGACTCAGAGGTGTTGAAATATCTAAATTATACTCTTGCATATGAAGTATGCTGATGTTCCATTGTGTAATGCAGGGAGCGGTACTCTTTAGCCGGCATAAATAATACAAGTGATGGGAACTTTTTGAAGACAAATCAAAGTGCAGAGAGCATATTATAGTTTCCAAGAAGCCCAACCAAATTAAGAAGACCAATTTCTCTTTAAAGTATACTAGTCAACTCAAAACGTTTCGTCGTAAATTTAGTCTGAATTGAATGGGGTCAAATATAATACGTTCTTATTCAACGATATAAATTCGAGTTAATGTATGTTTCGACCCCGCCGCAATGCGCTAGGGGTAAAACTTCAACCCTTGATATGAATGTCTTTTGATTACACGTGTCAGTTTTTCTTTTATACACGTTTTATGTTTTTTTTTTTGTACATTTCCTATGTATGAGTTGGGTCATATATAAATATGTTATGATTGTACAGTATAAATTCGATTACCTTACATTTTGATCCAACCGCAATGCTATTGAGTTATATCGGATAAGTCAAAACGCGTGTTTTCATATGGTGTACACATCACATAACGCTTATACTAATCCGTTCGATGTTCGCACTGTACCCGCGCGGGTCTAATTACTAGTTGTTTTTAAATCAATATTACATATTCACTATTCTTATTAAGACTTGAGTATCAATGATAATGTCTATCTAAAATAAATACGTACACGAGCCACCGAGACCGAAAATAAATACTAACCTTCTCAATGTTGTCCATCATAATCCCTTTAACCTCTGTTATCTGAGCTTTCAGTTTAGACAGTTTACTCATTTCATCTGGATGATTTAAACAATACTCCATTTGCTCCTTTATCTTTGGCCTATTAATCAAACCATAAAAAAAATACAATATAAAAACTTAATACATATTATTGCAAATTTCCTAGAAAAGGATGAGATAACGCACCCGAACTCCCTATCAAGATTGTAAGCGATACTAAACCGATCTTCAAATAAATCATCATCACTGTCATCAGCAAGTGGGTGATCGCTTCCAATACTTGCTCCATAAAGTTTCTTGAAGTCATCTTTCACTCTTTCTAGAAACACAAATGGCACACTCCGTCCAATCGTTTCATCCGCAACAACGAGAAAAACTACATCAAACGTAAGGCTGGCAAATCGTGTCTTAACAGGTTTAACAGGTTTCTGACGACGCGCACAACATAAGTTTCAAACATGATTACGACTCGTTTAACTACTTTCTACCTCATTTTTATAAAACAGATTTATGTTTTATGTACAAAGATGAATAAATGATAGATCCTAACATTGTAATTTTAATTATTTTAAAAAATAAAAAAGTCAAAGGGTGTATTTTTCAGTCAAACAGGTCTAATCGTGTCTTAACAGAAACCGTAGGATGACATTAAAATAGCAAAAAATGATATACCAAAGCCACTATCAAGCAAGAAGTTGAAGGTGTATCCGTCACAGGAATACGTGTACTTGGTGCTCCCAGAAGAAGGCAGTTTCTGTAAGCACTGAACGGCAACCGTACTGACATTTCCAGAGTAAGCTGTGTGTTCAGCTAACACAACAGTCCCTTTTGCAACAAAGCTATAAATCAATCCTTTCTTACTCATTTCTAGATTCCCCACCACTTAAACACAAAAAATCTCTCTCAAAAAGATGATCCCATGCAAAAAACCCTAGGATTCTCAATCAACTGCATTTACTTAAAATTGTGATTATGATCTACAAAATTAAATATGAAAAAGATTATACAGATGCTGATTAATTATCATACCAACATAAATCATGTGAGAGGTAACTAAACCCTAAATTGGAGAATTTGTGTAGTAGTAATAATCAGTCAATTGGAACTGCAAGATACAAGGAACCAATCGATCTTGTAACAAATAAACAGATGAAAAACTAAAACCCTAATTTAGCCCTAAATTGCTAGTGAAGAGATAAAAGCATAACCGGGAATGGAAATTCCGAAATATGGAATTGGGGGTTGGCGTTTTGAACAAGACAACGGCTTTTTTTAAGTTTGATCCTGCAATAATCGATATTTTATCATTTCGAACCTAAAATTATACGACTGTTTTTTTAATTGGTTGAGAATTATTCGGTCATTACCACGCAACGCGGACGGGGCATCAACTATTATACGTACCCCGCCCCATACGACTTGTTGGGGGGCCGTTCGCCTTTTGAATCAAAAAAAGTAAGTAACTGTACGTATAATAGTTGATGCCCCGTCCGCGTTACGTGGTAATGACCGAATAATTCTCAACCAACTAAAAAAACAGTCGTATAATTTTGTTAGAAAAAAACTAAAACGATGACAAGACCATAATTTTGAGCTCATGGCAAAATGATAATTTTTATAGAGGACAAAACCGTAATTTTTAGCTAGGGGGAAAACATATTTTTATTTTGAACTGGGGGGCAAAAACGTAATTTTGAGCAGCGGACTAAATTGTAATTTTAAACCGAGGGCAAAATCGTAATTTTGAGCTGAGAGCAAAAACATAATTTTATTTTGAGTTGGGGGCGAAAACGTAATTTTGAACTGGTGGCAAAAACGTAATTTTAAAGTGAGTATAAAATAATTAACTGGTGGTCCAATGGGGGAGTGCCAGGAAGCTACATGGCACTATTCCCCCATTGGAAACTAATGGCAAAACTGTAACTTTAAACGGGGCAAAAACGTAATTTTGAACCGAGGGCAAAATTGAAAATTTTAGCTGGGAGCAAAAGAGTCATTTTATTTTTAAGTGGAGGCAAATACGTAATTTTGAACTGATGGCAAAATTGTAATTTTAAAGCGGGTATAAAATCATAAATTAATTGGGACAATAGGGAAGTACCAGAGATGGCTGACACTATCTCCCTTACCGCCCCTTTCCTCCGATCAATGGGAAGCACTATTACCGCGGACACTTGTTTTTGTTGTATTTAGGAAATCTATACTATATAATAAAAGAAACCTGATTTTGGACACGTGTCATTCATTGAAGATGTCTACGTTTGTAATTTCCTACCTTTTCATACATAATATTATTTACCAAATTGACATTTTTTTATTTAGTTTACCCTTATCTCATATTTTATGAAAAAAACAATATCGATTATTCTATCTCTTATTTTCATATTGCATTTTTTTTTAAATTTAGTTTTTACTTATCTTTTCCGTTCAAATGGGACAGAAGTAAAATTATTGGGGTTCACAATTGTAATTAGTTATTTTTTATTAAGAATGATATCGTTCTATTTGCTCATGTTCAAAATGATCAGAAAAAAAAAAACTCAGTTATTTTTGTTTCTAGGAAATCATAATCCTTTTATTCGATTCAATCATTCTAGAAGTTTTAAAACTAAAATATAATCTATCAAAATCAAATTCACATTTTAAAACCCTCAAAATTCAACCATTCAATAATCACAATTACTCACACGTATAAGCCCATATTTAATCTAACCTACTTTTAATAAAGGATTCCAATTAATTCTACGTGAAATTTATAAAGACTTTTTGTTATACACTTAATTTCATATATAATCTAATCTAACTTTTAATAATGTATATATGTGTGGACGCTCGGAGGGCAAAAGTGAAATTGCACTAATTTTAACGTTATTTCACTAAATATGTGAAAATAACGTTAAAAGCGGCGGACGGTTAATCATGCATCATCATCATGTGGTGGCGTTGATAGCAGAAAGACAAAAGGGAACATGCACTAATCGGTCTTTTTCCCGATTGCTAAGTGTTATGTGCCTTATGTCCAAAGCTTGAAGCAAAACTACTATCGAGTCGGGGGTCTTACTGAAAGCAGCCTCTACACCTTACTCTCCTCAGATCCTACCTTAGCTTTGCTATTTGTGGGATTTACTGAGTATGATGATGATGATGATGATGATGATGATGATGATTTAGTATATATAATTAGATTTATTCAACCCGTATAGTACACGGGGTTTATAAAGATATAATTTTTTTTATTATTTAGTTTATAAAATTACATTTATCTAACCCGTGTAATATACAAGGTTACAAAATTACATTTATTTAACCCGTGTAATACACGGTGTTTTTAAAGATATAACTTTTTTTTTATTATTTAGTATATATAATTAGATTTATTCAACCCGTACAATACACGGGTTTTTATTATTTGGTACATAAAATTACATTTACTCAGTACAATACATGAGGTTCTTAGAGGTATAATTTTTTATTATTTAATATATAAAATTACATTTGTTCAACCCGTGTAATAAACGAGATTTTTAAAGAATAATTGTTTTAATTTAGTATATAAAATTACATTTATTCAACCCGTGTAATACACGGGGTTCTAACCTAGTAATATTATAAAAAAAATTGTGTAACTGAATTTATTCATATGACGACATTATTGGCGCTAATCCGAGTCGGTAACTATAGACCAAATTTCTAATTCTATATATATATTCTCATCAATGGGCCCTCTTGTTTGCTTCTAATGATTCTATTTGTTTCAGCATAAATTTCTTATGACCATTCCTTAGTATTCACTGTTTTCAATCTATATTTGTCATATTAATTAGAATGCCTTCAATGTGTTTGTGTGTTACCTTATTTTGGATATTTTCTAGGCCCTTGAATACACACACACACACACACACTAAGATAACTTTTTAGAAGTACGAAACGGTCTGTATTGTGATTTCAGCCCATTGTTTGTCATCTGGAAGAAGACTGTGAACCTCGTTTATGTGGATACATAGGCACTTTGGAAGCTCGTTGCATAATAACCGGGTAGGTTTTCTACTGATACAAAGTTGGCTCGAAAAACTTATGCTTATTACAATTACCCCACTCATGCATGCACAGTTAAGTGCTGTTTGGCATTGTACTTTGAAAATGATAAGAATTAAGAAATAACAACATAGCAACTGAGGTAAATCACATTGCTATCACTGATCAAAGAAACACAAGGTATGTTAATATTGGTAAGAGTATGAAAACACACTGCTATTTTTCACAATTATCAGAGTTTTTTTTTTACTGAAATAATGCTAATATCAAGCATGTAATCAAAACTAATGCTTCTCTCAGAATTATTTCACAAATGGTGCCAATGCCATTACTAATTAATGGCGATTTTTGTTGAAAGTTGTAGGTTGTTCAGCTTAGCTTTTCTGATGAACTTGCAGCTTTTAAAGAGAATTTGCAGGTCCTAATCATTTGCCCAGCAAGCTTATCAGTCACCAATCATGGAACGTACCTTATCATATTGGCGATTTCCTGCATTAAAAGCCAATATAAATCGCGAATTGTACCTGCAGCCATTACAAATGGCGAAAAGCTGCATATTTTGCCAATATGAATGAATGGCGATTTGTACTATTCTTTTCATTTCAGCCATTATAAATGGCGAATTGCTGCACACGCACCCAAACCTTGTACCTTGTTGCCATTATTAATGGACCAATATGCAGAAAATGCCAACCTAAAATGGCGAAAAGGGACCAATATGCTGAACTTCCAAACGGGCCGACTTGGGTATGGGATTGGAGGCGCCAGTTGAATAGTACAGAAGAAGAATTACTGGAGTTTCAGCAGTTAAATGACCTCCTGCAGGGTTGTCCAGTAACTTCGGGTCCTGATAAGTGGTTTTGGAATCTGGACCGAACGGGTCAGTTCAACGTGGGCAGCATTAGAGGTCAATAATTGAACATGACCGGGTGCGGCCTGAATGTGTGGTCAAACGGAACAACTAGATTCCTAAGAAAGTCGGCTTCGTCACTTGGCGAGCATATAAAGAGAGACTCCCAACCATAGTAGCGTTGTCCAGAAGAGGCGTTTCGGTCCAGTTTGTGGAATGCGTTATGTGTGGTGAGTATAACGAAACCAGCGATCACCTTCTGGTCTTGTGTGGTTTCTCTCAGATCGATCGTCTGGCATATTGTGTATCAGTGGAGTAAAACGCAGCCGTAAATCGCCTTCAGTCTAAAGGATATTCTCGAGTCTCACAATAATTTCGACGGTTCGGCGAAGAGAAAGAAAGCGTATCATGCGGTTTGTCTGGTTACATTATGGAGCATTTGGAACTTGCGAAATGACTTATTGTTTTCAGGGAAAGGGAAGTCTCCTATAACCACTGTGGAAGAAATCAAGGCCAGAAGCTTTTTGTGGATTAAACACCGTTCAATGTCAAACGATGGCGATGTTTTGATGCGTTTTAAGCTGTTAGTTGGACTGGTCTGTTTCTTTTTGGTTGTAATAATGTATTTGCTGGTGGTTGTTTGTTTGGTGCTAGCCACTGGCTTGAGTTTTAATAAAATTCTTTATGTTGGCCTTTCAAAAAAATGGCAATGTGTGCAGAAAAGTAAAAAAATCACCACTCATAATGGATATTGGTGCAGTACTTTTCAGGTTTTGTGCAGAAAACTTAACTTTTCGCCAATAATATTGGATACTTAGCTACTTTTCGCCATTTTAAATGGAACATGTGCAGAAAAAAGTTAACTTTTCACCATTTTAAATGGAAGATGTGCAGGATTCTTCAACTTTTCGCCATTTATAATGGCTTAAGTGCAGAGATATAAAAGTTTTCGCCATTTGTAATGGCTTTGTGCAAAGACATTCATATTTCGCCAATCAAAATGGCATTTGTACAGGAAAGTATAACGGCTGAAAGTTCCTGGGCATCGATTGGTCTGCAATTCCCTGCAAAAAGCCTGCACAGCCTACTATCTTCTATAAAATCGCCATTTATATTGGCATTTGCATCAATTGTGAAATGTTTTCCAAGGCAGCACTGGTTTTGATTAAACTTTTGAAAACTGCACTAAATCAGTAAAAAAACTCCAATTATCATGTTTTAATGCATACATACAACCTATTAAATCGCTGTATTCAAAGACTTGGATGATAATTTTTGTAATAATACTGCATTTGTAATCATATGTAATGTGTTAGATAATTTTTTTGAAAAAGAACAAAAGGTGCCTGTCCAAGCCAACACATGTCGACCTGTACTACAATGTCATGTGGAATTCGTTATGACTTATGACCCATTACCCAACCCATTGATCTGCCGTCTTTGCCACATTCACATCAGTCTCCGATTACGAAACCAAACAGTCCACGCCCCATGACTCTAGATTGGACAAAAATAGAAGCCTTTGGAAAGCTGGTTACAATGGCACTAGCAATGAATCAGTTATGAGGCGTATCCAACTGCGTTATCATATCACATTATTTACAATGCACTATGGCGATTATGTGAGATTGTGAAGACAACATGAGTCGTTGGGCCGGGCTCAAATCCCATTAATCCATTTGACATGATTAAATGACTGGATCCATAAATGTATTTTGGTTCTGAGGCAAGTTAAAGAAAAGTTAAGACTTAGGGTCAGGAGAGGTTTGACCCGCACATGTTTCTTTTAACAGCAAACTCTATATCAATATATACAGAAACAAGGGCCAGCAATGAACTGGAGACCCCGAAAATTACACAGTAACATCCCGATTATTGGAATCATACCATCTATCCCAAGAATTGTTTAACGCGCCCATGTATTTGAGAATTTTTTTCACCTTGTATCTAAGTAATTTTATAAAAACTTGGTTGACTATCTAAAGTCAATTGACGCCGTCCCTAACTGGCTTTAATGTTTATGACGTTTAAATTTTGCAATTTGCGTGAGTCTGCGTAATTATGTGAAAACTCCTGTTGAAAATGAAGGGGCTGCAGTATGGACAAAATCAGTGGTGAACTTATGTGAAAAATGTGACACGTTGCCCAACTGATCATGTCGAGTTACCAATACGGTAAACATAAGTGTATTGTTAACATGAAACATAAAATATATATTCAAGTAAATGTTGTTAAGTGATTCACGGGCCGGCTCTAAAAAGAATGAACAAATTTTAGTTGCGCATTGCGCGAAATTTGTGCTACTGGCGTTTTCTGCAGTTTTTAAATATTCTCACATACCATTTTTTTGCTACTCCAATCCATATTTGTTTTTTTTTTTTTTTTGGTTTTGATCAACTGGAGATGCTCCAAAGACAAGCAAAAAAATCATGCAATAACAGATTTTCAATAGAATAAACAGAAACCGATTCAAATCCAAACACTATTAACAATTGTTCTTGATATTCACAGTTCAATTTGCCATTATGATTGAGGTTAACCCTGTGCTATACTGCTATTCGAAGATAGGCTCACTAACGTAGCTGATATTTTCAATACCAAATACTTCTTCAGAGTAATCTTTAGCAGCCATGATTTCATACCGCAGGGGTACTGCTTCTCCATAGAAACTAGTGACTGGCTGTTCTTCGCCACGGTACACATCTTTGTCTCGGCTCTCATAAAAACTAGTGTCTGGTAGTGTTGATGATATCGGCTGTGCAGTGGTGGTACTGGTCGGCCATTGTGTTATTGATGATTGTGCTCCTGTACCACCGCCAGAGGGTGATGATGTTGTTTGGCCGCCATAGAAACTAGTGACTGGCTGTCCTTGGCCACGGTACAAATCTTTGCCTCGGCTGTCATAGAAACTAGCGGCTGGTGGTGATGATGATATCGGCTGTGTGAGTGTGAGTGACACTGCAGTGGTGGTACTGCTCGGCCATTGTGTTATTGATGATTGTGCTCCTCTGCCACTGCCAAAGGGTGACAGTGTTGTTGCTTGGTCACCATATAAACTAGTGGTTGGTGACGTTGGTTGTATGGTTGCGGCTATGTCGTGGCTGCCAATGCTTTGTCCCCCATGGGTTGACAATGTTGTTGGTCCTGCTGGAACTCCTGTTCCTTGGTCACCGTCATTCAAACTAGTGGCTGGTGGTGTTGCTGAACTCGGTTGTACAGGCACCACCATGGAGGCGTCCGCGGTGGTGATGTCATGAATGCTGCTCCTCTTCCTCTTCATCCTCTTTCTATTTTCTTCCTTGTTATAATCTTCCTTAAGTGAAGCCTGGCGGAGGAAATACTTTTGGGCATGGCTAGCCACTTGTGTAGCCGTCCTTGTAACCACCATCATTCTCGATATGCTCCGCCAATCCCCCTTTCCATAAATCTCCAGCCCTTGCAGGAACCTCCTGTCAACATCACAGCCCAAATTAATCAACATTCAATGTAAACTGTTATGCATGATTTTTTTTGATTGTTACAGCTTCTTGCTGGCCCGTTTCTATCTTTATCTAAAAGTTTCGCCTTGAAAAAAAAACTGTTATGCAAGAATCCCAATCATAATGAAATAGAAACGTTGACAAGTTGTTACTTTCTTCAAGAAACTAACAACATAAAATATGCAAAAAAAAAAAAAAAAAAAAAAAAAAAAATCAATGAATTTGAAGTGAATAATAATACTTGTGTTCTTCTACACTCCATGGGGTAGCTTTCTTCCTCTCCTTTTCTCCACTTTTGGACTGGCCGGTACCCGCCTCAACAACCGATTCCCCTCCAATATCATCATCATCATCATCAGGATAATTCGGTAACTTAACCCGACCCGCTTCAATCTCAAGTAAATCGTGTTCCACCGCCTTGTAGTATGCTTTGACCTCATCGGGCGTCTTACCTGGAATCCCATTGGCTAGCTCCTGCCACTCTCCGATGGTATCAATCATACGTTGAGGGCCATTAGCCACTGCATTTAGAAACAGCCAATGGTCGCGACTCGTCCACTTGGACCTCTTCTTCTCCTGGTTGGACATCACCATTATTCTTAAGAGTGAATTGTGAAGGAGTACAGTAAGATAAGATGATACGCTATCTATATATATGAGTTATGACTAATCATGTATTTATAGTTTTATACGGAAAAGGAGGCGTAAGGAGACGAATTATTTTTGAATAAGATTCTGTGCACCTCAGCAATATTCAATTGAATATTATCTGACTTGGCACTGACACGTACACTTGACTACCAGAATCTTTTTAAAATTCTGTTGAATTTTGTTTTCAATTTATATCTCGAAGGTATCAGATTTTAATTTTTACGTAAAAAACTTAACAAAATGTAAATAATTTTGACATAATAAAAAACTTGCATGTTAAACAAAATGCCGACTCTAAATATTTTAAATAATAGATATTGAATAATACTCAAATACTTGCATTATTTTAGGTAACAAATCTATATTATATATATTAAAACATTAAAACATTATTATATTATATTTATATTGTACATATTAAATCTAATTGGTCATGAATAGTAAAATAATATTTAAATATTATTATAGCATTTTTTAATATTTTTTTTACTATAAGACCGTGTGTAATGGGGCGTTTTTTTTTTAAAAAATTTTGCCCCAAAACGCTCTATAACGCCCATATCCCCATTACGGGGGGCGTTTTGGGGCGTTTTAAATCCAAAAAATCGATCCCGGCGTTTAAATTAAAACGCTTAATCACAATCCAACCACCAATCAAACGGCTATATTCCAACGGCTAGTTTGATTTATTTTTTTTAAACCTATTATATATATATATATATATATATATATATATATATATATATATATAGGTAGAGGATCCTGTAAAAAGTGCTCAAAGTGTGAGAAGTGTAAGAAGTGTATTATAACACTATATATAATACTATATAACACCATATAAACACCGTAAAACAATTTGTAACACCATATAATACCATATAACACTATGTAACACTATATATCATTATATAACAAATATAACACTATACATCTATCATAGACATGCTATCAGACAACCTATAGTGTTATATTTGTTATATAATGATATATAGTGTTACATAGTGTTATATGGTATTATATGGTGTTACAGATTGTTATACGGTGTTTATATGGTGTTATATAGTATTATATATAGTGTTATAATACACTTCTTACACTTCTCACACTTTGAGCACTTTTTACACTATCCTTACCCTATATATATATATATATATATATATATATATATATATATAAACAACCAAAACTCATCCATTTTCAACAAAAACAATCTCAAAACCTCTCTAAAAAATCCCACATTTTTTAAAAAAACTTGATGGATTCTCCTAGTTCTTCATCCATGATAAATTTTTACTATAACGAGTATTTTGCGGATGGCGATGGTTCGACCGATGAGGAGCTTGAGCAAGAGGCGGTTACGAGTGCATGTCAACTAGCGGTGCGATATGTCAACCATTCTCGTCGGCCCGAAGCACCAAAAAATAAAAGAGGCTATGTTGAACGAGACCGACGCGCGGCACACGAGCGTTTGATGAAAGACTATTTTGACGAGGCACCGACATTCTCAAACGATTTTTTTAGGCGTCGTTTCCGGATGAGTAAGCGGTTGTTTCTACGCATAGTCAACGACTTGGAAGCCAACTACGATTATTTTAAACAAAAACCGGATGCGAGAGGGGCACTTGGATTCACCGGTATCCAAAAGTGTACGTCGGCATTACGAATCCTTGCTTATGGTAACACTACCGACATCAACGACGAGTATCTAAAAATGGCGGAGAAAACAACACGAGATAGCTTGGAACATTTTTGTCGCGGTATAATTCTTATACTTTTATTTTTTTTAAACGACGAGTATGCTTAGATTTTTTTTTTTTTTTTGAATCTTATGTTTATCTATATTTTTTTATAAAGGTATAATTGATGTGTACGGTGCGCGTTATCTTAGAACGCCTACATGGGAGGGCCTTCAAAAGATCTACGAGGTACATAACGCCGAGCATGGTTTGCCTGGTATGATCGGGAGCATAGATTGCATGCATTGGCGTTGGGATAACTGCCCGACTGCATGGCGAGGCCAACACACACGTGGTGACCAAAAAGGACCCACTATTATTCTTCGGGCGGTTGCTTCACAGGACCTTTGGGTTTGGTCGGCTTACTTTGGCGTGGTCGGGTCATGCAATGATATCAATGTTTTTGAACAATCGCCGTTGTTAGAGGAGTGGATTTCTGGCAAAGCTCCAAAAGCGTCGTTTTACGCAAATGGAAACTACTACCCCCATGGATATTATTTGAGCGACGGAATTTATCCTAGGTATTCGATTTTTGTGAAGACGTTTAGTGATCCTATTGATGACAAAAGAGCATACTTTAAAAAGGTTCAAGAGTCTTCACGAAAAGACATTGAGAGATGCTTTGGGGTTCTTAAACAACGCTGGCAATACTTGAGAAATCCTTGTCGTGCATGGAGCAAGCAAAAAATGAGAGATGCTATGTACGCTTGTATAATCATGCACAACATGATTTTGGAAGACGAAGGAAAGGCGATATGCCAGAATTATGTGCCAGAAGCCGTTCAACAGGAGCATCCGCAGGCGTCAATGGAAGAAAGAGCGAGTAATGCGCGAGAGTTGCGTTACGAACCGTACCATTCCCAGTTAATGGTTGATTTGGCACACCACGCATGGTCGGTTCGGTACGTACCACCTGAGGGAGAGGAAGAAACGGAGGACGAGGAAGACGAAGTGGGCGAGGGTGAAGAAAGCGAAGACGAAAGCTAGTTTTTTTTTTTGAACTTAATCGGATGTTTTTTTTTTATTTCTAGTATTGTTTTTTTTTTATTTTCTTTTTTTTTTCAGTTTTTTTTTTCAAGTAATGTAATTTTTAATTTTAAATTAATGAAGTTTTTTTTATGTTTTAAATTAAAAAAAATAATTGGGAAATGATTGTAAAATGATTGAATGGGGGTTATGGCATAATGCCCCACTACACCACTTTTGCTATAATGCCCTCTTGATGACTAGGACGCCACGTGTCGTATAATGCCCCATGGTGGGGGTATTATAACCTTCTACCACTACACATGGTCTAATGGCATACTATATATAAGAGTTATTTTATATTGTATTACTATAATACCATATTATGTATAAGAGCTTAGGGTGGGTTCGGCTACAAAGTCCATTTTTTCTACAAAGTGTATAAAGTCATAAAACACCACAATTTCAACTATAAAACACACTCAAAAGCCACAAATAAGAGAGTGAAGACCACTAAAACACAATATCCAAACCCTAACAGTCCATAAAAACTTCATACACACCATCGTAAAACTATGAATATAAAACACAACATGATAATCAACACAAAACACACTAATGTTAGTCATTCGATAATCAAAGCCTTATCGTCCAAAACACAACACAAAACCCACAAATATGGCATTTTAGTGATCTTGACTCTCTTATTTGTGGGTTCTGAGTGTGTTTTATGGTTAAAATTGTGGTGTTTTAAGACTTTGTACACTTTGTAGGAAAAATAGATTTGTAGCCAACTCCCACCCTAAGAGGTTAATATATTAACTTGAGTGGACATAAATGATAAGATATAGTTTTTTCTTCTTATTTTTTAAGATTTTAATATTATAATTATTTTCAAACATATTTTATTTTTTATTAAAAATTATAAGATACAGTGTTTTATAAAGTAACGCTCATTTTTCGTTATTCTAATAATATTGTAATGCTTTATAAAACTCAAAATATACCGTTGCGACATACTTATTTTATGGGTGTTATGATAAAAACTTTGTTAAAATTTGAATGAGTCAATTATAATTGATTTTTTTGCTCGAACAACTTCGGTATCGGTATAGAGGTTTTTTTTTTATATTATAAGACATAAGCTACAACGAGTGTCAGTGACGAACAAAACTGATACCGTCCAAACAACATCGGTACCATGTCGATTTCAACTGAACATCGGTATCGGTATCGGTATTTGTACTTTTGAAACCTTTATCAATATTCATTTTTTAAGTTTTTGATCGATGTAAAATATGTGTCAATATCTTTTAGGGTATACAATGACTTTATGTTTTTGGGTTTATCTTTTGATCACTATATACAAAGTGCCAATTACGTTACTGATACCTTATGAATTGAACCGATACCGACTTCCCGCCGCAACCTGCTTATGAACAATACTCGTATTTTCACAATATTTTATTATTAGTTTCCTTTAATAATACATATAATTAATATATTTATTTTGTATCTTTTTTATATTATATAATTATTGTGTGATAAGTTTGATATTACCCAATGTTATCATATGAGTCAGGGCCGTCTATCAGGGGGTGTAGGAGGTGTCTGCGATCAGGGCCCAAATCAATATAGTGTAACACCCTAGTTACTAAATTACGGTTTTATATGAAAATACCACAATTAGATGTGTAGTTAAGACCACACATATTATATAAATGCGGATTTATTAAAACTTTTAACAAATCATAAGTTATTCAACATAACGTCATCGAGTTCATTGTTTAAAATTTACAACGTGGCAATGTGCGGAAACGTGTATCTATATCGTGTTCGGTTCTTCGTTGAGCTTGATCTTCTTCCGGCATCCACAAAGTACCTACATTTCATAAAAACATGAAATGCTTTAGTCATACATGATTTAAAACGTATTTAAACAAGTCCGGGAAACAAAACTGATCAAAAATACATTTTTGTACATGGGAAGCTCGGCGTTTTGGTCCGGTCAACAGACCCGTCAGACACCCGTCAGTCTTTGTCTGGTTGATCGGACCAAAACGCCGCGCTTTGGCCACAACTCGACACTTAGTGTGTAGATAGTTTGAGCCTTATATAAAAGACTTGCATTGGATCTGCAAATGCTCACAAATTCAAGTTCTAAGTTTTTTGTGTTACTTGAATCATGTTATATGTAATTTTGTAACATCACGATTTTTGGTATAACATGTATATGGAATATTCTAAATCTCATGTTTTAATAATAAATCTTCACTGCTAAACCAAACCTGGATATGCAATTTTCATCTAATTTGCATGAAGAACAGATTCACAAACAGATTTGAGTTATTTCATTATGCAGAAAATCAGACAAGCATATACAAGAACAGCAAGGCGAATGCGTGATTTATACACCAAAAACTATTAGGAAAAAAAAAAAGATGTATGAGCCTGACTATAAAAAGCTTTTAACATTTGAACCCTCTACAAGCCATGAGCCAGACTATGATGATAAAAATAGCAATGGCTCCACCTACCATAAGCTTCATCTGAAGATTCTGTAACCACATCTTCCTTCTTAGTTGCCTTCCTTGCCTTTGGAAGCTGTCTGCCTGCATTCAACAACGCGTATGATGCCTTTTATGTTATTTGACACTCACTAGAATATACCATTTTTAGAGAAGGGTATAAACGTAAATTCGTACCTGGAACTGAAGGTTTTCTGTCTTATCAACTAGTAATTCAATCTTCTCACCACGATCCAAAACCTGTATTAATTATATCGTTTATATTATGCAACCCGTGTAATACATAGGTCTATTACCTAGTTCATTTTATAAACGAAATTATTAAGTGTATCAACAGAATTTCAGCATTTCTAGAAGTGGCAATTTCTTCCCATTAACTATGTGAATGGATCAAATGTTTGTGTTTTATCTCAAACGGCTCAAACAAAAAGTTTAACGAACGGCCCAAAAGGGTTAAAAGTTTCCCAAATGTTCAATTTTAATGCATACATCCTCCTAAGTCTCTTCATTTATAGATTTAGATTATTACTATAAAATAAAATACTATTTACACTATCTTAAATAGGAATGTCGGTGGCTTTTCCACCGACAACCCTTAATAATTCCACAAAAATACATTTTAGTCCCTTGGCCTCTGTTTCTCTTACTCCATAAGGTCTGTGATTCATAATTGAAGAAGATGATTAACGGATGCTCGACTTTGACCCAACGAATCGCTTGAAATTTCCGCTCATCCGCTTCTTCTTCATTCGAATATTCGATCGCACAGAATGTGTTTTTTGCCGCTTTTCTTTTTCGTTTTGTTGGTTTAGCCAAAGGCATGTTCTTGATTTTTTAGTGCTTTCTTAATTTTGTTTGTTGGAGGTGTGTTGTAATTGAACGTTTTCTGATGCATGAGAGTTGAAATATCTCGATTTTGCCTTTAGTGGATTGGGTCGGTGTATGCACTCCAACTGTTTGTTTGCTTGACTCAGAGGTGTTGAAATATCTAAATTATACTCTTGCATATGAAGTATGCTGATGTTCCATTGTGTAATGCAGGGAGCGGTACTCTTTAGCCGGCATAAATAATACAAGTGATGGGAACTTTTTGAAGACAAATCAAAGTGCAGAGAGCATATTATAGTTTCCAAGAAGCCCAACCAAATTAAGAAGACCAATTTCTCTTTAAAGTATACTAGTCAACTCAAAACGTTTCGTCGTAAATTTAGTCTGAATTGAATGGGGTCAAATATAATACGTTCTTATTCAACGATATAAATTCGAGTTAATGTATGTTTCGACCCCGCCGCAATGCGCTAGGGGTAAAACTTCAACCCTTGATATGAATGTCTTTTGATTACACGTGTCAGTTTTTCTTTTATACACGTTTTATGTTTTTTTTTTTGTACATTTCCTATGTATGAGTTGGGTCATATATAAATATGTTATGATTGTACAGTATAAATTCGATTACCTTACATTTTGATCCAACCGCAATGCTATTGAGTTATATCGGATAAGTCAAAACGCGTGTTTTCATATGGTGTACACATCACATAACGCTTATACTAATCCGTTCGATGTTCGCACTGTACCCGCGCGGGTCTAATTACTAGTTGTTTTTAAATCAATATTACATATTCACTATTCTTATTAAGACTTGAGTATCAATGATAATGTCTATCTAAAATAAATACGTACACGAGCCACCGAGACCGAAAATAAATACTAACCTTCTCAATGTTGTCCATCATAATCCCTTTAACCTCTGTTATCTGAGCTTTCAGTTTAGACAGTTTACTCATTTCATCTGGATGATTTAAACAATACTCCATTTGCTCCTTTATCTTTGGCCTATTAATCAAACCATAAAAAAAATACAATATAAAAACTTAATACATATTATTGCAAATTTCCTAGAAAAGGATGAGATAACGCACCCGAACTCCCTATCAAGATTGTAAGCGATACTAAACCGATCTTCAAATAAATCATCATCACTGTCATCAGCAAGTGGGTGATCGCTTCCAATACTTGCTCCATAAAGTTTCTTGAAGTCATCTTTCACTCTTTCTAGAAACACAAATGGCACACTCCGTCCAATCGTTTCATCCGCAACAACGAGAAAAACTACATCAAACGTAAGGCTGGCAAATCGTGTCTTAACAGGTTTAACAGGTTTCTGACGACGCGCACAACATAAGTTTCAAACATGATTACGACTCGTTTAACTACTTTCTACCTCATTTTTATAAAACAGATTTATGTTTTATGTACAAAGATGAATAAATGATAGATCCTAACATTGTAATTTTAATTATTTTAAAAAATAAAAAAGTCAAAGGGTGTATTTTTCAGTCAAACAGGTCTAATCGTGTCTTAACAGAAACCGTAGGATGACATTAAAATAGCAAAAAATGATATACCAAAGCCACTATCAAGCAAGAAGTTGAAGGTGTATCCGTCACAGGAATACGTGTACTTGGTGCTCCCAGAAGAAGGCAGTTTCTGTAAGCACTGAACGGCAACCGTACTGACATTTCCAGAGTAAGCTGTGTGTTCAGCTAACACAACAGTCCCTTTTGCAACAAAGCTATAAATCAATCCTTTCTTACTCATTTCTAGATTCCCCACCACTTAAACACAAAAAATCTCTCTCAAAAAGATGATCCCATGCAAAAAACCCTAGGATTCTCAATCAACTGCATTTACTTAAAATTGTGATTATGATCTACAAAATTAAATATGAAAAAGATTATACAGATGCTGATTAATTATCATACCAACATAAATCATGTGAGAGGTAACTAAACCCTAAATTGGAGAATTTGTGTAGTAGTAATAATCAGTCAATTGGAACTGCAAGATACAAGGAACCAATCGATCTTGTAACAAATAAACAGATGAAAAACTAAAACCCTAATTTAGCCCTAAATTGCTAGTGAAGAGATAAAAGCATAACCGGGAATGGAAATTCCGAAATATGGAATTGGGGGTTGGCGTTTTGAACAAGACAACGGCTTTTTTTAAGTTTGATCCTGCAATAATCGATATTTTATCATTTCGAACCTAAAATTATACGACTGTTTTTTTAATTGGTTGAGAATTATTCGGTCATTACCACGCAACGCGGACGGGGCATCAACTATTATACGTACCCCGCCCCATACGACTTGTTGGGGGGCCGTTCGCCTTTTGAATCAAAAAAAGTAAGTAACTGTACGTATAATAGTTGATGCCCCGTCCGCGTTACGTGGTAATGACCGAATAATTCTCAACCAACTAAAAAAACAGTCGTATAATTTTGTTAGAAAAAAACTAAAACGATGACAAGACCATAATTTTGAGCTCATGGCAAAATGATAATTTTTATAGAGGACAAAACCGTAATTTTTAGCTAGGGGGAAAACATATTTTTATTTTGAACTGGGGGGCAAAAACGTAATTTTGAGCAGCGGACTAAATTGTAATTTTAAACCGAGGGCAAAATCGTAATTTTGAGCTGAGAGCAAAAACATAATTTTATTTTGAGTTGGGGGCGAAAACGTAATTTTGAACTGGTG
Organism: Helianthus annuus; assembly: GCF_002127325.2. Taxonomy (NCBI): domain Eukaryota; kingdom Viridiplantae; phylum Streptophyta; class Magnoliopsida; order Asterales; family Asteraceae; genus Helianthus; species Helianthus annuus. Next base: position 157,382,431 of record NC_035446.2, on the reverse strand, counting down.
GCAAAAACGTAATTTTAAAGTGAGTATAAAATAATTAACTGGTGGTCCAATGGGGGAGTGCCAGGAAGCTACATGGCACTATTCCCCCATTGGAAACTAATGGCAAAACTGTAACTTTAAACGGGGCAAAAACGTAATTTTGAACCGAGGGCAAAATTGAAAATTTTAGCTGGGAGCAAAAGAGTCATTTTATTTTTAAGTGGAGGCAAATACGTAATTTTGAACTGATGGCAAAATTGTAATTTTAAAGCGGGTATAAAATCATAAATTAATTGGGACAATAGGGAAGTACCAGAGATGGCTGACACTATCTCCCTTACCGCCCCTTTCCTCCGATCAATGGGAAGCACTATTACCGCGGACACTTGTTTTTGTTGTATTTAGGAAATCTATACTATATAATAAAAGAAACCTGATTTTGGACACGTGTCATTCATTGAAGATGTCTACGTTTGTAATTTCCTACCTTTTCATACATAATATTATTTACCAAATTGACATTTTTTTATTTAGTTTACCCTTATCTCATATTTTATGAAAAAAACAATATCGATTATTCTATCTCTTATTTTCATATTGCATTTTTTTTTAAATTTAGTTTTTACTTATCTTTTCCGTTCAAATGGGACAGAAGTAAAATTATTGGGGTTCACAATTGTAATTAGTTATTTTTTATTAAGAATGATATCGTTCTATTTGCTCATGTTCAAAATGATCAGAAAAAAAAAAACTCAGTTATTTTTGTTTCTAGGAAATCATAATCCTTTTATTCGATTCAATCATTCTAGAAGTTTTAAAACTAAAATATAATCTATCAAAATCAAATTCACATTTTAAAACCCTCAAAATTCAACCATTCAATAATCACAATTACTCACACGTATAAGCCCATATTTAATCTAACCTACTTTTAATAAAGGATTCCAATTAATTCTACGTGAAATTTATAAAGACTTTTTGTTATACACTTAATTTCATATATAATCTAATCTAACTTTTAATAATGTATATATGTGTGGACGCTCGGAGGGCAAAAGTGAAATTGCACTAATTTTAACGTTATTTCACTAAATATGTGAAAATAACGTTAAAAGCGGCGGACGGTTAATCATGCATCATCATCATGTGGTGGCGTTGATAGCAGAAAGACAAAAGGGAACATGCACTAATCGGTCTTTTTCCCGATTGCTAAGTGTTATGTGCCTTATGTCCAAAGCTTGAAGCAAAACTACTATCGAGTCGGGGGTCTTACTGAAAGCAGCCTCTACACCTTACTCTCCTCAGATCCTACCTTAGCTTTGCTATTTGTGGGATTTACTGAGTATGATGATGATGATGATGATGATGATGATGATGATTTAGTATATATAATTAGATTTATTCAACCCGTATAGTACACGGGGTTTATAAAGATATAATTTTTTTTATTATTTAGTTTATAAAATTACATTTATCTAACCCGTGTAATATACAAGGTTACAAAATTACATTTATTTAACCCGTGTAATACACGGTGTTTTTAAAGATATAACTTTTTTTTTATTATTTAGTATATATAATTAGATTTATTCAACCCGTACAATACACGGGTTTTTATTATTTGGTACATAAAATTACATTTACTCAGTACAATACATGAGGTTCTTAGAGGTATAATTTTTTATTATTTAATATATAAAATTACATTTGTTCAACCCGTGTAATAAACGAGATTTTTAAAGAATAATTGTTTTAATTTAGTATATAAAATTACATTTATTCAACCCGTGTAATACACGGGGTTCTAACCTAGTAATATTATAAAAAAAATTGTGTAACTGAATTTATTCATATGACGACATTATTGGCGCTAATCCGAGTCGGTAACTATAGACCAAATTTCTAATTCTATATATATATTCTCATCAATGGGCCCTCTTGTTTGCTTCTAATGATTCTATTTGTTTCAGCATAAATTTCTTATGACCATTCCTTAGTATTCACTGTTTTCAATCTATATTTGTCATATTAATTAGAATGCCTTCAATGTGTTTGTGTGTTACCTTATTTTGGATATTTTCTAGGCCCTTGAATACACACACACACACACACACTAAGATAACTTTTTAGAAGTACGAAACGGTCTGTATTGTGATTTCAGCCCATTGTTTGTCATCTGGAAGAAGACTGTGAACCTCGTTTATGTGGATACATAGGCACTTTGGAAGCTCGTTGCATAATAACCGGGTAGGTTTTCTACTGATACAAAGTTGGCTCGAAAAACTTATGCTTATTACAATTACCCCACTCATGCATGCACAGTTAAGTGCTGTTTGGCATTGTACTTTGAAAATGATAAGAATTAAGAAATAACAACATAGCAACTGAGGTAAATCACATTGCTATCACTGATCAAAGAAACACAAGGTATGTTAATATTGGTAAGAGTATGAAAACACACTGCTATTTTTCACAATTATCAGAGTTTTTTTTTTACTGAAATAATGCTAATATCAAGCATGTAATCAAAACTAATGCTTCTCTCAGAATTATTTCACAAATGGTGCCAATGCCATTACTAATTAATGGCGATTTTTGTTGAAAGTTGTAGGTTGTTCAGCTTAGCTTTTCTGATGAACTTGCAGCTTTTAAAGAGAATTTGCAGGTCCTAATCATTTGCCCAGCAAGCTTATCAGTCACCAATCATGGAACGTACCTTATCATATTGGCGATTTCCTGCATTAAAAGCCAATATAAATCGCGAATTGTACCTGCAGCCATTACAAATGGCGAAAAGCTGCATATTTTGCCAATATGAATGAATGGCGATTTGTACTATTCTTTTCATTTCAGCCATTATAAATGGCGAATTGCTGCACACGCACCCAAACCTTGTACCTTGTTGCCATTATTAATGGACCAATATGCAGAAAATGCCAACCTAAAATGGCGAAAAGGGACCAATATGCTGAACTTCCAAACGGGCCGACTTGGGTATGGGATTGGAGGCGCCAGTTGAATAGTACAGAAGAAGAATTACTGGAGTTTCAGCAGTTAAATGACCTCCTGCAGGGTTGTCCAGTAAGTTCGGGTCCTGATAAGTGGTTTTGGAATCTGGACCGAACGGGTCAGTTCAACGTGGGCAGCATTAGAGGTCAATAATTGAACATGACCGGGTGCGGCCTGAATGTGTGGTCAAACGGAACAACTAGATTCCTAAGAAAGTCGGCTTCGTCACTTGGCGAGCATATAAAGAGAGACTCCCAACCATAGTAGCGTTGTCCAGAAGAGGCGTTTCGGTCCAGTTTGTGGAATGCGTTATGTGTGGTGAGTATAACGAAACCAGCGATCACCTTCTGGTCTTGTGTGGTTTCTCTCAGATCGATCGTCTGGCATATTGTGTATCAGTGGAGTAAAACGCAGCCGTAAATCGCCTTCAGTCTAAAGGATATTCTCGAGTCTCACAATAATTTCGACGGTTCGGCGAAGAGAAAGAAAGCGTATCATGCGGTTTGTCTGGTTACATTATGGAGCATTTGGAACTTGCGAAATGACTTATTGTTTTCAGGGAAAGGGAAGTCTCCTATAACCACTGTGGAAGAAATCAAGGCCAGAAGCTTTTTGTGGATTAAACACCGTTCAATGTCAAACGATGGCGATGTTTTGATGCGTTTTAAGCTGTTAGTTGGACTGGTCTGTTTCTTTTTGGTTGTAATAATGTATTTGCTGGTGGTTGTTTGTTTGGTGCTAGCCACTGGCTTGAGTTTTAATAAAATTCTTTATGTTGGCCTTTCAAAAAAATGGCAATGTGTGCAGAAAAGTAAAAAAATCACCACTCATAATGGATATTGGTGCAGTACTTTTCAGGTTTTGTGCAGAAAACTTAACTTTTCGCCAATAATATTGGATACTTAGCTACTTTTCGCCATTTTAAATGGAACATGTGCAGAAAAAAGTTAACTTTTCACCATTTTAAATGGAAGATGTGCAGGATTCTTCAACTTTTCGCCATTTATAATGGCTTAAGTGCAGAGATATAAAAGTTTTCGCCATTTGTAATGGCTTTGTGCAAAGACATTCATATTTCGCCAATCAAAATGGCATTTGTACAGGAAAGTATAACGGCTGAAAGTTCCTGGGCATCGATTGGTCTGCAATTCCCTGCAAAAAGCCTGCTATATCCTGCAAAAGCCTGCACAGCCTACTATCTTCTATAAAATCGCCATTTATATTGGCATTTGCATCAATTGTGAAATGTTTTCCAAGGCAGCACTGGTTTTGATTAAACTTTTGAAAACTGCACTAAATCAGTAAAAAAACTCCAATTATCATGTTTTAATGCATACATACAACCTATTAAATCGCTGTATTCAAAGACTTGGATGATAATTTTTGTAATAATACTGCATTTGTAATCATATGTAATGTGTTAGATAATTTTTTTGAAAAAGAACAAAAGGTGCCTGTCCAAGCCAACACATGTCGACCTGTACTACAATGTCATGTGGAATTCGTTATGACTTATGACCCATTACCCAACCCATTGATCTGCCGTCTTTGCCACATTCACATCAGTCTCCGATTACGAAACCAAACAGTCCACGCCCCATGACTCTAGATTGGACAAAAATAGAAGCCTTTGGAAAGCTGGTTACAATGGCACTAGCAATGAATCAGTTATGAGGCGTATCCAACTGCGTTATCATATCACATTATTTACAACGCACTATGGCGATTATGTGAGATTGTGAAGACAACATGACTCGTTGGGCCGGGCTCAAATCCCATTAATCCATTTGACATGATTAAATGATTGGATCCATAAATGTATTTTGGTTCTGAGGCAAGTTAAAGAAAAGTTAAGACTTAGGGTCAGGAGAGGTTTGACCCGCCCATAATTTTTTAACAGCAAACTCTATATTAATATATACAGAAACAAGGGCCAGCAATGAACTGGAGACCCCGAAAATTACACAGTAACATCAGGATTATTGATATCATACCGTCTATCCCAAGAATTGTTTAACGCGCCCATGTACTTGAGAATTTTTTTCACCTTGTATCTAAGTAATTTTATAAAACTTGGTTGACTATCTCAAGTCAATTGACGCCGTCCCTAACTGGCTTTAATGTTTATGACGTTTAAATTTTGCAATTTGCGTGAGTCTGCTGTAATTATGTAAAAACTCCCGTTTAAAATGAAGGGGCTGCAGTATGGACAAAATCAGTGGTGAACTTAAGTGAAAAATGTGACACGTTGCCCAACTGATCATGTCAATTTACCAATACGGTTAACATGAAACATAAAATATATATTCAACTAAATGTTGTTAAGTGATTCACGGGCCGGCTCCAAAAAGAATGAACAAATTTTAGTTGTGCATTGCGCGAAACTTGTGCCACTGGCGTTTTCTGCAGTTTTTAAATATTCTCACATACCGTTTTTTTGCTACTCCATATTTGTATTTTTTTTTTTTTTTTTTTTGGTTTTGATCAACTGGAGATCTCCAAAGACAAGCAAAAAAATCATGCAATAATAGATTTTCAATAGAATAAACAGAAACCAATTCAAATCCAAACACTATTAACAATTGTTCTTGATATTCACAGTTCAATTTGCCATTATGGTTGAGGTTAACCCTGTGCTATTCGAAGATAGGCTCACTAACGTAGCTGATATTTTCAAAACCAAATACTTCTTCAGTGTAATCTTTAGCAGCCATGATTTCATACCGCAGGGGTACTGCTTCTCCATAGAAACTAGTGACTGACTGTTCTTCGCCACAGTACAAATCTTTGCTTCGGCTCTCATACAAACTAGTGTTTGGTGCTGTTGATGATATCGGCTGTGCATGCACCACCGCAGTGGTGGTACTGGTCGGCCATTGTGTTATTGATGATTGTGCTCCTCTACCACCGCTAGAGGGTGATGATGTTGTTTGGCCGCCATAGAAACTAGTGACTGGCTGTTCTTGGCCACAGTACAAATCTTTGCCTCGGCTGTCATAGAAACTAGCGGCTGGTGGTGATGATGATATCGGCTGTGTGTGTGACACTGCAGTGGTGGTACTGCTCGGCCATTGTGTTATTGATGATTGTGCTCCTCTGTCACTGCCAAAGGGTGACAGTGTTGTTGCTTGGTCACCATATAAACTAGTGGTTGGTGATGTTGGTTGTATGGTTGCGGCTATGTCGTGGCTGCCAATGCTTTGTCCCCCATGGGTTGACAATGTTGTTGGTCCTGCTGGAACTCCTGTTCCTTGGTCACCGTCATTCAAACTAGTGGCTGGTGGTGTTGCTGAACTCGGTTGTACAGGCACCACCATGGAGGCGTCCGCGGTGGTGATGTCATGAATGCTGCTCCTCTTCCTCTTCATCCTCTTTCTATTTTCTTCCTTGTTATAATCTTCCTTAAGTGAAGCCTGGCGGAGGAAATACTTTTGGGCATGGCTAGCCACTTGTGTAGCCGTCCTTGTAACCACCATCATTCTCGATATGCTCCGCCAATCCCCCTTTCCATAAATCTCCAGCCCTTGCAGGAACCTCCTGTCAACATCACAGCCCAAATTAATCAACATTCAATGTAAACTGTTATGCATGATTTTTTTTGATTGTTACAGCTTCTTGCTGGCCCGTTTCTATCTTTATCTAAAAGTTTCGCCTTGAAAAAAAAACTGTTATGCAAGAATCCCAATCATAATGAAATAGAAACGTTGACAAGTTGTTACTTTCTTCAAGAAACTAACAACATAAAATATGCAAAAAAAAAAAAAAAAAAAAAAAAAAAAATCAATGAATTTGAAGTGAATAATAATACTTGTGTTCTTCTACACTCCATGGGGTAGCTTTCTTCCTCTCCTTTTCTCCACTTTTGGACTGGCCGGTACCCGCCTCAACAACCGATTCCCCTCCAATATCATCATCATCATCATCAGGATAATTCGGTAACTTAACCCGACCCGCTTCAATCTCAAGTAAATCGTGTTCCACCGCCTTGTAGTATGCTTTGACCTCATCGGGCGTCTTACCTGGAATCCCATTGGCTAGCTCCTGCCACTCTCCGATGGTATCAATCATACGTTGAGGGCCATTAGCCACTGCATTTAGAAACAGCCAATGGTCGCGACTCGTCCACTTGGACCTCTTCTTCTCCTGGTTGGACATCACCATTATTCTTAAGAGTGAATTGTGAAGGAGTACAGTAAGATAAGATGATACGCTATCTATATATATGAGTTATGACTAATCATGTATTTATAGTTTTATACGGAAAAGGAGGCGTAAGGAGACGAATTATTTTTGAATAAGATTCTGTGCACCTCAGCAATATTCAATTGAATATTATCTGACTTGGCACTGACACGTACATTTGACTACCAGAATCTTTTTAAAATTCTGTTGAATTTTGTTTTCAATTTATATCTCGAAGGTATCAGATTTTAATTTTTACGTAAAAAACTCAACAAAATGTAAATAATTTTGACATAATAAAAAACTTGCATGTTAAACAAAATGCCGACTCTAAATATTTTAAATAATATATATTGAATAATACTCAAATACTTGCATTATTGTAGGTAACAAATCTATATTATATATATTAAAACATTAAAACATTATTATATTATATTATATTATACATATTAAATCTAATTGGTCATGAATAGTAAAATAATATTTAAATATTATTATAGCATTTTTTAATATTTTATTACTATAATGGCATACTATATATAAGAGTTATTTTATATTGTATTACTATAATACCATATTATGTATAAGAGCTTAGGGTGGGGTTCGGCTACAAAGTCCATTTTTCCTACAAAGTGTACAAAGTCATAAAACACCACAATTTCAACTATAAAACACACTCAAAAGCCACAAATAAGAGAGTGAAGACCACTAAAACACAATATCCAAACCCTAACAGTCCATAAAAACTTCATACACACCATCGTAGAACTATGAATATAAAACACAACATGATAATCAACACAAAACACACTAATGTTAGTCATTCGATAATCAAAGCCTTATCGTCCAAAACACAACACAAAACCCACAAATATGGCATTTTAGTGATCTTGACTCTCTTATTTGTGGGTTTTGAGTGTGTTTTATGGTTAAAATTGTGGTGTTTTAAGACTTTGTACACTTTGTAGGAAAAATAGACTTTGTAGCCAACTCCCACCCTAAGAGGTTAATATATTAACTTGAGTGGACATAAATGATAAGATATAGTTTTTTCTTCTTATTTTTTAAGATGTTAATATTATAATTATTTTCAAACATATTTTATTTTTTCTTAAAAATTATAAGATACAGTGTTTTATAAAGTAACGCTCATTTTTCGTTATTCTAATAATATTGTAATGCTTTATAAAACTCAAAATATACCGTTGCGACATACTTATTTTATGGGTGTTATGATAAAAACTTTGTTAAAATTTGAATGAGTCAATTATAATTGATTTTTTTGCTCGAACAACTTCGGTATCGGTATAGAGTTTTTTTTTATATTATAAGACATAAGCTACAACGAGTGTCAGTGACGAACAAAACTGATACCATCCAAACAACATCGGTACCATGTCGATTTCAACTGAACATCAGTATCGGTATTTGTACTTTTGAAACCTTTATCAATATTCATTTTTTAAGTTTTTGATCGATGTAAAATATGTGTCAATATCTTTTAGGGTATACAATGACTTTATGTTTTTGGATTTATCTTTTGATCACTATATACAAAGTGCCAATTACGTTACTGATACCTTATAAATTGAACCGATACCGACTTCCCGCCGCAACCTGCTTATGAACAATACTCGTATTTTCACAATATTTTATTATCAGTTTCCTTTAATAATACATATAATTAATATATTTCTTTTGTATCTTTTTTATATTATATAATTATTGTGTGATAAGTTTGATATTACCCAATGTTATCATATCAGTCAGGGCCGTCTATCAGGGGGTGTAGGAGGTGTCTGCGATCAGGGCCCAAATCAATATAGGGCCCGAATTTTTTTTAAATATATATATATATATATATATTTAAAATAAAATTCTGGATGTTTGTATAAATAAGTGCCTGGTAAAAAGACCCAAAGTTTATTAAATAAGGGCCTGTTTAAAAGTTTTAAAAAAATAGCCCAATTAACAAGCCCAAGTGACTACTCTAAACAAAAATAAGGGTCTGCTAGATCAGGGAAATGAATCAAAACGTCGCATTGTCGCAGACAGTATAGTATATCGCGCAGGGAATTGGGACGAGGGAAACTAGAAACAAAATGTCGATCATCATTCGATTAGATCAGGGAATTCGCAATTTTGCAGTGATCCAGTCGCTGCACTGCAGCACTGAGGAGATTTGCGAATATGGCCCAAACTTGTTTTATCTATTTGATAATAATTATCGTAGTATTATGGGGTTTTAGTATTTATATATTTAATTGAATGATTGATGAGTTTATATTATATGAAGATTTGCGAATAGGGCCCAAATTTTTTATCTTGAACAGGGCCTAATTTTTTTTTTTTGTGATTTTCGGAGACGGCCCTGATATCAGTGTAAATATTGTTTGATATTATTTACTGTTATGAGACAAGAATAAAGCACTCAGTTCATTAAAAAAAAACGTGTCGCAACCCCCGTCCCCTATCCCGGAAGCGGGCGGCCACGAGATTCAGATTAGTGGTATCGGTGTTTATTAATTTGGCAGTGGAAATTAAACATCAGGACCGTAGAAAATAGTTTATCAGAGTTAAAACACCACACTTTTATAATAGTAAATACATGGGAAAAACCCAAATTTCCATTACAATTTGTTTATAGGGATAAACCCTAATTTATTTAAATAAACTTTTTTCTTGTTTAGGTAACTTTTATAGCCACTTTTCGAAGACTTCAGTGCTCTCCAGCTGACTTCTATTTGGCTTTCACATTTTGTTACCTGAAACATGTTTTAAAAAAGTTTTATCAGCAAGAAATACTGGCGAGTGCATCTCAGTTTAATCAAAATAGGTTTTTATATCTTTACAGTATTGAGAGCAATTACAATGTTTTTATCTACCCAATTACCACCCACGGTACTGTCAATCCTGACTTGTGGTTATGCTACTACTCACAGTGTAGTAACAAGTAATGTATACAAAACCCCAACATACCGACAGTAATTGGAGAATACATAGACTCAATCACTGTTAAATATACTTTAAAATAATTTAGGTTTTGTAAAAACAGTTTATAAAAATAAGATGTACTCACTTTGCTATTTTAGATAATACTACTGCTTTCTAGTGACTTTATGGTTATAATCTATTAAAATTAAACAATGCACACGTGTTAGTAAGATAGCCAATTTACATTAGCTATAACCCCGAGACAGAACTCCAACGATTGAGTCAGGCAGAGCCTTGACATGCGTTACGGAGCTCTAGATCAATCGGGCAGAGTAACTAATACATAACCGGGGGTTATAATACTTACAACGAGGCAGAGCTTCGATTTTTAGGGGTATTATATCGAGCACGACTATTGCTATCATAGGGGCTTTGAGAGAGAAAAGAATTGAACGAGAATGAATGAGGCAGAGGCCTCCTTATATAGGTCTGATCGGGGTTTTCTCGCGCCCCGCGAGAGATACAAAGCTAGGCCTTCACGGCCCGCGAGGCCACTAGGGTAGGCCCTAGCTTGGTCGACTCACACCGTAGATCTCACACGCACAGGGACACGTGGCGCAACCTGGTGTCGCATGGTGTTACTCGGTCGCGGCCCGCGACAGTCTTAGCTTGACTGGGTCGCGCCCCACGAGGATCTCATTTTTTTGTTTTTATTTGATTTTTATTAATATAAAGGTATATTAGGTCCGTTTTTCGTATACGAGGTGTATTTTAGGGCGTATAGGAGTGTTTTAATGGTTTTTGGGAGAGTTGTTACAAAACGAGATTACAATGATATTCTTGTTGTACCGTATCAAACAACAACGATACCAGTATGGCGATACCTAAATCCATTTTTGTGATTTACGGTTTCGATAATATTTCATTTATACAACTCTGTATGCGGTGATAAATGAATACTGGTACAAATATTGTGATGATCTGAACCGATTGATACTGTTCAAACATCGGTGCCGGTACTGGTGTTTGTTTTTATTGTTTTCGGTCGATGTAAAAAAAGTGTACGTTAGTTTATATACCGAGTGCATGTCATATTGGTACTATAACGAATCAAAGCAATACCCATCCAATGCTTACGGTAAGGTGCCGCCGCAATGCGCGGAGAAATACCCTAGTATATATTAATACAAAGTTGTTTGGATGAATAGTAATCTAAATTTTAAAAATTATTATAATTATAACTTTTTTAATCTTTAATATTTGAGTTAACTGCCATTTTCATCCCTGTGGTTTGGTCACTTTGGCCATTTCAGTCCATTTTTCAAAAATGCGCCATTTTCGTCCCCCACGTTCTGGAAAGGTGCCATTTCAGTCCAAAAATCATAACCCAGTTAAGTCAGTTTGTAAATAAGGACTGATTGTGTAAATTTGTAACATAAAGGACTGATTGTGTAAATTTAAAAAATGGACTGAAATGGCAGTTAACACCACCACCACTAGCCCTGCCACCACCACCACTCCGCTGCCACCACCACCACCACCGCCACCACTGCCACCACCACCACCACAGCCACCACCGCCACCACAGCCACCAACGCCACCGATGAACTCCGAACTCCGAGAACGGCATACCGAAACGAAAAGCTTGCGGGTTACGGGGACGTCTTCGTCTTCTCCGGTCGTCTTCTCCGATGAACTCCGAACTCCGGCGAGTTGCAGAAATGAGCTGGGGTGGAACTAGTAATTGATTTAGCCCATGTTCATTTCTGCAAATTTAATTAAGTTCGAGCGAATCAAGAACTCTTGTCATACACGAATCAATATAACATAAGCACGAATCTGAGGTGTAACAGATCTGGAAATTGGTTATTCAAGAATCAGCAAAGTTTCACAAATCTAGAGCAAGTTATACATTCAAGATTTGAAAGTGGTTTACACAGGTTTACACACTGGTTCATTCGAACGAACCTGGATTGGATAGTTATCACGAATCTACTGGTTGTTAGTTGTCACAGGTTTATTACATATCAGAAATAATCAATCAATCAGTTACGTTAATTGCAGATCTGAAGTTAGCATATTTTATTGCAGATATGGAATTTGAACAGATCAACAGAAGTGTTCATTCGCAGTTCTATCTATTCGCTGAATCTGTTCCATCCACAGAACTGCATTCGCTGTTACATTGTTCATTCGCAGATTTTCTCCATTCGCTGGAAAAATTGTTCATCCATGTTACCCATCCGGACATTTAGAACCATTCCTCAACTTTGCTGATTCTTGAATAATCAATTTCCAGATCTGTTACACCTCAGATTTGTCACACCCCCAAAATCCACCTGCGGAGTATCACCGCTTGGGAGCGTGACTGACCAGGATCAAGCCACCAATCATATTGAACATGCATTTAATATTAAGTAAGATAAAAGAAAGCCATCCATTCAATACAAAAGGTGTTCAAAACATATCAACGTTTTAAAGTGTAGCGGAAGCATAGTAAAGAAACCAACAGTAGTAAATAGTTTAAGCGTTGTAACAGTTCAACATAAGAAACACGATCCTCGTCCACAACGACCCGCTTCTCCAATGCAAGCTCCCAGTACCTAACGATCTGCAAGGCATGTAACAGTATGATCAACAAACTAGTTGAGCGAGTTCACAGTAAGTAAATGTGTAACAGTAAGTAACAGGTGGCTCTACAGGGCCGATAGTAAGTTGTGCTGGTGGGGGCTTCCCATGTTAAGTGACCACTAGACTGTTCGTATTATTATCCCTGTTCTTCGTCCGAGAACAGAAGTGTGTATAAAGTGTGCGTAGGTTTTACGCACGTATCCTTCGTAACCTGAGGATAGAAGTAAGTAATGCGTACACGTAGGTTTTACGTGCGTATCCTTCGTACCCGAGGATAGAATGGCATGTGAACCCGTAGGTGTTATCCCAACCTACGTAACCGTCCTGACATCCGAGGACATGATAGGTGACAGTCTAGTAAAGCATATGTACGTTCCTTTCAATAATAACCTTTAACCCATTCCCACAACCCGGGAATCCCATGCCTTAGTAGGAGTGTGAACTCACCTTGGTTTGCTCGGTATGCTAAGTTATGCACTCACAAGTAATTAATCACGTCCTAGTGTATGCACGTATAACAAATCAGTTCATGTTCGAAATGATACGCATGCAATTAATTGTTCACATAGCAGTCAGTTTGCATATCAGCACGGCACGTAGTATTGCACGTTCATCACTAAGCATGGCATGTCAATTAAATCAACATATGTTCCACTGTTCAAACATTATTCAAAACCCTAGTATCCCACGACTCATACTATCATCTTTCGAAAACAAGTGTCACAAAGATCCTTCGGACCGAATGTCATGTTTCGGACCATGACATCTTTCGGTCCAAACTATCCTTCGGTCCAACTATCTGTCGGTCAACCAGTATCCTTCGGTCAACTATGGTTCGATCAGATTATGGTTCGGTCAAACTACCATGGTTCGAGCCATTGGTATCTTTCGGTCATGGCAGTTACGTTTTATCCATTAACACAATTTCACCAATCAGTTATTGTCAACAGGATCAAACAAGCATAATCACAAGGTTTCACTCAAGAACCCTAATTTAATTACATGAACACTAATCCGGCTATCGGCAACCTAAGCCATTCGCAACCCAGTTAACCAAGTTAGCAATTCGGTTACAACAATCCGCTTTATCATGCAAGCAAGCCAAACACAACATTACATAACCGGTTATCGTACAAACAATCCGAACGTAGGACTTGGTGACCGATTAACATGCTATGAACCCTACTATCATAAAATCATCTAACAATCATAATCAATCGTCCTAATTATCATAACGTAAATCGAATCATGGAATCGCACATATTCAACATGTCAATAGCAATAATTCCGATTAACTACTCACAGAATTATTCAAAGCATACGATCTTATAATCCAAAACATGCAACAATATCATCATTAAGTCAATAGATCACAATTAGCAATTAACACTAACCGATCGGGTAGCAAACAAGGAATTGATCAGCAGAATTTCCGTAAGTTTGTGGTTGCCGTCACAAGTGAAAATGTTCTAGGGTTTGCCGATCAAAAATGTTATCACGTAAAGTCTCTAATCAATTTATATTAAATCGGCAGTGGGCCAAGGCCCAAATTGAAGGACTGGGCCGAAACATATCGAAAGATATGTTTCGTGATCCTTCGGGCCGAACAAGGTCGAAGAATATGTTTCGTGCTCGAATAATGTCGAAGGATATGTTTCGGGGTCGAAGGTTATCCTTCGTGGTCCTTCGAATCCTTCGAACTACATGTTATCCTTCGAGGGCTAGGTTAAGGTTAATATTATAATAATAACAATTCTAATATTATTTTCTATCACCACAAATAGTAACATATAGGCAAAACGACAATATACTCTATTAACACACAACTCGTATAATTCAAGTCCACAATCCAACAACTAAACAGTCAAAGTCAAAGTCAACGCGCAATAAATGCGAAAGTGAAAGTCAAACACTCGAGTTGTCACATTATCCCCAACTTAAAAGAAATTTCGTCCCGAAATTTAGTACGCACTTACTGAGGAAGCTAGGTATCGTTCACTGGTTTTCCTGGGGTGTCCCATCATCCCCCCGTTGATTTGGAATTTCGTCCCGAAATTCAGTAGTAGTAGCTTCAGCCTCAGAAGTGGATGCATTGGTTTCGAATAGCTGGGGGTACTTTTCTTTCATCTGGTCTTCGCGTTCCCATGTATACTCCGGGCCACGCTGGGAGTTCCAACGAACTCGAACAAGAGGGATTCTCTTGTGTTTGAGGACCTTAACATCCCGGTCCGTGATTTCAACTGGTTCCTCGACGAACTGCAACCGCTCGTCGATAGTGAGTTCCTTAAAAGGAACTATAAGGGTCTCATCTGATAGGCATTTCTTCAGATTCGACACGTGAAATACATTGTGAACTGCACCGAGTTCAGCTGGTAGGTTTAATCTGTAGGCTACCTTGCCAATCTTTTCTGTAATTTCGAATGGTCCGACGTACCGCGGATTTAGTTTGCCCCGTTTGCCAAAACGTACCACACCCTTCCAGGGTGAAACTTTCAATAAAACCCGGTCCCCGACCTCAAATTCCAACGGTCTCTTACGCTTATCCGCGTAGGCTTTCTGACGGTCGCGCGCTGCCGCCATGCGTTGTCGTATCTGTGCTATCTTTTCTGTGGCGTCCACAACAATATCTGGACCCGTAATCTGACTATCCCCCACCTCTGCCCAACAGAGAGGTGACCGGCATTTACGTCCGTACAATGCCTCGAATGGAGCGGCTTGAATGCTGGTATGGTAGCTATTATTGTATGAGAACTCCACCAAAGGGAGGTGCTTTTCCCAGCCGTTGCCGAAATCGATAACACACGCTCGAAGCATGTCTTCTAGAGTTTGAATAGTTCGCTCAGACTGCCCATCTGTCTGAGGATGATATGCTGTGCTCATGTCTAATCGTGAGCCGAAGGATTTGTGCATCGCTTGCCAAAGCTCTGACGTGAATCGTGCATCGCGATCCGAAATAATAGAGATGGGCACTCCGTGCCTCGAAACAACTTCTTTCAAGTAGATGTCTGCTAGTGTAGAAAACTTATCCGTTTCTTTGATAGCCAAGAAGTGAGCAGACTTTGTGAGTCGATCAACGATCACCCAAATAGTGTCATTCCCACGCTGAGATCTAGGTAAACCCGTAACGAAATCCATGGAAATTTCTTCCCATTTCCACTGCGGTATCTTGGGTTGCTGCAGTAGACCTGCTGGTTTCTGATATTCGACCTTGACTCTCGCACAGGTCAAGCACTTGCCAACATACGTAGCGATGTGAGCCTTCATACTAGGCCACCAATAAGTAGTGCTGATGTCGTGGTACATTTTATCCGACCCTGGATGTACCGAATAGCGAGACTTGTGAGCTTCATCCATTACAAGTTCGCGTAAACCGCCATAAAGTGGGACCCAAATACGCCCCGTTACATAGTAGGCGCCGTCTTCCTTTTGTTCCATGCGTTGCCTTGAGCCGCGTAAGGCTTCAGCTTTGACGTTGTCAGGTTTCAGTGCTTCTAACTGAGCTGCTCGTATCTGTGCAGGAAGACTGGACTGAATGGTAAGCTGTAGCGCTCGCACGCGCTTAGGTAGAGTGTCTTTCCGACTGAGGGCATCAGCCACAACATTGGCCTTCCCTGGATGATACTTGATGGCGCATTCGTAGTCGTTCAGTAGTTCAACCCATCTTCGTTGACGCATATTCAAATCCTTTTGCTTAAGGATATGCTCGAGACTCCTGTGATCGGTGTAAATCGTGCACCTGGTACCGTACAGGTAGTGTCGCCATATCTTAAGCGCGAAAACAACAGCTCCCAGCTCTAAATCGTGCGTCGTGTAGTTCCGTTCATGAACCTTGAGTTGCCGAGAGGCGTATGCGATCACTTTATCCCGTTGCATCAATACACAACCAAGCCCTTGTATCGATGCGTCACAATAAACCACGAAGTCATCCGTGCCCTCGGGCAGTGAGAGAATAGGCGCGCTGCAAAGCCTATCCTTTAAGTACTGAAAAGCGGTCTCTTGCGTATTACCCCATCTGTAAACGACACCTTTCTGTGTAAGCATAGTAAGTGGTTGCGCGATCTTTGAGAAGTCTTTAATAAATCGCCTGTAGTAACCCGCCAAACCCAAGAATTGGCGTATTTCAGTCGGTGTACGCGGTGCTGGCCAGTTTCTGATCGAATCAACCTTGGATGGATCGACATGAATCCCATCCTTGTTTACCACATGGCCTAAGAAGTGGACTTCACGAAGCCAGAAGTCGCATTTTGAAAACTTTGCGTACAGTTGCTCTTTTCGAAGAAGTTCCAAGATAATACGTAGATGCTGCTCATGCTCCTCCTGACTCTTGGAGTAAATCAAAATGTCGTCGATGAAAACGATGACGAACTTGTCGAGATACGGTTTGCACACCCTGTTCATGAGATCCATGAAGACTGCAGGTGCGTTTGTAAGCCCGAATGGCATGACCAGAAACTCGTAATGACCGTAGCGAGTTCTGAAAGCAGTTTTGGAGACGTCCTCATCCCGGACTCTCAGCTGATGATACCCTGACCTCAAATCGATCTTGGAATAGTAACACGACCCTTGCAACTGGTCGAATAAGTCGTCGATGCGCGGAAGAGGATAACGGTTCTTCACTGTGACCTTGTTCAGCTCGCGATAATCGATGCACATTCTGAAAGTGCCATCCTTCTTTTTCACAAATAACACCGGAGCTCCCCAAGGCGAAGAGCTTGGACGAATAAAGCCCTTTTCCAAGAGCTCTTGCAGCTGTTTCGACAGTTCTTCCAGTTCGGTTGGAGCTAAACGATATGGTGCGCGGGCTATTGGCGCTGCTCCAGGTGCCAATTCGATCTGAAACTCGACTTGGCGATGAGGCGGTAAGCCTGGTAAATCTTCAGGAAACACCTGAGGGAAGTCACGTACAACTGGGATATCCTCCAGCTTCTTTTCCTTTGCTGATGCATCAGTAACGAGAGCCAGAATGGCAGTATGCCCCTTTCGTAAACATTTCTGCGCCTTCAAGTAAGAGATGATGCCAACCACAGCACCACTCTTGTCGCCCTGAACTTCGAGAGGTTCTTGACTGGGGCGAGGAATACGAATAACCTTTTCCTTGCATAAGATCTCTGCGTGATGTTGAGATAACCAATCCATGCCGATGACGACGTCGAAGCTACCCAAGACTATGGGTATAAGATCAATCGTGAAAGTCTGACCCGCTAGAACAATGCTACAACCCTTGACTACATGAGCGGCTTCTACACTTTTACCATTTGCTAGTTCTACGACGTGTTTAGTGTCTAGAGGTGTTGGTGTACGTTTTAATAAGTTACTCATTTTCATGGACATATAACTTGTATCAGCCCCCGAATCAAATAAGACAGTAACGTAAATATCGTCGAGAAGGAACTTACCCATAACTACGTTAGGATCATTCACTGCATCTCCTCGACCCAACACAAATGCTCGACCACGAGCTTCATTGCCGTTGTTGTTGTTGTTGCCCCCATTATTGTTGTTATGGTTCCCGTTGCCCTGATGGTTGTTGTTGCGGTTCTGGTTCAACTGTGGGCAATCGCGTTTGAAGTGACCTTCAGCCCCACACTTATAACACCCCCTGTTGCCCTGTTGCTGATTCTGCTGATTCTGTGGAGCTGGTTGCTGAGGCTGCTGATTCTGATTTGCAGGGCGAGCGCTTCTACAATCTTTGGCCTCGTGACCCATCTTTAAACACCTTTGACAACGGCCCTTATTGCACTGGCCGCTGTGATGCCTGTTGCAGTTGTTACACTTTGGAAGGTTTCCTCGATACCCTCCCTGTCTGTGGCTGCTCGATGAGTGCTGACTGGGACTTTGGTAACTATCCGTCTTTCGCTGCTGAGACTGTGACTGTACCGATGCTGATCCCTTGCTAGAATCCCCCTCCCATTTTCTCTTACTTTCGCTGGGAGTGGCAAGTGTAGTAGTAGCAGTAGCGGTAGCGGTAGCACTGATACGCTTTGGCAAATTGCCCTGGTCTACTGCCTGATCTGTGATGCGATGAGCGAGGCGCTGAATTTCTTGGATGTTGTTGAGGTTAGCCGACGTAACGTGGCTCTGTATTTCTGGTGCCAAACCTTTGAGATACAACTCAATTCGCTTGTATGGAGGATCTACCATAGTTGGGCACAGCACAGCCAACTCATTCGATCTTTTGGTGTAAGCTTCGATTTCCGAACCAACCATTTTCAAGTTATACAACTCGTCCTCCAACTTGTGAATGTCTTCTCTAGTGCAGTATTCCCTCTTGATCAGTTCTTTGAATTCATTCCAGGGTGTGGCGTTAGCAGCTGCCAACCCTAAGATCTGCACTTGTGCGTTCCACCAAGTGAGCGCAATCCCTTCAAGTGTGCCAGTGGCGAACTTCACCCTGCGAGCCTCAGGGCATTCACACATTTCGAAAACCGACTCGAGCTTTTCAAACCAGTGGAGGAGTCCAACTGCCCCCTCCGTGCCACTGAACGAGCTAGGACGACATTCCATGAAATTCTTGAAGGTGCATCCAGGCTGTTGCTGAGCGGGTTGACCTATTGTGTACGAATAGGGCAAGGTTAAGTACGAGAATTAATGTAGGATCTAAAGATCCTAGTGTCTATACTGCAGGGTATACTACCTGCTTGGGCGGCTGCAACTGCCGCAGCAACAAGAGCCTCTAGCTGGGCTTGAGTCATGGTAATTCGTGCGGCCATTGATCTTCACATCAAAGGCAACATAAGTGAGAAAGGTTCGCGAATAGTGCGATGACAGAAGAGTGTAAGCACATAAGTATTCTCATGCAATGTCAAGTTGTGAGCAAGTAATGTAAGCATACTACGAGCAAAGTTCTATGCAAATTCTAGCATGTAGGCAATAAACATAAACCTTATTACCTAGGGAGTTGAGTCTTGCACGTGGAGCGAAGCGTCGTTGTGGATCGTTGAGAGCACTGTTCTGGTTATAGTCTGGTTTTAATAAAAACGTTTTCCCATATTAAAACCAAGTTCTCTATAACCAATGGCTCTGATACCAATCTGTCACACCCCCAAAATCCACCTGCGGAGTATCACCGCTTGGGAGCGTGACTGACCAGGATCAAGCCACCAATCATATTGAACATGCATTTAATATTAAGTAAGATAAAAGAAAGCCATCCATTCAATACAAAAGGTGTTCAAAACATATCAACGTTTTAAAGTGTAGCGGAAGCATAGTAAAGAAACCAACAGTAGTAAATAGTTTAAGCGTTGTAACAGTTCAACATAAGAAACACGATCCTCGTCCACAACGACCCGCTTCTCCAATGCAAGCTCCCAGTACCTAACGATCTGCAAGGCATGTAACAGTATGATCAACAAACTAGTTGAGCGAGTTCACAGTAAGTAAATGTGTAACAGTAAGTAACAGGTGGCTCTACAGGGCCGATAGTAAGTTGTGCTGGTGGGGGCTTCCCATGTTAAGTGACCACTAGACTGTTCGTATTATTATCCCTGTTCTTCGTCCGAGAACAGAAGTGTGTATAAAGTGTGCGTAGGTTTTACGCACGTATCCTTCGTAACCTGAGGATAGAAGTAAGTAATGCGTACACGTAGGTTTTACGTGCGTATCCTTCGTACCCGAGGATAGAATGGCATGTGAACCCGTAGGTGTTATCCCAACCTACGTAACCGTCCTGACATCCGAGGACATGATAGGTGACAGTCTAGTAAAGCATATGTACGTTCCTTTCAATAATAACCTTTAACCCATTCCCACAACCCGGGAATCCCATGCCTTAGTAGGAGTGTGAACTCACCTTGGTTTGCTCGGTATGCTAAGTTATGCACTCACAAGTAATTAATCACGTCCTAGTGTATGCACGTATAACAAATCAGTTCATGTTCGAAATGATACGCATGCAATTAATTGTTCACATAGCAGTCAGTTTGCATATCAGCACGGCACGTAGTATTGCACGTTCATCACTAAGCATGGCATGTCAATTAAATCAACATATGTTCCACTGTTCAAACATTATTCAAAACCCTAGTATCCCACGACTCATACTATCATCTTTCGAAAACAAGTGTCACAAAGATCCTTCGGACCGAATGTCATGTTTCGGACCATGACATCTTTCGGTCCAAACTATCCTTCGGTCCAACTATCTGTCGGTCAACCAGTATCCTTCGGTCAACTATGGTTCGATCAGATTATGGTTCGGTCAAACTACCATGGTTCGAGCCATTGGTATCTTTCGGTCATGGCAGTTACGTTTTATCCATTAACACAATTTCACCAATCAGTTATTGTCAACAGGATCAAACAAGCATAATCACAAGGTTTCACTCAAGAACCCTAATTTAATTACATGAACACTAATCCGGCTATCGGCAACCTAAGCCATTCGCAACCCAGTTAACCAAGTTAGCAATTCGGTTACAACAATCCGCTTTATCATGCAAGCAAGCCAAACACAACATTACATAACCGGTTATCGTACAAACAATCCGAACGTAGGACTTGGTGACCGATTAACATGCTATGAACCCTACTATCATAAAATCATCTAACAATCATAATCAATCGTCCTAATTATCATAACGTAAATCGAATCATGGAATCGCACATATTCAACATGTCAATAGCAATAATTCCGATTAACTACTCACAGAATTATTCAAAGCATACGATCTTATAATCCAAAACATGCAACAATATCATCATTAAGTCAATAGATCACAATTAGCAATTAACACTAACCGATCGGGTAGCAAACAAGGAATTGATCAGCAGAATTTCCGTAAGTTTGTGGTTGCCGTCACAAGTGAAAATGTTCTAGGGTTTGCCGATCAAAAATGTTATCACGTAAAGTCTCTAATCAATTTATATTAAATCGGCAGTGGGCCAAGGCCCAAATTGAAGGACTGGGCCGAAACATATCGAAAGATATGTTTCGTGATCCTTCGGGCCGAACAAGGTCGAAGAATATGTTTCGTGCTCGAATAATGTCGAAGGATATGTTTCGGGGTCGAAGGTTATCCTTCGTGGTCCTTCGAATCCTTCGAACTACATGTTATCCTTCGAGGGCTAGGTTAAGGTTAATATTATAATAATAACAATTCTAATATTATTTTCTATCACCACAAATAGTAACATATAGGCAAAACGACAATATACTCTATTAACACACAACTCGTATAATTCAAGTCCACAATCCAACAACTAAACAGTCAAAGTCAAAGTCAACGCGCAATAAATGCGAAAGTGAAAGTCAAACACTCGAGTTGTCACAAGATTCGTGCTTATGTTATATTGATTCGTGTATAACAAGAGTTCTTGATTCGCTCGAACTTAATTAAATTTGCAGTTGATTCTATTACAGGATGATAGAGAAACATGGGCTAAATCAATTACTAGTTCCACCCCTGCTCATTTCTGTAACTCGCCGGAGTTCGGAGTTCATCGGAGAAGACGAACGGAGAAGACGAAGACGTCCCCGTAACCCGCAAGCTTTTCGTTTCGGTATACCGTTCTCGGAGTTCGGAGTTCATCGGTGGTGGTGGTGGCTGTGGTGGCGGTGGTGGCGGTGGTGGCGGTGGTGGCGGTGGTGGTGGTGGTGGCAGCGGAGTGGTGGTGGTGGCAGGGCTAGTGGTGGTGGTGTTAACTGCCATTTCAGTCCATTTTTTAAATTTACACAATCAGTCCTTTATGTTACAAATTTACACAATCAGTCCTTATTTACAAACTAACTTAACTGGGTTATGATTTTTGGACCGAAATGGCACCTTTCCAGAATGTGGGGGACGAAAATGGCGCATTTTTGAAAAATGGACTGAAATGGCCAAAGTGACCAAACCACAGGGACGAAAATGGCAGTTAACTCTTAATATTTTATTATTATAATATCATACTTGGATAATAGTAACATATAGTTTTTTTTATACTCCCTCCGTCCCATTAAAAGTGTCAAATTTTGAATTTTCAAAGTCTTTATTTATAAACTTTGACCTTAAATAATTTTGTTTGTGTTAGATAATACTTGATGAAAGTTATATGGTTTGAGTGTGTTTTACAAGTGTTTTTATCGTGTTAATTTTCATCAAGTTTTATATAACACAAAAAATATATAATTAAAGTCAAAGTTTATAAATAAAGACTTTGAAGATTCAAAATAAGACACATTTAATAGGACGGAGGTAGTATTTTGTTATTATAATTAATTTATTTTGTTTTCACTTATAGCTAAATATGATATTTCATATATTAACATCGTTTATCATTTTATTTATTCTAATAATATAGTGCAATGTTTTATAAAACTTCGAATGTACTATTGCGACATGTTTATTACATCTGTGTTTTGTTAAACTGAGTCGATATTGTTCGAACAATTACCTTTTACGACTTTGGTAGCGGTATTGAGTACCTTTATATATCATGTGCTATAACGAGTGTCAGTGATGAACAAAACTGAAATCGGCCAAGCAACATCCGTACCATGTCGATTTTGGCCGAACATTGGTGTCGATATTTGTACTTTTAAAATCTTATCAATATTTATTTTTATAGTTTTCTATCAATTTAAACATCAGTCAATATCCTTTTGGGCATTTCATGACTTTTTTTGGGTTTATCTTTCGATCGCTATACAAAGTGCTGATTACGGTACCAATACCTTATTGAATCGAACCAATACCGACCGACTTTACGCCGCAACACGCGGGGGAAGACCACTATCCAAGCGGATTATATTATATTATATTATATATATTAAAACATTCTCTTGATGAATAGTAAAAAACATTATTACATATACTATTATAATAGTTAATTGCAAATATATTTTGCTTTCATTATAACTTTATATTAGAGAAAAATGCCCGGATAGTCCCTGTGGTTTCATCTTTTTTCATCTATAGTCCCCAACTTTCTAAAACTACCTGAATAGTCCCCAAGTTTTTATTTTTTGTTCCCGGATAGTCCCTGGGTCTAACTTCAGTTACTTTTCTCTGTTAAAATGATGTGAAATGACAAAAATACCATTTCCTTAAAAGGCCAAACCACAGGGACTATCCGGGCATCTTCTTCATTTTTATTTATAAAACCCCACCACCGCACTTCATCTTCAACCTCCACCCACCATCACCCTCCTCCACCCTCCACCACCACCCTGTGAATCATAACCAGCACACCAGACAAAACCCCTGTGCCCTCTCCTTCCACCGGATTCGTTTGAATTATCACCAAACTGAATCAAACAAAACTAACTCAATGAATGTGCAAACTTTAGCGACTGTAATTAATTCTGCGGCGTTCTCGAACTGTTTCGGATTTGATTTACTGATTTCAGACAATGAACAGCAGATTTATTGTTTCTGTTCGACCGAAAAGACTGTATATTAATCTGCAAATAGACTGAACTCTTGACTCTGCAAATTCACAGATTTACGCGGATGCGTAAACAACAAGTGATTGAATATGTGCAGAACAGATCCACTGCAACAATACTAATCACAACGTCGATTCACGCTAACTGATCAACAATCTGATCTGTTTCAGATCCGGGCGAATCAATCTTGATTCGTGAATATTATTCTTGTTTCAGATTTACTTGAATATAAACAGACAACTGATTCATACAGATCAATAGAGTGTTTATCCGTGAATATCCAGATCAGTGATTAACACACAAGACTCGGACTTTCAGATTATCAGCAGATAGGACGAATGAACCATGTTTCAACGAATGAACACTGTTTCAAACATCTAAATTCTGTGGATGTATTCGCAATTATTATGCAGATCTGTATAACCAGCAACGTTCAGAAGTTGATTCAAACTGAACTGATTTGTTCTAACAGATCTGTTAAAAAAATATTCCTGTTCGCTATCAACAACACCTGTGAAACTGTTTTTAAACAATACTGATATCGACCCTTGCACACAGATTTGTTTTATGCTGATCCGTAAGACTGAACCACTTTTAACGAATGAACAACGACAAACCCTGGATGAACAGAACTTCCGAATGGAGACTCTCCGCAGGATGAGCAATGGAATCGAACTGATAAGCTTCAAAAATACCGTCCGGATTATGATTCACAGGGTGTGCGGGTTATGATTCACAGGGTGGTTTATGATTCACATGGTGGAGGAGGGTGGAGGTTGAAGATGAAGTGTGGTGGTGGGGTTTTATAAATAAAAATGAAGAAGATGTCCGGATAGTCCCTGTGGTTTGGCCTTTTAAGGAAAGGGTATTTTTGTCATTTCACATCATTTTAACAGAGAAAAGTAACTGAAGTTAGACCCAGGGACTATCCGGGAACAAAAAATGAAAACTTGGGGACTATTCAGGTAGTTTTAGAAAGTTGGGGACTATAGGTGAAAAAAGGCGAAACCACAGGGACTATCCGGACATTTTTCTCTTTATATTATATTTTCTATTTTCTAAAACATAGTCTTGATGAATACTGGAAAAATCTCCGTCCCATTAAAAGTGTCTTATTTTGAATTTTCAAAGTCTTTATTTATAAATTTTGACCTTAAATAATTTTGTTTGTGTTAGATAATACTTGATGAAAGTTATATGATTTGAGTGTGTTTTACAAGTGTTTTTATCGGGTTAATTTTCATCAGGTTTTATATAACACAAAAAATATATAATTAAAGTCAAAGTTTATAAATAAAGACTTTGAAAATTCAAAATAGGACACTTTTAATGGGACGGAGGTAGTATTATATATACTATTATATTAGTTAATTGCAAATATATTTTGTTTTGTTTTCGTTATAACTTTTTAAGATGGGATAATATATAAAATTTCAAGTATGCCAGTTCGATGTATCTATTTTATCTACATCTCAATAAAAAAAAGAAATTGAGTTATAAGTGGTAATGTACAAGTTATCGAAATACAAACACACATGTTATCAAGCTACATCATATTTAGTTTTCCTTTTTAGAAACTGACGTCTTTTACCCATTTTGTTATTCTAATAGTATAGCGTAATTCTTTATATTGTTTCGATGTGCTTATTATTAATTACGTTTCAATAAAAGTTATGTTCAAAATCGGACAAAATAAAAGTTATGTTCAAAATCGGACGAGTCATAGATAATTGATTTTGTTGTTCGTTACTGTGACGAACCGAACCCATACCATTCGAACAACTTCAGTAGGAGTATAGAGTATACTAGATATATTGTAACCAATAGCATGTGTCGAACCAAATTGATACTATCCTAGCAACGTCGACGCACTGTCGATTTTGACATAACAACACTGGTGTCACCTACCTTAAGTACCCTAGAACCATGGACCTCACTCTTTTACTCCACCCACCAATCACACACACCCTTAAACCACTCATCAACCCTTAAACCACTCATCAACCCTCAACCCTTACACTTGCCGCTTACCTTACCCGGGCAACTTACCCTCAACCCCTACCCTAGGGGGGTGGCGGCGGTGTTACCGCAAGGGTTGGAACCCTCAACCCGTGAGGTGCCTCAACCCCCTTAGTAAGTGAAACTTTCGTTTATGCTCGACTCGTTTTAAGTTTTATACAAACCAATCCTGGGCAGCTTATGAATGCAGCTGTGTTAATCTACATGAGAAATAGGTGTGCGAAGTAATTAATGTTTTGAGAATTACTTTTATCCAAAATGAAAAATATACCTATGTTTATTTCATATCTCTTAAGAAATAATGAGATATGTGTAGATCAGGACTTATTCACAAGCGAAGGCAGCTCTCTGTCTGCTTAATGCCTTCTATTGAATCGATTGGTGCCATTTCTTCTCTTGGAGACAGGGCAATAGATTCACCTTGTCCTTGGCTTGTGAAGGGAATGAGGTAGGGTAGCCAAAGCCCCCAACAAAGGGATAGGGCAATCTGTAACACCTCGAAATTTTGTGTCCAATGATGTGTTAACACGTGTCATTTGATTACACGTGGCATCTATAATAAATAAAGGACTAAT
This sequence comes from Helianthus annuus, assembly GCF_002127325.2. Lineage (NCBI taxonomy): Eukaryota > Viridiplantae > Streptophyta > Magnoliopsida > Asterales > Asteraceae > Helianthus > Helianthus annuus. The sequence goes on along the minus strand of NC_035446.2, from coordinate 157,355,731 downwards.
TTTGACAAACCTTGAAAGTATATATAAATTCGAGGGTTATAAATGTCAACAAGGGTAAATATACTGTATAGTATCCCTAAATAATGCTTAAACCTTCAAACGAATAAATTATAGATCGTACAAAAATAAAACGCGGAAGAAAGTGAGAGATTACAAACTACAGGGGTTAACTGTGTCAACATGTTTAATAATACCTCTGAGTGACCCTTTAACGTTCCAAAGACTTTGTAACGGTATTATACCCTCACTAAAATAATATATATGAATTTCGCGAAGTTTCGATATGAAACGAGACAGTTACGATCGAATTCGTAGAAGAAGGGTTAAAAGCGTCAACAGCGAAAGTTAAGGCTTTCCAATATAATTAATAAATAAACCGGGGACTTAATAACGCGGGTAATTAATACGAGGCCCCTATCGGTAAATAACCGAGGGCCAAACCGCAAAGTTACCCCTTCAAAACCGAAAGGTCAGGCGAATCATTACGAAAGATTTCGTTATTAATGGCCAGATTCTGTAATAATTACAAAAAGATTTAAAAATTCAGAAAATATAACCTTAGGCGACCCGCGTAAGGTTTCAACATAAGTTGAGGCGGGCCGCGAGCCTCCTCTATTTCGCGTCTGATTTTTGAACTTTAGGCGACCCGCGTTAAAATGGCATGGAACTCCCATGCGGGCCGCGTAAAGTGCCCAGATGCAGAAAAATTGTGTTTTCTTGACTTTTGGAGCTTGTGAACGATCATGCACATAATTATGGGGCATGGGCACCCTATGCTCAACCCATAACACTTAGGGGACACCTACCATCACCCCTGGTCTGATAGTAGTGCTTGCAATGATCAATAAGGCTTGGCATTGGCTATAAATAGCATGCCTTAAGCATAACAATTCACACAACTCAAAAACACTTATATCTGATCATTCAAGAGCTCCCTAGCATTCTTTTCTGTTCTCTCATCAAGAGTTAGCTTCTGTAAGTCATTCATAACCATTTTGGTTTCACATTTCCATAGTTATAGCTCATAAACGCAACCGTCGTAACTAACGGTTGTCATTGCAATATCTTGCAAATGGTTCAGTCTTATGACGAATCAAAAGTAGTTTTGAGTTGGTATTTATGTGGGTAATAAACCCCTAAAAGGGTTCCCTCTGATCACCACTCTAACTATGTCAAATATCGAGTCAAACGTGCGGTTAAAAAGTCAACAGAAAGCCATTTTGGCGATTTATGCATAATCTGTAATATATATGTTATGGAACCTGTTTTGACAATCATAAAACATGATAATATGTATATAAACATGTTTGCGCTCGTTTGAATCGATCATTTACTATATAGAACCGGTTCGGAGCCGAAAGTCGCAAAAGTTTGACTTTTGCTTTGACTTCAGTTCTGACCCGTTTTAGTGAGGTATAAATATACCTTAGGACTCTCTTAGGACCAGGTCACATGTTGGTATAAGCCTCTGTGGTCGGTTCATGAGTTACCCGAGTCTTTTACGCAATTCCGTCATTCGCCTAAAAGTTGACCGTAACGGCCTTTTAAAATTAAAACGAGTATTTCGAACACGTGAACGGACCAAAACCTTGCTTGTTAAATTATAAGCATGTCCCTGAAGTTTCACGTCAATCCGAGGCCTAGAATGAGAGTTATGCTAAAAGGCGCACTTTTAAGAAAGTTTTGTAATTAACGGCGCAATTAGCATAACGCCCATCTAACCCAAGTTTTCGTCACCAAAACTTTTACCCACTGTGGTAAAATAATATTTTGGGAATTTTAAAGATTTTTAATAATTTTTACCTTGCTCATAACCTGCGGTTATGGCTACGGTTCGGTAAATACCGAATATGCCCTTTTTGGCCAAAACGGGAGTTCTACAAGGTCTTTTGACCCGATTCCAGTTGCTACTGATTTTAAATAATAAATAAAGTATTTTAAGCTTTATAAACTGTTCGGGAAACTCAGATTTCCTGTAGAACTCGAAAATCCCTTTTAAAGTCTTTAAAATGACCGAAAAGCCCCTACGGGGCATAATATTAACTTAAACTCGTTACGGGCATTACGGAAGGTATCCTACTGATACCAGAATACTTTTAAGGCATATGGACTTAGGAAATAAGCGTACGACTCTTATGGTTAACCGTTTCGCCTATTTGCGCACACGGTACGGCTCATGAAACTAGTTTTCGTGCAATAGCCGATACGGGTCAAATTATACTATTTGAACCCCAAAATCCAGAGTATGAACTATAAACCCATATGAAACAAGTCTCTGAACTTGTTGGGTCCAAATCATACTCCATTCTCGGTTTTCGCCTTTTCGTGCGAATTAACCATATCTATATATCGGAATCAACCGGTTTAAGCTACGGCTACTTTAAGGACCGTTAGGATTCTAAGAGGTTAATTAAAACCTTCGTTCCAGATTAGGAGCCCCAGTAAAAGCTATCGGTGACTTGATCTAAATTAAGGATTAATACTTGCAAAGGTAAATACTTTTGACTTATTTCCCCTATATGGGCTTGGGTTACGGTATATTAATACCGCTTGATTGAGCATTATATACTTCCATCGCTTAGGTGGTTAATTGATTAAATATGATTGGCTCATTTAAACAGTTTTGTTGCTTATAAGCCTTTGGGGGGTTTAATGACCGTTGTCCCGGATATCCTTGGCATCATTTTACGAAATGGCCACGACCATCGACATCCCGGTGTAGGCGTACACCCGGTATAAAGTGTCGACATTAAAACTAAAAGACGTAGCCGTTGGTTTCTGTACTACGGTTTTACGCAAACGTGGTGTGTCTATAAATCTTTAACCCGGCACGACCCGGGCTACTGAACGCATAAAAGAACATGTAAAACGTTCACAAGATCATTATGAATTTTCCCAAGTTATAAAAGAGTTTGTGCCTTGTGCATTCAAATCAATTTTAATAAACATTTTCAAATGTGTCAGTTGAATGTATTTACCAGTGTAAACTGACGTATTTTCCCCAAAAAGATTAAGTGCAGGTACCTAAACGTAATTGGCTGGTATTAGCTCCCTAGCGTCGGGATAAGCCTCGCAAGCTTGATTGCAGTATCTAATGGAACAATACCTTACTTTTATTTTCGATCCACTGTGGATATTCAACTTCTGTAATACATTGATATTATGGTCAGAGGTTGAAATTTATATATTTATCTTATGCTTCCGCTGTGCATTATATAATTGTGTGGTTTGACTATATTGTTGCCAACATCGTCACGGTAATCCCCCACCGGGCCCACCGGTGAGACACGTGGAAATCGGGGTGTGACAGGTTGGTATCAGAGCCAACATTGAGTGAATTAAACACTACCCTATTGTGTTTAATCTCAATGACACAATTGCACATACTTGAGTCTAGACAAGAACTTAGGACAAATTCGGATTATTACTCCTTTTTGTCTTTATTTTCGATTTGATTTTTAATAAGTTTTGGAGCAGGAAAATGCCACCTGTTATATTCCGAGGAAGAGGAAGGGGACGAAGAGGCCGAGGAGAAATCGTGACACATCACGATAGCGAGGCTGGACCATCTGGTACAAGACATCCTTCGATGACACGAAGCGAAGAGCCACAACGACGAAGAGATCTTTACGAACCAGCGAGGCATTCCACTTCGCACAGCTCGACGCCATCCTACCGGCACTCCTTTGGGCCAGATTCAGAAAATAATCCCAACAACCCACAACCTTCCTTCATACCTCTACAACGTTCGGTATCGCACCGAAACTACGACGACCCTAGTCCATACTACGTAGCTCAGTTTAATCCGGCTGACTACATACAGGAACCTTCAGGTTTTGTTCCACTAGGGCCACAAGACCATTTTTCTGAAGATCCCATGGAGGAAGATGAGGATCCAACTGAACCAGCTCGTGGTACGCCCACGCATCCGATAGAAGTATCTGATGGATCTTCATATCATGGTCCGCAGTATCAAGGCCCAGACAGCTTTATGGCCTTGTTTGACCGACATGAGTGGTACAACACACCATCTCATCAGACATCGCAACCGAGACATCCACAGGATCCCTCTGAGGATTCACGCTTTGAGGCAGTTACGCCACCACCTCCGCCACCGGCACAACCAGTAATACCTGATCCGCCGAGGCGTAGGAGGACCAATGCTCGTATGTCTACACGAGGAGGAGGGGGTAACCACTTCAGCACTCCTCGACATTCTAGTAGTAGCCACTATCCGCCACTACATGAAGAAGGACCTTCAAGTCCTATACAAGAAGCGAACTCCGCACCTACTGCACGAAATTCGCCACCATTTGGGTATGACCAACCCATACCAGCTTACACAGGTCCAACGGCTTACAACCCGTTTGAACCGTCACAAGCACAATACAACTACGGCTATGAGCGCGACCCATATGTGGTGTCGGCTAGATATAATGCGCGCTACCCTGACGGAGCACATGGAAACATGGGACCACCGGACTACTCAGCTCATGGGTATCCAATACCTCCCAGACCTCCAGTTCCGCATCAAGCGCCACAACCACGATTTTCTCCTCCTGAACAGGAAGAAATACTCCATCGACTAGATCGTGTGGAGAGAGAGTTCGAGGAAGAAAAGAAAAGCCACCGAGGATTTCTCAAGGGCTTGGCGAACCTACTAAAGGGCAAAAAGAAGAAACGTGACCACTAGCCCTTAATAGTTGTACTACTGTAATTTCTACTTTAAAATAAGTCCCTGCGTGGACAACTTATCGTATTTCAGTCCCTACGTGGACTTATCTTTAGTCCTTGCATGGACACCTATCTTATATTAGTCCCTGCGTGGACTTGTCACTTATTTTAAAACCTCTCTGGAGGTATGTATTATTTGAAAGACCCGTTTAGGGCAATATGTAATTGTATTTGAGATTTTGGAATGTATGTTATGAGTTTTGTTTTAATATATATAAAAATAAATCAAAACCATTCCTTTTATATTGATCTGCCTAATAAAGAATCTTAAGGGGGTGAAACCTAGCTTGGGGTCTTTTAAGATCAGTCAAGATGGTACGACCTAGCTGAAAAGATTCTGATTCCCTGTTAACCTCTGTACGCATGTTAACATTCATGGCAGATGTGATTCGTTATAATCACGCACGTCATTCTTATACAATAATCCTTTGAGGATTTCAAAACCCAACTAAATGATATACAGATCGTGGGTTAAATCACCAATGAAGGTGATCAATACTATAAAGACATCCATTTAGTGATGCAATGCCTACGGGCCAGTACTATAAAGACATCCATTTAGTGATGCAATGCCTACGGGCCAGTACTATAAAGACATCCATTTAGTGATGCAATGCCTACGGGCCAGTACTATAAAGACATCCATTTAGTGATGCAATGCCTACGGGCTAGTACTATAAAGACATCCATTTAGTGATGCAATGCCTACGGGCTAGTACTATAAAGACATCCATTTGGTGATGCAATGCCTACGGGCCAGTATTATTAAAACATCCATTAGTGATGCAGTGCCTACGGGCCAGAATTATTAAAACATCCATTAGTGATGTAGTGCCTACGGGCCAATATTATCAAAACATCCATTAGAGATGTAGTGCCTACGGGCCAACCATATTAAGACATCCATTAGAGGTGTAGTGCCTATGGGCCATAATAATTGTCTTATAAGACAAAAGGCAGTAGTAGTCTATGACTCTCTGTCAGAAAGAGATAAAAGAACTACGGTTCAACTCTCTATGCCTTTGATTCTCTGGAATCTCGGCCAGTATTATAAAACATCATCATGATTAGGCTTTATGCCGCCAATACTATTTATATAGTTAAAATAGGATCTATTCAAATCCTAATATTTAATGTAATGAGTTAATAAGTTAACCGAATATGGTCTCTGTACCATGGTTGACAAATTGTCATAAAAGACAATCATATAATAATCTCCTAAATTAAAATTTTGTTATCTTCTGTAACAGATTCAAGTTACAATGGCGGATCCCAATGGAGAGAACAGCCACACAAACGAAGATGACTATGACAACGCGTCAGTACATTTGACAGGCGCACAGCTAAAGGCTCTGATCAACAATGCTGTCCAGGCAGCTATTGATCGTCAACATACTGAGTCTCAAGGCAGATCTGTGTCAAAACCACCCTCTAAACCAAAGACACACTCCAAACCACCCTCTGAACCCAAGAAAGATGACGACAAGCATTCGTCTACTGAGCACAGCGTTCACCGCGATAGAGAATATACTGATGCGTCCAGTGCTAAGGGTTGCACCTACAAATACTTTGTATCATGTAAGCCTCGTGAATTTACAGGGGAGAAAGGTGCGGTTGACTGTATCACCTGGCTGGACGAGATGGACACGATTGTGGACATCAGCGGGTGCGCTGAGAGGGACGTGGTTAAGTTTGTGTCCCAGTCATTCAAGGGCGAGGCCCTGGCGTGGTGGAGAGCTCTGGTGCAGGCTTCAGGTAAGTCTGCCTTGTACAAAATGTCATGGGGGGAGTTTATTACCCTCATAAAAGAAAACTACTGCCCTCAGCACGAGGTTGAGAAGATTGAGGCAGATTTTGTCTCACTAGTGATGACAAACCTGGATTGTCAAGCTTATCTGACAAGTTTTAACACTATGTCACGCCTGGTGCCATATCTTGTGACACCAGAACCACGAAGAATTGCCCGATTCATTGGGGGCTTAGAACCGGCGATTAAGGCCAGTGTAAAGGCCTCTAGGCCAACGACCTTCAGGTCAGTTACTGACCTCTCCTTGTCTCTTACACTTGATGCTGTCCGTCTGAGGGCGCAAAGGAGCAAGGAGGCTGACAAGCGAAAGCGTGAGGATGATACCTCACGAAAGTCCGGTAAAAAGCACCATGGAAACGATGAGGGCAAGAGAGGGTCGGAGGCAAAGAAGGAGGGGCAAGCTGATGGAAGACCTTACTGCAAGGTCTGCAAGAAACCTCACTCCGGGAAGTGTAGGTTTGCGTCTGGTTCGCAGTCGCAACAAAGGACTCCACCCTATGGGCTATGCAAGTCCAAGGAGCATAAGACAGTGGAGTGCAAAAAGATAAAGGACGCAACCTGCTTCAATTGTAACGAAAAGGGGCACATAAAGAGTAATTGCCCGAAGTATGCCAAGAAGGCAGAAGAGACTAAGAAGACAAATGCGAGAGTTTTTCGCTTGGATGCAAAGGAAGCGGTCAAGGACGACAATGTGCTTACAGGTACCTTTCTCGTAAATAATATATTTGCAAGAGTACTGTTCGATTCTGGCGCTGACAAGTCCTTTGTAGACCAGAAATTTTGCCAACTACTAAATATGCCAATCAAAACCCTAGACGTAAAATACGAAGTAGAGTTGGCAGACGGCACGATAGAAACCGTCTCTACTGTTCTAGAAGGATGTGAAATATCCATTAGGAACCATTCTTTTCCTTTATCTCTACTTCCTTTCAAACTTGGCGGGTTTTGACATCGTGCTAGGCATGGACTGGTTATCCCATAACCAGGCCCAAATCATTTGCGGCAAAAGGCAAATAGTTTTAAAGACTCCGAGTGGTGAATCTCTTACCATTCGAGGGGATACGCATTACGGATTGCCCGAAGACGTATCTATGCTGAAAGCTTCAAGGTGTTTGAACAGAGGCTGTGTAATTTACATGGCTCAGGTGATAATTGAAGAACCAAAGCCGAAGATCGAGGATCTTCCTGTCATTTCTGAATACCCCGAGGTTTTTCCTGAAGAACTACCTGGTTTGCCACCAGATAGACAAGTGGAGTTCAGAATTGACATCATTCCTGGAGCAGCTCCGATAGCAAGAGCACCTTACAGATTAGCGCCAACGGAAATGAAAGAACTGAGGACCCAATTGGATGAACTGCTGGCGAAAGGTTTTATCAGACCTAGTTCATCTCCCTGGGGAGCTCCTGTCCTATTTGTAAAGAAGAAGGACGGATCAATGCGGTTGTGCATCGACTATAGAGAGCTGAATAAAGTTACCATAAAGAATAGATATCCTTTACCAAGGATCGATGATCTATTCGATCAGCTGCAAGGAGCAAGCTACTTCTCCAAGATCGACTTAAGGTCGGGTTATCATCAACTAAGGGTCAGAGATGAAGATGTACACAAGACTGCATTTAGGACTCGCTATGGTCATTACGAGTTCCTAGTGATGCCTTTTGGGCTCACAAATGCACCGGCTGCATTCATGGATCTCATGAATCGCGTTTGCAAGCCATACTTGGACAAATTCGTCATAGTCTTCATCGACGATATCCTTATCTATTCCAAGAATCAAGATGACCACGAGAAGCACCTTCGTTGCATTCTCGAATTACTACAACGTGAGAAACTCTACGCCAAGTTCTCGAAATGTGAATTCTGGCTACGAGAAGTTCAATTTTTAGGACACGTTGTGAGTGAGCGTGGTATCCAAGTGGATCCCGCTAAGGTAGAGGCAGTCATGAACTGGCAAGAGCCAAAGACGCCTACCGAAATTCGTAGCTTCCTGGGATTAGCAGGATACTACCGGAGATTTATTGAAAATTTTTCAAGGATTGCTGCGCCCTTGACTTCCTTGACCAAGAAGAAAGAAAAGTACATTTGGGGCCCGAAGCAGCAAGAGTCCTTTGAAATACTGAAGCAAAAGCTAAGCAACGCACCTGTGTTAACCTTACCGGAAGGTACAGATGAATTCGTGGTTTACTGCGATGCATCACATACAGGCATGGGGTGTGTGCTTATGCAGAAGGGCAAGGTGATTGCCTATGCTTCAAGGCAATTAAAGGTGCATGAAAAGAATTACACCACCCATGATTTGGAGTTGGGTGCCGTTGTATTTGCACTGAAGTTATGGAGGCACTACCTTTATGGTATTAAATTTGTGATTTATTCTGATCACAAAAGCCTCCAGCACCTGTTCAACCAGAAGGAGTTGAACATGAGACAACGCCGTTGGATGGAAACCCTGAATGATTATGACTGCGAAATCAGGTACCATCCCGGCAAGGCGAATGTAGTCGCCGATGCATTAAGCAGGAAAGAAAGGGTAAAACCCATTCGAATCAATGCCAAGAGCATTGAAGTTAAAAATAATTTGATTGAAAGGATTTTGGCTGCACAGCGAGAGGCTGTGTTGGAAGCTAATTATCCTAACGAAAAGCTGGGAGTAACTGCGGAGCAGTTGACTCTTAGCAAAGATGGAATTCTTAGGCTGAATGGACGTATATGGGTTCCGATTTATGGGGGACTACGAGATGTTGTTCTCCAGGAAGCCCATAGTTCCAAATACTCAGTCCATCCTGGTGCTGACAAAATGTACCAAGACTTAAAGGCAAATTATTGGTGGATAGGCTTGAAAAAGTCTGTAGCCGCCCATGTAGCAAAGTGCTTGACTTGTGCTCAAGTCAAAGCCGAGCACCAAAAGCCGTCTGGCTTGCTACAACAGCCTGAACTTCCCGAGTGGAAGTGGGAATGCGTAACTATGGATTTCATAACCAAGTTACCCAAGACCAGGAAAGGAAATGATACAATATGGGTCATAGTCGATAGGCTGACTAAATCAACTCACTTTCTACCCATCAAGGAGACGTATAGCTCCGATATGTTAGCCCAACTATATGTTGATAAGATTGTAGCCTTACACGGCATACCTGTGTCTATTATCTCCGACAGGGATACTAGATACACATCTCACTTCTGGAAAAGTTTCCAGCAATCTTTGGGCACGCGTTTAAACTTTAGTACGGCTTACCATCCACAGACGGACGGCCAAAGTGAGCGTACTATCCAAACGCTAGAAGACATGCTTCGTGCATGTGCGATCGATTTAGGTGGTAACTGGGATAAAAACCTACCCCTGATCGAATTCTCCTACAATAATAGCTACCACACCAGCATAAAGGCTGCGCCTTTTGAGGCATTATATGGTAGGAAATGCAGATCGCCTGTTTGTTGGGCGGAAGTAGGAGAGGTCCAATTATCGGGACCAGAGATTGTTTTCCAGACGACGGACAAGATTGTCCAGATCCGGGAACGTCTCAAGGCTGCCCGCGATAGGCAGAAGAGCTACGCTGATCCAAAGCGTAAGGATTTTCACTTCGAAGTAGGTGAAAAGGTATTACTTAAGGTGTCACCCTGGAAGGGGGTGATGCGTTTCGGCAAGAAGGGCAAGCTGAGTCCGAGATACATAGGGCCTTTTGAGGTCATTGAACGAGTCGGATCAGTTGCCTATAAACTAAACTTGCCTGAAGAGCTCAATGGAATTCACAATGTGTTCCACATCTGCAATCTCAAAAAGTGCTTCGCCGACGAGTCGTTGGTGATTCCACACACAGATGTGCATATAGATGAGAGCTTAAAGTTTATAGAAAAACCCTTGTCGATTGAAGATCGACAGGTGAAGAAGCTTCGCAGAAAGCACGTACCGATTGTAAAGGTCAAATGGGATGCTCGTAGAGGTCCCGAATATACGTGGGAAGTCGAAGCTACAATGAAAGAAAAATACCCCTATTTATTTGAGTAAATCTCGGGTCGAGATTTATTTTAAGGGGGTGAGGATGTAACACCTCGAAATTTTGTGTCCAATGATGTGTTAACACGTGTCATTTGATTACACGTGGCATCTATAATAAATAAAGGACTAATTTTGACAAACCTTGAAAGTATATATAAATTCGAGGGTTATAAATGTCAACAAGGGTAAATATACTGTATAGTATCCCTAAATAATGCTTAAACCTTCAAACGAATAAATTATAGATCGTACAAAAATAAAACGCGGAAGAAAGTGAGAGATTACAAACTACAGGGGTTAACTGTGTCAACATGTTTAATAATACCTCTGAGTGACCCTTTAACGTTCCAAAGACTTTGTAACGGTATTATACCCTCACTAAAATAATATATATGAATTTCGCGAAGTTTCGATATGAAATGAGACAGTTACGATCGAATTCGTAGAAGAAGGGTTAAAAGCGTCAACAGCGAAAGTTAAGGCTTTCCAATATAATTAATAAATAAACCGGGGACTTAATAACGCGGGTAATTAATACGAGGCCCCTATCGGTAAATAACCGAGGGCCAAACCGCAAAGTTACCCCTTCAAAACCGAAAGGTCAGGCGAATCATTACGAAAGATTTCGTTATTAATGGCCAGATTCTGTAATAATTACAAAAAGATTTAAAAATTCAGAAAATATAACCTTAGGCGACCCGCGTAAGGTTTCAACATAAGTTGAGGCGGGCCGCGAGCCTCCTCTATTTCGCGTCTGATTTTTGAACTTTAGGCGACCCGCGTTAAAATGGCATGGAACTCCCATGCGGGCCGCGTAAAGTGCCCAGATGCAGAAAAATTGTGTTTTCTTGACTTTTGGAGCTTGTGAACGATCATGCACATAATTATGGGGCATGGGCACCCTATGCTCAACCCATAACACTTAGGGGACACCTACCATCACCCCTGGTCTGATAGTAGTGCTTGCAATGATCAATAAGGCTTGGCATTGGCTATAAATAGCATGCCTTAAGCATAACAATTCACACAACTCAAAAACACTTATATCTGATCATTCAAGAGCTCCCTAGCATTCTTTTCTGTTCTCTCATCAAGAGTTAGCTTCTGTAAGTCATTCATAACCATTTTGGTTTCACATTTCCATAGTTATAGCTCATAAACGCAACCGTCGTAACTAACGGTTGTCATTGCAATATCTTGCAAATGGTTCAGTCTTATGACGAATCAAAAGTAGTTTTGAGTTGGTATTTATGTGGGTAATAAACCCCTAAAAGGGTTCCCTCTGATCACCACTCTAACTATGTCAAATATCGAGTCAAACGTGCGGTTAAAAAGTCAACAGAAAGCCATTTTGGCGATTTATGCATAATCTGTAATATATATGTTATGGAACCTGTTTTGACAATCATAAAACATGATAATATGTATATAAACATGTTTGCGCTCGTTTGAATCGATCATTTACTATATAGAACCGGTTCGGAGCCGAAAGTCGCAAAAGTTTGACTTTTGCTTTGACTTCAGTTCTGACCCGTTTTAGTGAGGTATAAATATACCTTAGGACTCTCTTAGGACCAGGTCACATGTTGGTATAAGCCTCTGTGGTCGGTTCATGAGTTACCCGAGTCTTTTACGCAATTCCGTCATTCGCCTAAAAGTTGACCGTAACGGCCTTTTAAAATTAAAACGAGTATTTCGAACACGTGAACGGACCAAAACCTTGCTTGTTAAATTATAAGCATGTCCCTGAAGTTTCACGTCAATCCGAGGCCTAGAATGAGAGTTATGCTAAAAGGCGCACTTTTAAGAAAGTTTTGTAATTAACGGCGCAATTAGCATAACGCCCATCTAACCCAAGTTTTCGTCACCAAAACTTTTACCCACTGTGGTAAAATAATATTTTGGGAATTTTAAAGATTTTTAATAATTTTTACCTTGCTCATAACCTGCGGTTATGGCTACGGTTCGGTAAATACCGAATATGCCCTTTTTGGCCAAAACGGGAGTTCTACAAGGTCTTTTGACCCGATTCCAGTTGTACTGATTTTAAATAATAAATAAAGTATTTTAAGCTTTATAAACTGTTCGGGAAACTCAAATTTCCTGTAGAACTCGAAAATCCCTTTTAAAGTCTTTAAAATGACCGAAAAGCCCCTACGGGGCATAATATTAACTTAAACTCGTTACGGGCATTACGGAAGGTATCCTACTGATACCAGAATACTTTTAAGGCATATTGACTTAGGAAATAAGCGTACGACTCTTATGGTTAACCGTTTCGCCTATTTGCGCACACGGTACGGCTCATGAAACTAGTTTTCGTGCAATAGCCGATACGGGTCAAATTATACTATTTGAACCCCAAAATCCAGAGTATGAACTATAAACCCATATGAAACAAGTCTCTGAACTTGTTGGGTCCAAATCATACTCCATTCTCGGTTTTCGCCTTTTCGTGCGAATTAACCATATCTATATATCGGAATCAACCGGTTTAAGCTACGGCTACTTTAAGGACCGTTAGGATTCTAAGAGGTTAATTAAAACCTTCGTTCCAGATTAGGAGCCCCAGTAAAAGCTATCGGTGACTTGATCTAAATTAAGGATTAATACTTGCAAAGGTAAATACTTTTGACTTATTTCCCCTATATGGGCTTGGGTTACGGTATATTAATACCGCTTGATTGAGCATTATATACTTCCATCGCTTAGGTGGTTAATTGATTAAATATGATTGGCTCATTTAAACAGTTTTGTTGCTTATAAGCCTTTGGGGGGTTTAATGACCGTTGTCCCGGATATCCTTGGCATCATTCTACGAAATGGCCACGACCATCGACATCCCGGTGTAGGCGTACACCCGGTATAAAGTGTCGACATTAAAACTAAAAGACGTAGCCGTTGGTTTCTGTACTACGGTTTTACGCAAACGTGGTGTGTCTATAAATCTTTAACCCGGCACGACCCGGGCTACTGAACGCATAAAAGAACATGTAAAACGTTCACAAGATCATTATGAATTTTCCCAAGTTATAAAAGAGTTTGTGCCTTGTGCATTCAAATCAATTTTAATAAACATTTTCAAATGTGTCAGTTGAATGTATTTACCAGTGTAAACTGACGTATTTTCCCCAAAAAGATTAAGTGCAGGTACCTAAACGTAATTGGCTGGTATTAGCTCCCTAGCGTCGGGATAAGCCTCGCAAGCTTGATTGCAGTATCTAATGGAACAATACCTTACTTTTATTTTCGATCCACTGTGGATATTCAACTTCTGTAATACATTGATATTATGGTCAGAGGTTGAAATTTATATATTTATCTTATGCTTCCGCTGTGCATTATATAATTGTGTGGTTTGACTATATTGTTGCCAACATCGTCACGGTAATCCCCCACCGGGCCCACCGGTGAGACACGTGGAAAGCGGGGTGTGACACAATCCTTCCCAAGTAATGCATAAGCAAGATCAGGACTAGAGGGGTGTGAAGAGTAGGGGGATCTCTTGTGCAAAGCAAAGACAGGTACGTGCTAGCAAAGAAGGGAAGTGGCAAGAGATTGAAAAGAAGAAGAAAGAAGAGAAAGTTAGTACACAGAGTCTTCCCCTGCCTAATTGATCTAATGATAAAGAAGTAGGCTAAGTAAAATAGAAAGTGTGTGTAAACAGTAAGTAATGACTTGCTTTGTGAGAGCTCAGTTTCTAAGACGAAGGCTAAGAATTCTCTACTAAAGGGATTGAAAAGATCGAGGGTAATTTCTGAGTCTTGATGGACCTTTCTTATTATAGGCCAAAGGAATAGCTAAGGACTTCTTCCCTCATTCTCATCAAATTGGGGTAGCTCAGGAACTATAGAATCTCCCAGGAGTTGAATAAACTCTTTTATGCTAGTGGAATTGGGAAGCATGATAAGTCCGTACTCCACATTCTAGCTTCATCCTTGGTTTTCAAAGAAAGGAACTGACAGAAGAGAAAGGTAAGATAATTCTTTCTGGCCTTAACTGAAAGCGGGGGAGGCCCAGGTCTACATACAGGTCTTGGATCAATAAAATCCTCCAATTGCTAGGGAAAGAATATCGGGATTAGTCTCCTTGCCATTGCTACCGTCTTTGAAAGTCTAGCTATCCTCTCCTTGTCATGCTTAGTTATTCTGCATTGCTCCTTCTTCTGATCTTGCTTTCTTGCCTTATAGAACTGACCTTTGTCCCCTCCTTCCGGTTTTCACACTCACTTAAAGTCCATTCCTTGCTCTTGCCTAGTTCTAGGCTTAGACGAAAGAGCTCATTCATAGATTCCATCTTTCTAGCATTTCATGTCTTTCTTCCTTCAACTCTAATTCATGCCATGAATTGTTAAGTCCTTCTATAATTGCTATTGCCTCTCTTCTCACCTCCCCTAGAGCTATTGAATAAAAATCCGAGGCTCACTCGCTGCCCTAAGCCCTACAGTTCCTTCGCTTACCGCCTAAGATGAATCTATTGCAGCATCCATAGCTATACGTGCTATTACGAAATTTCTTTGGTTTGAATTTGATGAAGAAGACACTTATCGAGCCTCCATTTATAGAGTGGTAGAGTAATCTCGCCATGCAGTACGAATTGCATGGCTGGCACAATTCTGACTACTATAACCACGCTGCCTGTATGAACAAACAAACTTTGCAGAACCGTTTCACCTAATCGATCGCGGTGAAGTCAGCAATGGATTCGGCGGATCATCCAAATTGGATGGCAGGCCTAATTCTGACGAGTTCTCCGCACTACTTTTATGCAGTTGAAGACGATCATGCCTTTTTCATGAAAACCTGGCTGGCTCTGGCTACCTTGCGGAGCACACATAATATAACATTGTGACAAACTTTGTACAACCTGCTTACGTAGCTACAACCAACCCGTGTCATGCAGCTATAAGCAACAATTTGTTATACGGTCGCCGAGTTTGTTCAAACAAACAGCCTTTTTTGAGTATAGTAGGTCCGGCGTACTCGCGGGGCGAGATTCTTTTCTTAGGCTATAAATG
Source organism: Helianthus annuus (assembly GCF_002127325.2). Classification (NCBI taxonomy): domain Eukaryota; kingdom Viridiplantae; phylum Streptophyta; class Magnoliopsida; order Asterales; family Asteraceae; genus Helianthus; species Helianthus annuus. Next base: position 157,340,178 of record NC_035446.2, on the reverse strand, counting down.
GAGGTTTTTTACTTCATTCCTTCACTCCACTCTCATCCTTTATCTTATCTTCTACCCCCAACCCTAGTGATATGGATATGAATGCATAGTTCAACAGGCTCTCTGCCATTCCAGACGAAATTGCACAAGTGCAATATGATCTTGAAAGGAGCTTGAGAGTGAGAAATCGCCTATATACGAGAAGAAGAATTGATGAGGATCTTGTCAGAAGGCAAAGGATAATTTCCGCTACTTCCGCGTGTATATCTAATTTGGAGGAGAGGGAGAGAGCTCTGGAGGCAGACATGCTCCACCAACGCAATCCACAGAGTCAGCTATTAGCTTCGGGAGACAGGGCAATTTCGTCTGGAATGGCAGAGAGCCTGTTGAACACTGCATTCATATCCATATCACTAGGGTAATTTCTGTTAATGATACTTAAATGACGAAAAACTAAAAGCAAAACATTAAAAGATAGTTTAATGTGCTGGAGTTATTTCATATATGCATCATTATTATGTTAATTTTACATTGTTCTCATAACAGAAAGCGTCTCTCACGTTTAGGCTAAACTGACTTGTGTTAAGTTTTAGGTCCTTTTGCGGAGGACTATCACCGTCATGTTCGGACACACGGATAACTAAATTTTTTGGTCTCCACAGGATATAACCATCAAGAGGTGAAAATGTAACATATGTTCTGGTTCATGAGAAACTTTTATGTATTAAATATGTTGTCGTGACGATTATTTCAGTTTCGGTTTGTAGGGATGGGCACAGAAGTAAGGATTCATAGAAGATATGATTTGAAAGGTTCCTCCCTTGGGCGGTCTGTTTTGCCAAATCTGACTTCTGCACTTTAAACATAAAAAAAACTTGGCTAAAAACATAAAATCGGTTGATCTTCGAAGTGATTAAAACCTTTTAAATTGCTGTCTTAGCATTTTTGTACTAACTTGGAAATTTTCTTGAAACTCACGCGGTGCTCTCGTAGACTAAAGGCGTTAAGGCGCACCTTTTGTCTTATAAAGAAAGACAACTTATTACTAAGCCTAACAAAATGGTCGAAACAGGTTCTGATCAAATTGGGTTCAGATAATCAGATCAAAACAAGCCGATTTAAAAAAAAGTGCTTTTCTAATATGATAAAAGCATGACTTCTTTAGGAACATACATTGCTGCTGGTGTAATAAAATCACACTAATCTTTTAATAGAGATGGCCTCTATTTTAAATTATCTAATGACTACTACAGGGCTTCGAAAATGGATGTGTAAAATTTCAAGTTCTTTTATCTTCTTCGGATGCCGTTGCAGCAGGTGTCTGAACTGATATCATATTGACGTCTATTACGAACTACAACTCATATTCCATATTAGTCTCTCGTTTTTTCAGCGACCAAGGCTGTGTGCTCGAAGATGAGGAACATGCCCGCGAAAATCTCTACGTTAAGGTATTGCGTATGTGTATGTTACTATGTTTTATTTTTTAGTGTTTAATTGATTGCTTTTCTTCTGCAGAAAATGGAGAAACAGAAGCTAGAAGCGAAAGAGAAAACCGATAAAGAGAAAGCTGACGAAAAGGTAATTTATATTTATTATCGATCGAGTTCATTGATGTTCAATCATTGATCCTAGAGATTGAACGATTTTCTGCATTTAAAATTGATTTTTATTTTTTATGTGAAACTAATTATTGTTATTAAACTGATTATTGTATTAAAGTTCGGTATATGAACAAAGCTAAAGAAAATTTATTTGGGGCTTTTGATTTAAACAAAGGGTTCATTTTTTTTATCATGGTCATGATTCTTACTACTAACCAGCTACTTATTTGTTTAATCATCAGAAAACGTAAGGACGAAGTCACGAAGGACCGAGAGAACTATAAGAAGATCAAGATGGATCCAGCTTAATCAGTTTTCGAAGCTTCATGATATATTGAACGTGTTTCGGTCAAGCCTGTAGCACAACTCGTGCTAATGGCATTTTCTTCCGTTTTTAAGATTCTTACATAATATTTTCTTGCAGTATTGATCAACACATTTTCTGTTTGTCATTTGAGATTTTCTACCATCTCATTTCCAATCTCTTTTCTGTAATCTGTTTAGATGTTTGACTCATTTTGTAATGACCGATATCAAGAACATGATCAAACCCAAAACTTATAAAAGCATTCAAAGAACAGGTAACATTTATCGGGACGAGTAATTGGCAACTTGACAAGCTTAAAAGACTAATAGAAAATCATGCAATAGTACTTCTTCAATAGAGTAAACAAAAACCAAAATAAACCAATCCAATCCAAATCATATCATATCAAATCAAATCACTATTCACAATTGTCTCTTGGTTCATATTGTTACCTATTCACAATTCAATTTGCTTTGATGGTTAACTGGAGGTTAACTCTGTCCTATTCAAAGGTTAGTCTCACTAAAGTAGCTGTTTTTAAAACTAAAGTCTTCATCTAAAGAGTAATCTTTAACATGGGTAGGAGCCAAATTTTTTATAAACTCATACCGCGGTGGTGCCCTTCCTTGCTCACTATAGAAATTAGTGGCTGGCAGTGTCGGTACTCCTCTTCCTTGGCCGCCGTAGAAACTATTGAGCGGCTGCGGTGCACCTCCTCCTTGTCCCCCATAGAAATTAGTGGGCGGTTGTCCTCCTCCTCTTCCTTGACCGCCACAGAAATAATGGGACGACGATGTTGCTATTGTCGTTGGTACTGCTCTACCATTGCTACCACCATAGAAACTAGTGGCTGGTGGTGGTGTTGATGATATCGGCTGTGTGTGCACCACCATGGTGGTAACGGTGGTTGTAACGCCCTGAATTCCCGACCATAGTTTTAGCGATGATTATCCTCTTCCTTGGCTGCCAATGCCATTGAATTGTCCCTCATGGGGTGATGATGGTGTTGGTGTTGGTGTTGGCACTCCTCTTCCTTGACTACCATTCAAACTAGAGGTTGGTGGTGTCGATGAACTCGGCTGTGTGTCCACCACCACGGGTACATCCGCGGTGGTGATATCATGAATACTACACCTTCTCCTCTTCTTCTTCTTTTTATTTTCATCCTTGTTATTATCTTCCTTGAGTGACGCCTGCCTGAGGAAATACTTTTGAGCATGGCTAGCAACTTGTGTAGCCGTCCTCGTAACCACCATGATTCTCGAAATGCTGCGCCAGTCCCCCTTTCCATAAACCTTAAGCCCCTGCAGGAATCTCCTGTGAACATGAACCAAATTAATCAAGATTCATTGGGTTGACTTTTTAAGTCAAACAATGCAATAGGTATGATCAATGTAACTAGAAACTATGACTATGCAAAGTCAAATTCATACTGATATCATTCATGAATCCAAATTCAATCATGCAAATTTAATATCCACTTCAAGAAGACGAAACAAGTTAATTTTTTCAAGAAACTGTTAAAAGCCAAGCCCATTTAGCCTATAAACCCCACTTTTTTGTAATATCTTGCAATGGTTTCCGTCCATAACATAAACGAATGTAACTACGAAAGACAAAATCAATAAAAAAACCACCACAACATACCTGTGTTCTTCTTCGGTCCATGGAGTCGCTTTCTTCCTCTCTTTTTCCACACGTTTCGTTCCATTCCCCATCTCCGAATCCAAATTCCCAACCGCTTCATCTTCTTTTTTCACGGTAACAACAAACTCATCACCAATATCATCATTATAATTCGGTAACTCAACCCGACCGGCTTCAATTTCAAGTAAATCGTGTTCCACCGCCTCGTAGTACGCTTTCACCTCCTCCGGAGTCTTGCCCGGAATCGCATTGGCCATCTCCTCCCATCTTCCGGCGATATCATCCGGGCCGTTGGCGACTGCATGTAGAAACAACGAACGGTCGTGATTAGTCCACGTTGAATCAACGGGTTTGTTTTTCTGGTTGTCCATGATTGAATTGAATTTGCGAGAATCTAGTAGCTTCTGTTATCTGGGTGTTGATCTATATCTACAAGACTGCTAGAATTTCTGAATATATATATAGTTGGATTCTGTTTCAGAATTTTCCGCCATTTTGTTTTTAAAAAATAGGTGTCATTATCCAATTAAAGTTTTTAAATAAAGTAAATAATCCCTTTGGTTTACCAAAACTTTCGATTTGGTCCCTAGTTTTTTAAAAGTAAACAGATGGTTCTTATAGTTTGTACTTTGTAACACATTTAGTCCTTAGCTAACAAATATTAACGTTTCAGTAGGTCTAGGTTAGGGACTAAATGCGTTAAAAAGTGTAAACCACATGAACCATTCATGTGACTTTTGGTAAAGTTGAGGACTAAATGTGTTACAAAATGGAAATCACTAAAACCGTCCATATACTTTTGGAAAGTTAGGAAACAAATTTAAAATTTTGGTAAACCACAATAACCATTCATTTACTAAATTTAGCCTTAAGTAAAAGAAAATTTATGAATAAGTTATTAGGAATATAATTCCTAAAAGTTCTCAACTTCTTTTTTTAAATAATATTATTTGAAGATTTTTTATTGGACAAACGGTATTTTATTGTGTTATGTTTTCATAAAGACTTTGCATTGTTTTAGGTGACAGATGTATGATTATGCAAATGTGAGAGGAATATTCTCTCCTGTAATATTTCAAGTTAAATGCTTTTAATTTGACAGAAGTTTCAATTTTGAGTCATGATTCATGAACCGTAACTTATGCTGTTATTCAAGAAGTAATTAGCCTTTTCTTGATTTCTATTGTCTCTTTTGAATTTTTTACCCTTTTTTCTATAAAACTTCATGCAAATAATATACCGGATTTAAAACAAATAATTTAATTGGTTTATATATAATAAATCACACTTTTGTATTTCAGTTACAAACTAAGGTGTTAATCAAACTGAAGAGCTATAGTCCCAAATCAGTGTAAATTTTTCACAGGGTCCACGCTACTTTTCCAACATGGCGTTTACATCATCTAGCATCCAGGTGCTTCCAGAAGGTTCTAGAATCTTCTGGAAGGAATCGCATGGCAGCAAAGAAGATGCTCCTAGCGACAAAAAGGACAATACGTGACACCAATGGATGGACGCCAGCCACGAAACCAAGATCTTTAGTGGACAGGCCGACAACCAGTACTAGCAGGTGCCCAGCTGGAACGAGTAAGCGCGCGACACGTAATCCACGAGACTGGCAACATCAGAGGGGACAGAAAGGATATTCCCTTGGTCGGACAGCTCAGATGAGTCATTGAGTCGCTATCGGTGTTCTCATAAATAAATTACTTCTTAATGGGTTGAGTGGGAGACTACATTACAAGATCAAGACCACGATTTTTCTCTATATAATAAAAAACAATAACGTCAACTATAAAATACTTTTGACTTGTTTTTTTAAGATTACAAACATGTTGTTTTCTGAAATCCCGAACATATTATTGCATGAATACATCTACGTTTCCATATAAGTTTTATTAGACTATATGGTGTGGTTCGGTTAGTCCCCAAAGAGACTACCTGCCACATAGCCGACACCTCACAAGAGTGGAGGACCATTCCCTTAGGGACAATCCAAGAGTGTGGAGGACTACTCAACCCATAATAAAAACCAATAATAATATTAATATATAATAAAGGGGGGAGAGAGAGAAGTCAAAGGGGGGCCCACTTGTTTGCCTCGTCGCCTCCGTCTTGCAGCTGCCGGGAGTGACGCGACAACCCCATGAGGGGCGGTGTGCGACGTGGGGGACGGACTTGGACAGAGAGGGGACGACCCCACACCCGATAGTCTTAAAAGTGACCCGACACGTAGACAGCATGTACATCAGCGTGGCATTACATACCATAGCCACATGTCTTTTTTTAAAAAAATAAAAAAGCAGTCAAAGTTGGAGTTTTGGATAAGATATATTCATATATGATACATTCCCGCTGCGCAACCCTGCAATCAAATGCGTTCAATTGTTTTGACTTACGAAATTTGACTTGTCGATGCATGCACTGTAACACCCAGCATTATATATTATATTAACTCAATACAAATATAAATTTTTTTTGAGAAAATAACTGACAGGGTGGACCTATATAATTTTAAAAACATTGGATAAAATATCAAAAATATTACACTATTAACCGAAATATTAGCGGGGCATGCACTCCATACCCCTTATTTGATAGTCTTTTACTTTCTCACACAAAGATAGGGTTTTCTCACGTGTGTCAAAATCTAATATGCGTGTGTTTTTTACTTTCAAACTTTTTGATGTTTCATGTCAACTAGATTTACATTAATACATAATATAATACTTATTATTATAAATATTATTGTTGTTAGCATATATATGTATACTAGGTTATAACCCGTGTATTACACGGACTGTACAATTAAATGATACAAATCATAAGTCTAAAATAAAAATAAAAAACACAAAAGAAATACATATATTACATTAAATAATGACAATGAAATTACATTTATATTCAATATTAATTAAATATATGAAAACTTTTATCTAAGTTAGCTCTCTAAACAAACAGGTTTACCTTCGGAATGGCCCATCTATTCCAATGAAATCTCGAAAACTGTTGGTTTGTACTATCCTGCAGGTTCACCGCCATCTTCACATGTTGAACAGAGTATTCTTCATCTAGATTGTTCCTCCAAAGCCGCCAATCTTCCTTGTCTCTAATATGTTGATTTAGTCAGTTAAATAAAAATGAGCATAAACTGAAGTAGAAACAAATTTACTATGAGCGTATTCCATAAATATGCTTTATTACATGTAAGATGGTGTAAACCATTAGTGCATACACTGATAGACTCCAACTCGCCGTCGAAAACAAATATAATAGCAAAATGTCTTGCTACCTCTAAAAATCTTCTAATTATCATGTGGCTTACAGCTCGTTTAAGGTATATTTTACATATAAGATTATTTTTAAAAATAGAAAACTATTTTAGTTCATGAATAAATTATTCAATTATTTTTATTCCATTTAATATAAAAAATCAAGCCTTATAAGGGGTATGTCTTTACATGATAAACCAAACTATCTCGTAACACAAAATTGATATTATTAGTTACAAATACAATATATATAAAGCTTTGATCAATTAATGACAAAACTACAAATAAGAGCTTTTTAAAATTTCGAAATTTGTAAAACATGTTAGTAATTAAACCATCTCCATCACCAGCTTCATACGGACCCTTGCCTCTCCACACTGGTTTATCCAAAATAAATTCCACGGGCAACCCTTCCTCTAACCCCTCCTCTCACATTCCTAATCCTTACTCGCCTGTTTCCAAGTATTTCACCCACTATCTCTCCTCGCCATGTCGAACCCCCCTCCTCTCAAAATTAACCACAAATTACTTTCACCTCACCGACGATGAAGATGGTCATAGTAGGTTATGTTTAGATAAAGAGATCATATACATTATGTTGAACTGAGATTAATTTTAACTTGAACTTGTTTAATTTTCAATCAAACAAATCAATTTTTACTCATTTTGACCCATTATCCAAACCATCAAATTTGCCACTTGTGTCTAGGTTAAAGCAAGTAATTGTTAAATAAAAATTAACCAAAGATAAATTTCCACTTTCACCCGTTGAGTTTTCAACCAAGCTTAATTAAAAGGTGTATAGAATCAGGCGGAACACACTAACCTTTCCATTGATCCACATTATTGAGCTTAGTTAAATCCCAGCAGGCTCATATCGTCAGCAGCTGCTTCAGGCTCTCCACCCTACATGTGACATATACATACCAACATTAACCCATAGACATACTACATAAAAGTTTTAGGTAAGAAAAAATGGTTCAAAGCGGGCAACTTTTTGGTACACGTCGAATTGACCTAAAACGTTTTTTGGTCTGGTATCACAAGGTTGTAAATAGTTTATTAAAGATGACAAAATGGCTATAGTGGTTAATATTAGAGACTAAACTACTTTGTAATAATCAAATTAAAATTCACACTAATAAGTATAGAAAACTATCTATGTCATCTTTGTGGTATAATAAACAGAATGCTAGAAACATAAAACAACGTATATGTCATACCTTCTGCATCTAAGAAAGAAAAGGCAATTCTCCTGTGGAAGTATTTTGTCTAGACTCAGGCAACCATTGCAAACAACAGATTCATCTGTAAAAGTCAAAATTAGAAGGTGAATATGCAAAACCAGGGGTACAAAACAGAACTTAAAAGCAGAAAATTAATTTGATATATAAGGTAAATAACAACTTACCATTCACATTGTTCATATCAAAATCCCATTGAATTTATACCATCAACTTTAATAACGACAAAGGTACTAAATAAAGTATAGCCAATGTAATTCTAGCTACAAGCTTTTGGTAACAACTGCATTAATTTGAGTATTTATTTTTTTCTTGAAAACATAATAATTACAAGACAAAAGAATAATATGAGATTATACTAAAATCAAAGAAAACTTACCAAGATCGGTCGCGTATTCGTGTTTTCGTATACAGCAATTCGAACGGAGACAAAATTTCTCACAAATCGGTCGCGTATTCGTGTTTTCATATACAACAATTCGAACGGAAACAAAAATTTCTCACAAAATCTACGATCTGGTGCCGTCTTCATCAATCAATAGGATCGGTATTAGAAAGGTCTTCATTGGAAAATTGTGCCGTCTTCAATCTCATGGCATCTTCATCTTTTGGCATCTCCATGGAAGATTGTGTTTAGGGTTTTTTAACTTGAGGAAACAGAAACAGAGAAAATAGCGTAAGGAAAAGTATGAGTCGAATTGTAAGGGTCGGGTCAGAGTAAAAGTGAATCCAATCATTGAGCGGATCAAAGAAGGTCCTAAGAGCATTCACATCCAACCCATCAAATTATACATACATTCCACTAAAAAACAACTCATATATCAATATACTAGGTTATAACCCCGTGTATTACACGGGTTGAATAAATAAATTTTATATACTAAATAATAAAATAATATATCTTTAAAAGCTTTTTTTATTGCACGTGTTGAATAAATATATTTTTATATATTAAATAATAAAAAAGTTATATCTATAAGAACAATATTGTACAGGTTGAATAAATGTAATTTTATATACAAAATAAAAAAGTTATATCTTTAAAACCACGTGTATTACACGAGTTGAATAAATGTAATATTGTTTACCAAATAATAAAATAATACATCTTTAAAAAACCCCATTTATTACACGGGTTGAATAAATATAATTTTATATACCAAATAATAAAAAAAAATTATATCTTTAAAAATATGTGTATTACACGGTTTGAATAAATGTGATTTTCTGTACTAAATAATAAAAAACATATATATCCTTAAAAAACCTCGTGTATTGTACGAATTGAATAAATTTAATTTTATACATCAAATAATAAAATTACGATTTTGCCCCCGTGGTTATATCACTTTTACACTTTTAGCCTAAATTTTTTTTAACATCTAAGCCTCCAACGTCTTTTTTTCTAACCTTTTTGGCCCCTAACGTCTTTTTTAACTCTTTTGGCCCCTAACATTTAATGGATGGGGTTAGTGTTAGGGGCCAAAAGAGTTAGAAAAGAAAACGTTAATTTTCTCTAAATAATATTATAAATAAGAAGAAGATTAAATTAAATAATAATTATCTATAAGATATTAAACTAAATAATATTTAATAGGAGAGTTATCTATAATTAATTAGAAAATATTAAATTAAAATAATAATTATCTATAAGAGATGCTCTAATATGATGACAAGTGTCCCAAAAGTGGTTTCTTTTATTATATAGTATAGATTTCCACTAAAAACAAATACTTTTCTCTCTCCTTTCAATTAAATAATATTATCATTACATTTTTCTCTAACTTCCACTCACAACCACTTTCAAAATATATTAAAAAATTATAACGGGTGAACAGTGTCCCCCAAATATACAGATGAACAGTAGCATTTTCTCTCTCCTCTACTCACAACCACTTTTTATACCCTTTATAATATAAAAACCCCTCCTCACATAATTTGATGGTTAGGATGTGAATGCTCTAAGAATTTGACACCACCGAAACGTAAAATATAAAAAAAATAGATGTGACGTGATTGGCCAGTTAAACGGGAAAAAATGTAAGAAAAAATGTTTAACCCTGCACGCATGTTGCGGTGCGTTAAGTCACAAAATTTAGAACGAAACGAAAAACTTGGGAAAGATGAAAAGTATGGTGGACCAAAATTGAAAATAAAAAAGAGTTGAGATTAAATTGTAAAAGATGAAAAACTTTGAGTTAAAAATAAAAAAACAAAGGGTCTAAATTGCAAAATTGAAGTTATTTATTAATTTTAGATAAAGACAAGAATAAAAATAAGTGATATCTATATATTAGTTATTAATTAATATTAATAGAAATTTATTAAACAAATATAAATAAAATTTATGAGGTTGAAGGAGAGAATGACATGTGTCATTATTTGGAGTCTTTTATTATAAGTTATAAATTATTATTGGGTAAGGATAGTGTAAAAAGGGCCTAAAGTGTGAGAAGTGTATTATAATACTATATATAATACTATATAACACCATATAAACACCGTATAATAATATGTAACACCATATAATACCATATAACACTATGAAACACTATATATCATTATATAACAAATATAACACTATACATCTATCATAGACATGCTATCAGACAACCTATAGTGTTATATTTGTTATATAATGATATATAGTGTTACATAGTGTTATATGGTATTATATGGTGTTACATATTGTTATACGGTGTTTATATGGTGTTATATAGTATTATATATAGTGTTATAATACACTTCTCACACTTTGAGCACTTTTTACAGGATCCTCTACCTATTATTATTAATCAATTTTATATATACACATAATACACATATTTTACTATTAAATAAGGATGACCATCTGGTACTCGGTATCGGTATCAAATTTTCCGTATCGATTTTTTTTTATACCGAATCGTTACCCACTTTTTGTCGTTTTCGATACTGGTACTTTTAGTTCGGTACCGAGCTCATCCCTACCATTAAATTTCTTTTATTCGTTTTTTCCTAGCATACACTTTAATAACGACATAGCTTTTCGTGCTTTCCAAAACTTTCAGTTCGGTACCGAGCTCATCCATACCATTAAATTTCTTTTATTCGTTTTTTCTAGTATACACTTTAATAACGACATGGCTTTTCGTGCTTTCCAAATATATTGTCGTTAGGTGTGCCTCTTCGACGTTTAATTTTTTTTCGAATGGAATCCATCGTAACACTACATTATAAAAGTGGTATCGCGCTACTTAGGCGGGTATATTTTCTAGTTCAATGTACATCCCACGGTGTCAAATTAATTCTTGTTGGATGTTACGCAAGTAGTGGTGCACAAATCGGGTTTTTTTAAAAACTGGGTTTCGGGTAGGATCGGGTTCGGGTAGGATCGGGTTTTAAAAAATCGGGTTTTTTTTAAAACCGGGTCGGGTCCGGGTCCGGGTTTTCTACCAAAAATGTATACCCTATATACCCGGGTTCGGGTAGGGTTCGGGTCGGGTTTTATAAAACCCGGGTATTATAATACCCTATTTCCGGGTTCGGGTCCGGTTCGGGTATTCATCGGGTAGGGTTCGGGTATGCATCGGGTTGGGAAAAAACCCGCACCGGGTATTAAAAAACCCCCATCGGGTTGGGAAAAAACCGCATCGGGTAGTGCGGTTGTGGCTGGAGAAGGCTAGACGAGTGATGCAGGTGGCTGGAGAAGGCTAGACGACTGATGCAGGTGGCTCAAGCAATAGCATGTTGAGCCGAAAAAAATCAAATGAGAACAACCAGGACCAGCCATGCATTGTCACGAGATTTAGTGGGGTTTTAGTTTTGTTCTTTTGGGCTTTGAAAAGAAATATGTGGATTACATAATTTTGTTCATCATAAGAACTAGAAACCTAATACTTAAACAAGATTCATTACATCAAAGTGCATACATAATTTTGTAAAATCATAAGAACTAGAAGTCTTAACGCATACATAATTAAACAAGATTACATCAAAATCGGGTTTTTTTAAACCGGGTTTCGGGTATAAACCGGGTTTCGGGTATAAACCGGTTTCGGGTTCGGGTTCGGGTATTTATAAAACCGGGTTTCGGGTATAAATCGGGTATAAAAAAACCGGTTCCGGGTTCGGGTTTTAGATCAAATATGCATACCCGGTCCCTACCCTACGGGTAGGGTCGGGTTCGGGTTCGGGTATAAAAAACCCGGGTTTTATAATACCCGGTTCCGGGTTTTTTTTTCGGGTCCGGGTCCGGGTTCGGGTTTTTTGTGCACCATTATACGCAAGTAGACAAACACACTTTGATGGTGGGCTGATATCTAAAATCTTGTTGGGCTTAACTAAATAAAGAAAGAAGATTTTGGGCTTTTGTTACATAATAAGGCAGGCTCAAATGGATGGCCTGAACCAATGAAGAACGAGACTCAACAAAGAATCAGGGTCGGACAGCTCACGATCTAGTTTGAGAGAGAGGTGCGTAAGCCGGGTATTTTTAATTAATCGGTTCCGGTTATGGAACCAGATATTGTTATAACCGGTTCGGTTCTAATTCTGGTTATTTGACTAAAAAACCATACCCTATTTGCTCGGTTCCGAGTAAGGTTCGCTTCCGGTTCTTAAGAAACCGGGTATTAAAATACCCTATTTTCGAGTTTGTCTATACCCTATCTACGAGTTTTTTAATACCTTTCTTTCAGGTTTTTTTAATATTTTATTCCGTTTTTGTTACCCTATTTCCTCGTCTCTTTTTATTACTATTAAATATACATGTATAATGAAAAAAAATACACTAACCTAAATTTAAAAGATAGATATTAGAATCATGTATTGGGTATAGCCGAGTATAATCAGTTCCGGTTCTTTCCCTGTTTCGGGTATTAATCTGGTATGGTCTGTTCCGGTTCCAGGTATTGAGATGAAAATACATACCATATCTATATCCTACGGGTAGGGTCGGTTCCGGTTTCAGGTATAGAATACCCAGATATTAAAAAAACCGGTTCCATATTTTTTTATCGGATGCGATTCCAGTTACGATTTTTTGTGCACCTCTAGTTTGAGAGTCGAGAAAGTAACTGGAATTTTTTAGTCGAGTTCAATACAATTAGTTGTTGGTTTAGTAAGTTCATGATTTTTGTTTTGTTTCGTATTTATTTTAAGTGATTTAGCTTCAAATTTAATAAACCTTTTTACTTTGTTAATTATTCTAATAAAATCATTCAAAATGTTAAATCCTAAGACCATGGGGTATGGTGGGGCGGGGGTTGGGGGCATGAGTTAACACGTGGAGTTCGATCCCTCCACTGGTGAGTGACGTGTCCGTGAGGTATGGCGGGGCGTGGGTGAACCGCGTGGCTTGGCAGGTTATTAAAAAAATACAAAAAATTAAAAAAATACACACAACATTAAAAAAAACCCTAAGATTTTATTAAATTAAAAAAAAAACCTAAAAACGATTACAAAATAAAAACCTAAAAACGATTAAAAATTACATAATTCCTAGAAATTACAAAATAAAAAAAAACCTAGAGCGTTAGGTAAATCTCAAAAAGCGCGAGCTTGTTGAACGCCTTTCGCTCCTTGCCCCGAAACTCAATGTTCGCCACCGCCACCCGGTCCTCGTGGCTTAACTCACCGCTCGGAACGGCTTCGTAGTAGGCCTTGAAACGATCAAGCTTCGGCTATAGCTCGCGCCATTTATGTTGGCACGCGTTTAAGTTGTGCCGGTCGTGTCCGACGTTATGTCGGTAGCTTGCAAAGGCTTCCGGGCAATATCGTGTTTGACCGGGTTGTCGCCCCTTCATTGCGTCAACGACGCTTTTGACGAGAGCTAGCTCTTCTTCGTGGGTCCAAGAGGCCATCGATCTAGTGGGTTGGGGTAGCGGTTGACAGCGATGGTTTGGGATGGGGTAGCCGGTGGGGTTGGGGTTATATTTATAGTGATGTTGACTATTGGGGTTGGGGTGACCGCTTGGCTTGGCCAAACGGTTCAATTTTAAATTTTAAATGTCCCGCTATGACATGGCCAACAAAACGAATAGGAGCCGGCCACATAGGATCGCTAGCCCGCCCCACGCCCGACTTCAAACTCCCGCCCCTTGGGCCACGCCCCAACCCAAACACACCCGGAGTGATGGCTTGGGCGTTTTCAGCCAACCTACGCCCCAACCCAAGCCCCATACCCCACATTCTAATAGAATTGAACAAATAGAATATTCCAATACCAGCCCACTAAAGCAACTCCCACAAAAAGAGAAGAAAACCCCCCAAAGAAAAAAAAACTAGTCTTTCTGGAAAGTGTTAAAAGACAATGATTACCTAATAATTACTTATTTCAGAACAAATTACGATAGGAAATAAAAGTTTTCGAATTTGATATGATATGCACGTTAATATAAAATATAGAAACAAATATAGCTCGATTTATAAATGCTAAATTAAATTGCAAAAGTTTAAATAACAATAGGATAAATACTAACAATTGGTTGGAAAACAATTTTTAATTGTTAGAAAGTAGGCATATCTGGCCAATCTTATTAAAAAGACCATTCCAAAAATGGGGTTTACTTTTAGAAAGTAATTTAAACCAACCAAAAATAAGTCAACAAGAAAATGTGTCATCATGTCTTCTTGTACACCATATCACACCAACAATCAAGAATCTTTCCCACAAGATTTTATTATATTTAAAATTATATTTCCACTAAAGCACCAAAAGTTTTATAGGGCTGCTCAGAATGGGTGAAGATGAGGATGGATGGATGAGGTGATCTACCCGTAAAAGAGAGCACACTGTACCATCTAGTGGGAAGATTGAGATTTTCAACTAACAGGTTGAAAACGTATATATCTAAAAAAATTATAAAATCGGGGGGTCAAAAACGTATATATCTAAGTAATTGTATACGAAAACTACATACCGGGCACTACTGAGCGAAAATTTCAGGGGTCCCCCCGGCCCCCACTAAACTACGCCCTTGGTCCCATCTGGATCGGTACCAAAAATTTTCATATTGTATGAAGATAGTGGTCATGATCATTCCAGAACTCAAACGGTCATTTTACCATTAAACATTTAAAAAATAATAATTAATTTAAAACCAATCTATATATATATCATTTTCATTTTTGTTTTTTCACGCAAACCTTAACTCTTTCTTTCTCAAAGTTTTAACCTACACCTTTCACAATGGATCTATTTAAAATTCCATTAAGGTAATAGAGTTCCAACAATGTAACTTTTAAACTCGACCTTCAAGCTACAAGAAAGTAAATGATAATATTCTTACTGAATTGCGTTGTCAATAAACTCACCATGCTCTTGGGGCGGATCTTGTGTAGCATGTTGCGAAACACCCTACCTAATCTTGATGACTAGATGTATTTTTAGGTTGAAGGGTGTGGGGGGCATAGGTTGGGTCATCAATTGCCACGTAGGACCATTAATGGATTGCTACACCGCCCCTTGTCTCATTCACCATGGTTCGCATGAATTAAACCATGACAACCATGGATCTCCTTTTCTTTTTCAATATTTCATTTTCAATATTTCATTTTCACAAAAATAAATTAAAATAAAAGAATAATGATTTGGGTTATGACCACACAGTAGTGGTTTTGGATGATGGATTAGAAATGGGTGATATAGCGCTAATATAGAGAGTTATGATGATCATCATCATGACTACACCCTATAGCCTTAATACTTTTTAAATATTGGAATGCATGTATTTTAAAACTAGATTTTAGTTTAGTTATAAATATCTTTTGTTTAAATGTGTGTAATTCAAATATGGTTTTAGGATGGCATGGATTTTCATGTGCGGGGCTTAACACATTACTTTTTATCTTACTAAAACATATATACAACTATAAGATTATATTATCCCCTCAAGTTAAAAATAGTTTAAGTTTAGTAAAACGTCATGATTTACTAGTTGTGCCTGTGTCATATAGGCTAACACGCCTTGATATTTCTCAATGTAGTAGGCGCATAACTGCAATAAGCATTTTAAGTATGATCATTTTTTTTTTTGTGCAAGGTAACATAAAATTGTTCAAAAAATAAAAATGGATGAATACCTGAGTATAAGAAATACACATAAACTGCAATTTTCTTGGGTTTTACTCGACAAGTGTTTGCTAAAAATATATTATCTTGTTGATAAAGGCAGGCTAGTTTTTTTGTCGTCGCGCGTTGTGGCGAAGCCGAGCAAATGATAATGTAAAACAAACATGATTTGAAAACAAAGCATGTTGTTTAGAAAATTAAACCATTAGAACGATTTAGTTTGTCATCAATAAATACTTTACTATAAGTACAATTTCATTTTTAACAAAACTTATAACGAAATGTCCGGGAAAAAATCAATCATAACTACATGCTTAAGTTTTAAGAAAAAGTTATAAACATATAATATTAAAGAAGTACCAAATTAATCGATAATATATGTTCTAAAAAAGAAAAAAGAATTATTAAAAATACGGTATAGGAAATATATGATTTAAAAAAAGAAAAATAATTAAAAATATGTTATTAAAATAAAAAATAATAAAAAAGCTATATATTATTATAAAATTAAAATGGCAAATTGGATTTAAATAATCCCAACTCACTATTATTGGCCAATAATAATCCCAACTCATTTAATCACCAATAATAATCCGAACTATTCATTTTTGTTTGTAAAATACTCCCAGTTAAAAAAACACTAACTAGGTTAAAAAATTGCTGACGTGGCAGGTGACGTGGCATGCCACATCAGCAAATTTACTGACGTGGCAGTTGATGTGGCATTTTTGATGACGTGGCAGCTAACGTGTCTGTCTACGTGGCATTTTTGATGACGTGGCAACTGATGTGGCAGGTGATGTGGCATGCCACATCAGCAACTTTTTAACCTAGTTAGTGTTTTTTTAACTAGGAGTATTTTACAAACAAAAGTGAATAGTTCGGATTATTATTAGTGATTAAATGAGTTGGGATTATTATTGGCCAATAACAGTAAGTTGGGATTATTTAAATCCAATTTGCCAATTAAAATTACTATTCATCATTTGAAAATAAAGCATGTTGTTTAGAAAGCTAAACCATTAGAACGGTTTAGTTTATCATCGTACTGTTTTATGATACCAAATAAATACTTTACTATAAGTACAATTTCGTTTTAAAAAAAAACTTATAACGGAATGTACGGGAAAAATCAATCATAACTACGTACTTAAGTTTTAAGAAAAAGTTATCAACGTATAATATTAAAGAAGTATCAAATTAATCGATAATATATGTTCTAAAAAAGAAAAAAGAATTATTAAAAATACGGTATAGGAAATATATGATTTTAAAAAAAGAAAAATAATTAAAAATATGTTATTAAAATAGGGCGGATCTATCCGGACACCTTCTCCGCCTAATTTCACACTTTTTGTGCCCTAGACGCCTCGTATAGCTCTATACGAGGCGTATATGCACTGAATTCAAGGTGGTCTCAGAGGGTGTCAGGCACGATGTTTAAGGAACCCTATACGAAGGGTACAGCCCTATACGAGGCGTCTAAACTTGTTTTTTTTTTTGGCTGAAATGAGGGGTGTTTTGGTATGGTTTTTTGGATAGTTTTGAAGATGTGTTTATTTGTTGAAAATTTTTATGGTTTTAAAAAAGGTTTTTTTTTTTTTTTTGTTTTTTACACTATAAAAAGTTTTTGTTTTTTAAAAATCAACTATTTTAAAAATCGGCTCTTTATATATATTATATCGATTAAATATTATATTGTTTTTAACATTTTGCTTTTTTAAATATTATTCTTTCGATTAACATTTTATCTCTTTCAAATATTGTTTCCGTATTATATTCAAGGGATATATTGTTTCCGTATTATATTCAAAACATATTTTGTTTCCGTATTATATAAATTTAAGACAACAATCATTAAGTAACCGAATAACTGAAAACAAAAATATGACATATATAAGATAACTTTCTACATCCATAACAAAAATATATAAGATAAGTTTGTACATCCATAATAAAAATAAAAACAACAACAGGTCTATGCATCCAAATCCGAATCCGAATCCTGATGCTGCTGCTGCGGCTGGTGCTGCTGATGTGGTGCTCGAACCGGTGGAAGCGGTATCGGAGGTAATCCCTCTCTCTCTCGTCTATTCTGCTCCGCCCGTACCAGCCAGCCTACCAAATCGTTGAGCCTGTCAAGCTCGGCTCGTACATCCGGATGTAGCGCAGCTCCGGGGGCATGACCTAGAATAATGTGTCGTGGAAACTGAGGTGCCCCGGCAGGTGGCGGTGGCTGTGGCACCGCTGCACTGTCTACATCCTCCGGAGGGTCCTCCACGGGCACTGCATCAGCAGGATCTGCAGGAGGATGAACGGGCTCGAAATGCTCTGGTAGGGCCTCCTCTTTCCATACGCCCCCCTCGCGGTTTTTAAACCGCGGGCCAACGGCGAACCTCTTGATTACCTTCATCCCCCACAGCGTCTGAAAACCCATCCGCGTCGGCATGACTGGCGGCGTCCGTAGATGTGGGTCCTGGTGTGGTACGAGGCCCAATGAACGGGCAATGACGGTCACGTACGCCCCGCCATACAAAAATCCACGCTCCTGCCGGTGATGGGCGAAGGCGTAGTACTGGGCTAGACCGTGTGCTAGCGCGCACGGCCTCCTATACAACAAACAATAAAGGAAAAAAAGATCTATGGTCGTACACCACTCACGGCTGTAGCCGCGTACTGAAATAGAAGTAGCGAGCAAATGGTGCAGATACCTGCAAATAGTGTTAGCGAAATACAAAAAACAGAGATTAATAAACAGTGCATATTATCACAATAATTGCCATAATAAACGTACATACCTGTACAGCGGGTCCCTAACAAACGACACCCTCCCCTTCGACTTCTCGTGCTCCCAATGATCCGCCCCCGCAATCACCTGCCAAAACCCTACAAGAGTGGGTTTTTCAACCACCACTAGCCCCGCTGTGTAAATCTCAGTCTCGATCTCCTCCTGCATGTATAAACCACAATGCACCGCAAACTCTGCTAGCGTCATCGAACGCATAATGCCAGCAAGCCTGAAAGAAACCTCAGGCGGAGGAGGAGCACCTGGGTGCGGGAGCGGCACTGGGACCCCAGGAGGGTAAAATGTGAATGACGAAAGGAACTCGACCAGCAGCTCCCTGTAGGTCGGCGTGTGCGCCAAATCAAAAAGACGATGCCACGGCGAATCGACAGGTATAAACCGACGCACTCTCGGCGTCTCAGCAATCTCGTCCATCGCATCCCAGTCGATCGTTGCATGCGATCCAATGTACATCCTCCTAAGCTTCTGGCATTGACGGGCGGCCTCGGTGCCGTCGGGAAACTCTAGATATGGATGCCCCTGCAGCGTATCCACAGGCGGTCGCCGTCTCCGTCGTGGACCCTGCTGAACCGGCTCTACGTGAATGTCATCGCCCGGAATCAGATCGTCCTCCATAATCAATCTGCAAATAAATACCGTATACGTATAAAAACAATAATAAATAAATAAATTAGTAAATAATTAATTAAATAATAATAATAATAATAACATTAATAATAATAATAATATTTAATAACAATAATAATGTTTATAATAATAATAATTAATAAATAATAATAATAATATTTATAATATAATAATTAATAAACAATAATAACAATAATAATAATAATAATAATATAATAATTAATAAATAATAATAATAACAATAACAACAACAATAATAATAATAATATTTATAATATAATAATTAATAAACAATAATAATAATAATAACAATAATAATAATAACAATAATAATAATAATAACAATAATAATAAAAAGAATAATAATAACAATAATAATAACATTACAAAAAAAAAAATCAGAGCCTCGTATAGCCCTCGTATAGGGCTATACTCGGCGTCCTGTTCTACTGGTTCATCTTCAACATTATAGTCAAACCCCCAAAACCCAACAAAAATCAAATTTCAGGGCAAACCTACGGTCTAAAGGCAAAAACGAGGCAAAAATACTTAACTACGGGATGAAATACGTACCGGTGATGCTTCAAATCTTCAAAAATACGGTCGAAATACGTACGAGGCGTATAGCTCTGTCTTGTCCGTATGTGTGTGTTTTTGTTGTTTGGGGGTGTAATCAGTGTCGTCTAGGCCCCCCCCCCAGACTTATACGAAACATAGACGACTCGTATAGAGCTATACGAGACGTCTATACTTTTTGTTAAATGACTATTTTGTCCCTGTATAGCCCCCAGTATAGGCATTTTTCAGGGGCAAAATGGTAATTAACCAAACAAAAAAGATATTTCTGGAGTGGTTAATTACCATTTTGCCCCTGAATAATGCCTATACTGGGGGCTATACAGGGGCAAAATGGTCATTTAATAAAACTTTTTTAATAATTAAAAAAGGAAAAGGTGTTAAAGTTGCCGCCTCAGTTGTACTTCTTGTACAGACCTGTACATGTCGTCTAGGCTTCTAAATTACCTTTGAGCCCCTGTTAAAGGGCTATACTGGGGACTTTCAGGGGTAAAATAGTAATTAACATAAAATATTTTCAAAATTCAAATTTAAAGTAAAAGAATTGTTACCGCTCAAATAGACGACCCGTATAGGTCTATACGAAGCGTCCATTTTCAAAAAATTCAAATTTTGAAATTCAGATATTCAAAATTTAAATTTTCAAAAACCCGCTCAAATAGACTACCCGTATAGCTCTATACGAGGCGTCTGGTTTAAGTAAAATTACTTTTTAGCCCCTGAAATAAGCCTAGATTGGGGGCATATCAGGGGCTAAATGGTCTTTTGGTCAACCATATACGACCCGTCTAGCTCTATACGAGTCGTATACTTGTGTTT
Organism: Helianthus annuus; assembly: GCF_002127325.2. Taxonomy (NCBI): domain Eukaryota; kingdom Viridiplantae; phylum Streptophyta; class Magnoliopsida; order Asterales; family Asteraceae; genus Helianthus; species Helianthus annuus. The sequence goes on along the minus strand of NC_035446.2, from coordinate 157,319,244 downwards.
TTTTTTTTAAATCTTATTAACCTGTTTTAATGAATTCTAATTATAGAATACTGATAGAAATTATAATAAAAATTATAGAATTTGTAGAAAATTATAGAAAAATACTATTAATTACAAAAAAATACTATTAATTACAAAAAAATAGTATTAATTACAAAAAAATACTATTAATTACAAAAAAATACTATTAATTACAAAAATCATTCTTCCGTATAACTATCTATGTAATTAAGACTGGGGTTTGATCTTGGCCGAGGATTCATTATCGATGTATACCATTCTAGACGTGGCAAGTACATATCTTCCCATTGTTCTGTATGGGGTCTTCGGTGGGTCAACCATAGCCCGTGTGCTGGTGGCATAGGATAATCCCCTTCCAGCTTAACATGTATGAAGTGGTTCTCGTTAACATGTGTAAGTGTTATGAATAATGGTTGTTGATTAGCCGGAGGACTTAGTATTGGGAAGTAAGTGGAACTCGCACCCATGGTTGTCGTTAACAGGTGCACCCCGATACCGTACGTTTGTGCAATAAGAAGTCCTGCAAAGGGGAAGTCCATCCAGTGATTCTCCCCACAACCGGCCACTGAATCCCAAATTAGGCCCTGACGATGCGTGTAAAAATAACCTTCAGCCCATGCTTCAAATATTGGGAACCAGATCGATTCGTTCTGATCCATTTCTTGGACAAGGTCCCTTCTAATAAGCCCCCATGAACTCTGATCCATCCCTAAGCCCACAGCCACAGACCGAAACCCACAATGACCGTCCGGCATCACATCTCGTATGCACGAGACGTACGGATGGAACACTGGCGGAATGGCAGACTTAAACCGTTCGATGATTCCCACGTACTCGTCCCCAATGATTAAAGGAAAACCGTGATCATCTCGTGTCTCTTTCTTCTTAGAACTCTTTGAATGGCTTAGGCTCGCTTTGAGTTTTTGGGACCTTATAACCGGCTGTTGTGAGGCCTGAGACGGAACGTACGAGCTGTGGCGAGGTTTATCGTACTTACTTTGTCGTGAACCTTCAAAGCACGTGTTTGCATCACCGAAGGAGCTTCTCCTCAATTCTTCATCTATACGAGAGGCCTCGTCCAACCTTTCTTGTACCTGCTTTGTTGTTGGTCGGCCACGAGTATTTTGTTGGACAACCGGTGGTTTCTTGGTAGATTTCGTTGGAGTCAACACCGCTTTAATCTTTGAAATCAGGCTTTTTTGCTGAGCTGGGGGGTGCGACTGTAATTGTTGTCTAACAACATCTAGCTCTTCGACCACGTCAACGGAGTCGTCTATCAATTTACAACTTTGGAAGTTAAGTTTCCGCCAGAAGACGTCTATGTCTTCGAGTTGAATCGGACGCTCTGCACGGTTAAAAACAATACTGTTTAAGTAAAATGAAAAAAGGAAATATATCACACAAGTGTTGTACGTTTAACAATTATTACCTTCACGCATGTACTTTTCTATCCTACAAGCACAGGGCAACCCACAGCTGTGCCACATTTGGCAACCACATGATGAATTAAAGCGCTCCAAGACATCTAGCTTCCTAATTGCCTCTCCATGCAACAAGTCAAGGGCTGTATGGGATACTTTTCCAAGTAGGTGTTGAAACATCGGGTGTTTGTGGTGTTTCATTGTTTTTTCGATGCTTTCTCGAAAAGTCTTCCTTATTTCACCGAACTGTGTCTCAACTATATCCCGGACACAACCAACTACACGGTCCAGCGAGCTCCTATCTAGGACGTATCTCTTTAAGTTGGCGTGTTGGCTCTCAACTCTGTTTGTAGTACGATTACCAAAGTTGCGCCTCTTATCAGTCCACGCAAAGACAAACATCTCCTTATAGTCTTTTAGCCAGTTATCGTACACGTATTTGAAGACTCCTAAAAAGTAAAAATAATTTAATAAAATTTGCATAGGTGAGTCGTATGTTATTAGAAAAACTTACTAGAACGTTTGCACTCCACAAGTCGCTTTCGCATGTTGCGCAAGTGGTAGTCGTAGATGGGTATGGATGGAGACTCAATCAATGTCCCCCAGAATGACAAAAATTTCTTCCAGTCTTCGTCTGTGAAGGCACCCTTGCAGTGCTTCATAACATTCTGTTGTATGTGCCACCTGCAAAGAAGCCTGGAGGCGTCTGGAAATACTTTAGCACACGCGCCCATAAGGGCTAGGTCTCTATCCGTTAAAATCACACGTGGCTCCATACATTCATCCAACATTGACTTAACCCTCTAAAGCACCCACGCAAAGTTATCACCCCGTTCTTTACTAACAACGGCATGCGCGATAATAAACGATTTGTTGGTAGGCGTCATACCAACAATCTGGATAAAGGGCATATTGTATATGTTTGTCTTGTACGTCGCATCGATCATCATGACGTGGGGGAATGCACGCCACATGACTCTCGAGTCCCGATGAAGAAAGAAGATCTCTGTTACGATCTCTGTTCCGGGTTCTTCCCGTGTCTCGTAAATAAAGTCGTTGTTTATCAGCACATTTTCTAGTGACTGCATGGGAGTCAATCCTTGTCTTTGTTCGGCTCTAATCTTCGCTACAACGTTTTGAACATCTTTCTGAACATGAAACCTTTCGGGGTCCTGCTTCCTTATCGTTTGAAATGTTTTGCGCGGCTCCATGTTTTGAGCTGTCAGCTGCTCGATCAGTTTCATTTCGCTTGGAGTAAACCTTCGCACAAACGCGTGGGTCGACAGGTCCTCACAAAGTTTGTGGTTATGTTCAATTGTTCTGTCTTTTATCTCCCAGGTTTCATACGGGTGGTTTCGGACAGCCAGCAGGTAAAACGGGCAACCGGTTTTTTTGCTTCCAGCTTTTCTAAGTGTTGCTGTACTCTGGTGCTCACCACCACGATCACATTCAAGCCATACCCTCCCGGTTCTTCCCCTAATTTTCTTTGATCGACGGGTGACAATAACGAAACCATCCGCGTTTGCTATTTCTTGTATCCGTTTCTTTAGTTCATCTAAGGAGTTGAAAACCTGTAACATCGACAATATTAATAATAATAATAATAATATAATAATAATAATAATAAAATAATAATAATAATAATAATAAAATATTAATAATAAAATAGTAATTTATACCGTCTTTTTTAAGTACGGACTGTCCAGAATGGGAGGTGCTTCACCACCATATCTACCATATCCACCATAACCACCATATCCTCCAACGTCCGAATTGTTTTGATGAACGTAAGGAGTGCCCGGGGAAATGAATTGCTGATGATCACCGTCTCCTTCGTATCCACCGTATCCCCCGTATCCACCGTATCCACCATATCCACGGTTTTCTTCGTATCCACCGTCTCCTCCGTATCCACCGTCTCCTCCGTATCCACCGTCTTCTCCGTATCCACCGTCTCCTCCGTATCCACCGTCTCCTCGGTATCCACCGTCTCCTCGGTATCCACCGTCTCCTCCGTATCCACCGTCTCCTCCGTATCCACCTTCTCCTCCGTATCAACTAGCATGGTATGAGTCATCTACAGGGGCTGTTTCATCAACAGGAGGATGCTTGTTCAAATCTAGAAACGGTCTGTTTTGTTTTCCGTGTATACTAGACACAACCTCCTCTTGCTCATTAGAATCGGGAACGCCAGACTCCTCCAAAATAGACAACCGTATCATCATTAGTAAATAATAAACTAAAACAACAAGTAATTAAAACATTTAAGCTAATAACTGTTACCGGAACGCTTTCGTACCCCCACTTTTCGCTAGAATACTGCCCGAAGATATAGTTGTCGTCCCAATATGATGACATTTCAACACTCCGGGATGATAAGAACGCAAATACAAACAACAAGAGTCTTTCGAATAAATACAAGAAGAAACAGAATGTGTGAATGTGAGTGTTTGTTGAATGCTCGGGTGTGGACCAAGAATGCACTGTAGGTTGCATTTTATGTGAGCTAAAGACGCCTCGTATAGGTCTTTACTCCCCGTATGCCTTTAAGTCATGTCAGACATAGTCTCATCATAGTCAAATCGGTCAGCTCAAGACGCCTCGTATAAATCTATACGAGGCGTCTAAGTACCCTCGTATTGACCCCTCGTACAGGGCTAGACTCCCCGTCTGATGTGACTGATGTGACGTTGTACGAGGTGCAGAAGCTGGTCGGGAAAAGCAACCCTATACGCCTCGTATAGGGCTATACGAGGCGTCTAGAAGGGTGTGGAAATAGGGAATAAGGTGTGTGAATATGTAGACCCTTAAAATAAAAAATAATAAAAAAGCTATATATTATTATAAAATTAAAATTACTATTTATCAAGCTTCAATAACAATATATATATATATATATATAAAATTAATCGATAATATATGTTCTAAAAAAGAAAAAAGAATTATTAAAAATACGGTATAGGAAATATATGATTTAAAAAAAAAGAAAAATAATTAAAAATATTTTATTAAAATAAAAAATAATAAAAAAGCTATATATTATTATAAAATTAAAATTACTATTCATCAAGCTTCACTAACAATATATATAATATATATATAATTCCGGTTTTTTGTGTTTATTGAAGTGTAAATTACATTTTTAAGGTAAACTATTGTCCATCTTTCTTTTTTATATATATTAGGTAATATTTTTTTTTTCATTTTCAATTGAAGTGGCACATTATATGAAACTGAACAATTTTCATTTTCAATTAAAGTAGCACATTATATGAAATTGAACAATCATGTAATAATGACTCTTTTCATTTTTATTATATAAAACGGGTTGATGGGAGTATAAAACGGGTTGATCAGAGCAGTACCTATCTATTATATATAATAAACATGTTAAATAAGGGCTTATGTGTCAATTGATAAGAGCATGTAAAATGATGTGTCATTACCATAGAGCTCCTCAATTCCATTTTCCCGCTCAAAATTCCGGGTTAAAATTAGTTTCTATGGATACCGCGTGTCTTGCTCCAAACCCGTTTATTGACCTGTGTATATAAGCAATATGATAAACCTAAATAACTAAATCCCCATTCGTCTTCCTAACCTGTCCGAGTCTTCTTCTCTTTTCCTTAATCAGAAACCCTAAATCAACCACATACAGGTCCTTCTTTTTCCATTCAAGCTATTTGGATTCAACCATCGAATTGATATGTATTTTAATCTCAAAATGGCACTTAAAGTGAGGATTCAAGTCTAACACACGCGGAACCTTTTGGTCCAATGCAACGATTGAAAACCTTCCAGTAAGTTTTTTCGATCTATAATCTAATCCATGTATGTTTTTTCGTATAGAGATGGGTACAAACCTGAGGGTATATGATTAACCCATGTTTGTATAAACCCTAACTCTCAAAATCGATCATCAAACCATACTTCTTTGCTTCAATAATTTACGATTTCAGAGTGTTGTGATGAAATCCTTCTTCTCTGATTGAATCATGTAGTTGTATTCCATTGCTGGATTTGCTTCTAATAATTAAAACCTAATTTCGTTATCTATTAGGGAAGTTATGGTAAACAGCTTATTCATATTTGTAATTTAGGGTTTTCACAATTTTATTGAATTTAAGTTGCTTGACCACACTTATGTTACACTATTTATTAGTTGGCTTCTTCGGATTGATTGAGACTGAAATTAGTAAAAAACTAAAATGTGGATTTTGGTAGAAATTTCCTTAGGTTATATACAAGTAATTGGTGCATCGTTTTAATGAATTCATTTTTGAATCAGAAGATGCTTGATAGTGTACTGTTGTTATCTCAACTGCTAAAGGTGTGTTTCGATGTGTATGTTGAAAGTGACTATGTGATATTGTAATTTGAGTCACAATAGTTGGTTTCTGATGTTTTTGACAAAGAGATTATGCTAATGACTGTTTCATCGTTTTGGGGACGAATGATTAGTTTTTTAATGTAATTTAACAATATATTTACTGGTTAGCTTTTATATGTCCATTGATACAATGTTTAATGTTTTAATGATTTTTTGTTGACAGTGTTCATGTCAGATATAAAATATTCCTCTCTGCTATAGAATACCTGCCATTTTTTCCCGGGGATCTTGTAGATAGCGGTTTCAAAAAGGGAAGCTTTGAAGAAATTATTGAGAGGTTCTTAATTATCATTTTTAAATACCTTAAACCCATTCTATTGCTGGTCTTAATATTTTATTTCCCACTACTTCAACTGGGTTTTATCAAGATCACGAGAAGTCAAAGTTGGAAAAAGCTGACGTGTCATCCGACGTGGCAGAGCAATGCCGGTTGCAGAGTCTTGAAAAAGCTATGGTCATTCAGTGGCTTTGCTTTACACCTCCCTCCACCATTAATGATGCTACCAGAGTTGGCTCAAAACTGCTGAACCGAGAATTGATGCACAGGTAACTGATTTTTTTGTAGTTCTGTTTTCTACTTAATTTAAGCTTCATGAATGTATTACGTGTGGCAATATTTTATAGTAGTTGTATTTTTTTTCAGCAATGTACTGTTCCGGGAATTTGGTTTAATTTCTATGTGGAGAGTTCCAACAATGCCAATTGGGACCCATACGCTGCTTAGTTTACTTGCTGAGCCTTTGAAACATCCATCAGAAACTTCGATTTCCACCGAGGATCGTGAAACTTCTGATAGTTTGAGAGAGTTTCATGACTGGGTATGCTTTTAAACAAACACTGGTTTATATATCGACTTTTCATGTTCTATTTAATCTCTCTCTCTATATATATATATATATATACACACATACATATTTATGTATATATCTATTATCTATTATCTATTATATATAATAAATGAATAGAATTTGGGCCACGTGTCAGCGTGATATTGCACCTCAGATTGTTTTGGCCGGGAAAATTTTGGGTACAAAATATGGGTTAGGCGCGCTCCATATCCTGCTCCAAATCCTATTATGACCCGACTATATTTATACGCAGTTATGTAATTTGTTTTCCAAAACCCTAGAGAACCATCTCCGTTTTCCTTCATCTCCATCTCCATTCTGGTTTAAAGCATCAAGCATGAGGTATGTTTAATCTTCTAATACCAAATCTTCTTTCAATTCTATTGATCTTGTGGTATTGGCTATAAATTTCTTTTTTTTTTCTACGAGATTCATTCAGTTTCAAAAGGGATCTTACACATATTTAGTTCTTCATTTTGATTGGTGCCTCGGTTAGATTAATAGTTTGATGATCCAAGTTTGATTAATAGTTCTTCATTTCTAGGGTTTCACCGTCTTCTCCCTCTCTTCGCATTGCCTCTCAAACATCTTCATCCAAGGTTTTGTTTCTATATCGAATCTATATTTTTCAAAGTTTATTTATCTTGATTTCATTTGTTTCTATTTTGTTTTGGCATTCCTTCGATCATATTATCCATTTTTTTTTTCAATGTTTGGGCAGATTAGATCACCGATGATAGCAGATTCTCTACAAACACAAATCAGTTGTTGATAAACAATGAATTTTAGGGATAATAATAAAGATGAAAGGTCCGATAGAGATCTTTGAAACCGTTTCTTCATACCGGCAGTTGGTACCGTATCACAATTTAGTTGAGACATTGATAAAAAGATAAATTTGTTTCATCTGATGTATTATTTTTTGTTTATATGTGAGCAGGTTGTTCGTTTCTTTTCAGTGTATCTTTTGTTTTGATGCTGAAGTTAATAGATTTGATTATGATCTTATAAATTTTTGCAATGTGTAAGTGATATTTGTGTTATTTTGATGAATTTGCAGTTGTAAGTGGTATTTGTGATGTTATGCTAATCTTCGTTTGTTTTCACCGTTTATGATCTTGATGAATATGTTCCAATTTGTACTTAATATTAGTTGTATTATTATGATTTTGTAGCTTTAAGTGGTTATTGAAAGGCTAAACATAGATTCTTTTTTTTTTCTTTAGATCAAGTCATATTGGTTCAGCACCTGTTTCTTCAAGGTTTTCATTGATCCCACTTCTTAACTGGTACTCATATCCCCTTTTATGTTTGTAACATTTTTTAGTTTATTTTTATCATTGATATAATAATAACTGATTTCTGGTTACTTGGTGTAATCAACAAGCATTAGGCTGCTTTATCAAGTCCACCTTTCTAATGCCAAGAAATCATCTGCCACAACTGAAATCAAACACAAGTTGGATAATGACAGCGGCAAGGACATTTTTAAGTTGGGGAGAAAAGATCTTCTTCCGAAAGTGAAGGGAACCAAAACAAAACAATAATTGGTGTTGGTATTTGCCTTATTTTTTAAATTTTGGATACATAACATCTCTTCATCTGAAACGTTTGTTATTTAAATTATTATAGTTATGCTTAGTGTTATCTTTAGATAAAGCTATTCGTGTTCGGATGCTTGACGGTATATGTTTTGTTAATTTTTAGTCTAATTCAGTTCTTCTTTGGTTTCACACTCAGTATATTGACCGATGAGAGCGTGAAAAGAGAGACCGGATTGATGCAAACGTTGTCGTATTGTTGCAGAGTACACCACTATAGTGTTGCTAACAATGGCAAACTTCAGGTAAAATATGCTGGTTGATTTTAGATACATTTGTGGTGGTAATTGGTTTAAATTTTGCTTGGAATTTTAAGTTTTACTAGGGGTTTAATTTTGATTATTAAGACTGGGAGATGAAGGTGATTATGCATATACCATTACTGTGAGGTACTTTTTTTGTTTACAAGTAGTTTATTATGTGCATATTTTAGTCTCATACTAACACTAACAATGATAAAAATAGATTCGCCGATTAGCAATGGAAGTTCGTTACCTGGTGTCGACAGGACAAATCACTTCTTTGAATGGAGATTCAACTCGTATGTTATCTGGACTTTTGTATGGTTTTTGTAAAGATATAAGTATAGGGATGAGCACTTACCCGGTACCGAACCATACCGGGTATATTTGGTACCTGTACCGGTTCCCATTTACCCCCTTTTTCGGTACCAGTATCGGTACCAATTTTCTCCGTATTTCGGTACCGAACGGGTACCGTGCTCATCCCTATATAAGTATTCCATGATAACCTTATATTTACGAAGTTGTGTAGTATTGAGTACGCTTTGACATAGGCCCCTACCATTAAAATCCTCCTTTTTACCTGATATATTTTATTTAAAAAAATCTATTATCATAATTCGTATAAACTTATAAGCAAAATTTATAACCAAAGCCATTAGGACAAGAGCCTCTAAAGAGAACTCAGTTCATCAGAAACCTTTTGATTACATGTCCACATTTGATAGAATCTATACCAGTTTCGTATTTGGGCATACCTGGATTGTGTTTTTCTGCGTACAGATATTGATGATGACCATGAGTTGAAGTAGGGTCTTCAACAATTTTGTAAGGTAACATTATACTTTAATTTTTATGAAGTTGGAGTATTTTATGAAATTTAAACAGTAATTTCTACCATTTCAATTGGCTTTCATTTTTTTCATCTTGACTTAGATATGTTCTTCTCTTACCAGGCCAACCCATATTCACTTAGGTCATTGGGAGGCTGTCATGAAATTCGGTTGGTCGGTTTTGGGTTTTTCAGGTATTCTCTAATTTTGGTTCGAGTGGCTTTAAATTCGGGTCGGGTTAGGGGTTTTGTATAAAAATGGACACTACTCTTGACCACATTCTTATGGGTATAGGTGGCAAAACGAGCATGTTAGGTAACGGGTCAAAATAGATAAATTTTCATACTACTCAAATCATGTCGGGCCGACTTGTCAACATTTTTTAATATATCAAAGATAATGGATAATTTCATATTTCCCCTTCAAAACTTGGTATAATATCATAATTACCCAACAAAAATCCATAATATCAAATATTCATAATTTTTAAATTTATGACATATATATATCCTTTCCTTGAATTTGCATTAGGATTTAAGAGTTTGGAGTGTAAGGAGAAAGAGAAGTGTATAATGGTCATATTATGATTTTGATTTAATAGATGGGTATATATGAAATTTGAAGTATTTTGAACGGGAATTTTCGACATTAGTTATTTGGGCTGAGTAAATTTGATATTATGCACGTTTTTAGGGGTATATATGGAGCTGCCCCAAGAAGTGTATTTATTAAAATAATTTTCAAAAAGATTTTGGAAGCAATTTTAGACCTTGAAGGTTGTTTTTTTTTTCTTTTCAGGATTAGGTTTCGACATTGACGAGATAATACAAGCATGGCATGAACTGTATGAAGTGAAAAGATGGCAAAGTGGCGTTCGTCTTTTCGATTAGCGCCATTGTTTAGAAGACGAGTTTTGGTTATTGGTTCAAAGAAAAAAGTATTGTGGATGAAATTTAATATAAGGGTGAACACAACATACATGTTTTGGAGAACAGTTAGATGAATATATCCGGGTCGCTAGCTTGGGAAGTGGGACTCAACATACACAAACGTATATAACATTTATAATATGGTTTTTTTATTTTTTTTTTATTTTTATTTTTATTTTATTTTTTTTATAGAGGGAACTCAATTTACTAAGAGAAAGGTTTTGGTAACTCGAAGGATATGCATCTTCAAAAGGACTCGACTATCTTTAAATTGTATATCCACTCTATCACTAATTTATGCAACATCGGACTTTGTATTTTATTTTATTTATGCACTTGATATTTATTTTAATAGTTTTCTCCAACCCGGATAGCACCCGGGTGATAACCTAGTTAAGTATAACTATCTTTAGTTTGTTGTTTAATTCAAAGTTGTAAAAAAACAATCATGTAATAAGGCTATCAAGTATATCTTAACCTTTCTTAACTCTATATAAGCGTCATATCGTCCATTTTTCCTTTTCTACTCCATCTAATCTTAAGGCCTTTGGATATACTTTAAGGTTTAACCTAACTTAACTCCACCCAAGTGACACATCAACTTTTCTTTTTCCTCATTTCACTTTGTCTCACTCTAAGACCCCCCGTAGTGGGGCGTTTTTTTTTTTTAAATTTCAAAAATAACGCCCAACCCCCCCCCCCCCCAATTACATAGGGCGTTGTTAGGGATTTTTTTTGAAAAAAAAGTGAATTAGCGTTTTATTAACAACGCTCAACCAAACAAATTGCATGAGTATGAGATGTTGACTGGCCAATGGGAGTGGTCCAACTGGTAGTTTCATTTTTTTTAACCTCCTCTCTATAAAAAAAGTTGTTTAATGGTTGGAAGGGGCGTTATTGGGCATTCTTCCCACTACGACACTTTTGCAATAACCCCCAATAATGCCCCATGCTGACTGGACTGCCACGTGTCGCACAATGCCCCATGGTGGGGGCATTATTGAGCTAAACCACTACACATGGTCTAAGGAAATGGTTTAACATGTTAACACTTAACTCATTTAATGCACTTTAACATTGAGTTTTGTCTAAAAAAGAAAATAATAATTAATTTAATCTCTTCACATTGGGTTAACATGTTAACACATAACTCTTTCAATGGCTTATAACACAAGGAGGGAGTGATTTGCAATATTAGTTAACATGTCATGTCATTGTTAACACTATAGACGTTAGACTACACCCAATGGCCTAAGAAAATGGTTTAACCTTGTAATTCTACCTCACCCATCATTTTTTTAATTATAATATTAAATATTTAAATTAAGTACAAAATATATAATAATAATAATAATACCATTTCATTAACTTCTTAGCTAAAATATACATTGATAATAAATAGTATTTATTTCTTATTCTTTTTTTCCCCTAATTTAGCATGTTAACCAACTAGCAATGGAATAATTAAGTCATAGTTCATTGGTTGAATGTATCATTAACCATTTTCTTTTATGAGTAACGTATCATGAATCCATTGATTTCTGCCGCTTCCGTTATTGCTGTTGGATTGGCTGTAGGGCTTGCTTCTATTGGACCTGGAGTTGGTTAAGGTATGATTGCGGCTCAAGCTGTAGAATGTATCGCGAGACAGCCCGAGTCGGAGGGAAAAATACAAGGTACTTTATTACTTAGTCTAGTTTTTATGGAAGTTTTAACAATTTATGGTCTGGTTGAAGCATTAGCACTTTTATTTGCTAATCATTTTGTTTAATATTAGAAATATAAAAATTTGGATTTTTCATATTTTATTGCCCTAAACTTGTGCTTTGTTTTTTCGAATTAGATAAAGGTTTAATTTCTAGAATTACTTATTCGTTGGGAAAATAACCCACGGGAAGGGCTGATTTGTAGATGAGGAATTAGCATACAAACTAGCTTTCACCCTTCCCGTTCGTGTTCGATTTTTTGGTCTATCTATATAAGGAGATCATATGAAAAATGTAACCGATTCTTTCGTTTATTTGGGCTACTTGTCATCAGCCGGGAGTTTCAGGTTTAATACCCATATTTTAGCAACAAATCTAATAAATCTAAGTGTAGCACCTGGGGTCTTGATCTTTTTTGGAAAGGGAGTGTGAGCGAGCTGTTTATTTCAAGAATATGCTGGATCCAACAAGATGTGTTTTTTTGTTATAACTAGGAAAGTTATATCTAAGAAAAAAGAGTACATGATCTCATGAATTACTTCATTATAAATTAGAAATCATATATAAGGCTATAGGGTGTGGTCATGACCCTCATGACCACCATGACCCTCCATGTTAGTGCCATGTAACTCACCTCTAATCCACCATCCAAAATCACTACCCTAAGGGTGTGGTCATGACTCAAACCATTAACCCCTTATTTATTATCTTTGTCTAAAAAAAAAGGAAATGATTTGTTGAAAAATGGAAAGGAGGACCATGGTTGCCATGGTTTAATCCATGCAAACCATGGTGGATCAATCAAGGGGGTGGTGTAGCCTTTCATTCATGTTCCTAGGTGGCAAATCATGTCCCAACCATGATCCCCACACCCTATAGCCTAAGAACAATAGCATTTCGTAATTTATTGTAAGATCCACTTTGATTTTTTATATCAATAATGTGGGACCATTAACATGGTTAAAGCCACCACTTAACACGGGGAAGGAGTAGTTTGAAAGACATGTTAAGTTGTCTTGTCCTCTTTAACACCAATAAAGTTAAAATACACCCGAAGGACTAATGACTCTTTCATTTTTTTTCATATAAAATGGGTTGATGGAAGTAGTAACTATTAAATATAACTATTCTAAAAAAAAATAACTAAACATCTCTATTTTCTTCCAGACAAACCTTCCTTGCCTTTCTTCTTATGGAAATTAAGCCTCTTCTACTTTCTTCACCCGTGACGCTTTCCAAGCTTTCTGCTGATTATTTTAGTGTAATTAAATTGTTTTATTGACAAAAATGTGTCATGGCATACATCAAACAAGTTAAGAGAGAGCAAAACGCACACTTGTTTGAATTTATTATGATTTTATGGATTTGGAAATCTCATTAGTTCTTAGAGGTGAAGTCCCTACGCAATGAGGGCTCCAAGGGGGCAATGCCCTCTTGACGAGGGTCTGGGGGCAGCTCCTATAAGAGCAGGGTCCAAAGGGCGGCAATCCTTGAAGGGGTTCACGGGGGGCTGAGGTCGATTGGAAAAAAAATCCTCAGAATTTTAATTTTAGAATTATTGCACTTAGAATTCATTTCTGATGAATGTTTGGCTCACATTTAGAGAGGCATTTTGATTTTCAAAAATCATCAAAATACTCTTTTGGTCATGATCTGGTTGACGAACTCATCACACTAACATATATGTACTTGAAGAATTTTGATTTTGAGTTTTATCTACTTGAAAAATTCGAGTGAACCATTGAATTATTTCAATTTGAAACTGTCACACACCACCCAACACTTTCTTCCTTCTCAAAGGGCTTTATACCCAACCTTGTGTTTGTAACATGTTTCCTTAGATGAGAACTTATTCGGTTCAAGAGACAACGAAAAAGGGCATGTGTAGCAAGATTGGAACAATAAAAGTTAGTCCATGTAAAAGATTTATCTTAAGTTGACAATCCATTTTATATATGAGTTTAAGATGCCTAACGCCACACAAATGCCTCTTGTTTATGTTGAATTGATAGATTTTAGTGCAATTTGTGTTTATGACAGGTTATACATACATCTAGACTTAAATGATGAGTTCTTGAGGCTAAATAAAAGATGTCAATGTAAAAACATAAAAGACTTCAAAAAAGTCAATCACATTAATGGGCAAGCTAGGCTCAGTTCACAAAGATAGCAACCAACTAGCATTCAAGGCATGCTTTTATGTATTGGTATGGAAGATCTTTCACCATTGATAGATGAGCACTATCAGTTGCATGCATGGACCTAGTTAGCACTAGTGGCAGGCCATTTCAAACATGTGCATATATTAGTTAGTTTGAGTGTTGTGAAATTTGATTCATAGTTGCAATTGGAACTGGCCTAGCACCAAACTCTATCTAGTTAACTTTATGGATGCTATTGGAACTGGCCTTACTTTATTGTAAGTATATGGGATCCGAAGAATTTTTCGATGACAGGGGTGGAAAAAAAAACAATAATTTTCTAGTCATTAAAGGTAGAATTAAAGGTTCTAATGAGGAGCTAAACATTTTGAACGTTTACGCTCCCCAAAAGAATGTTTATAAAAGAAGGGTGTGGGAAGCGATTAGACTGGTGAAAGAGAGTAGTCAAGGCTTATGGATTATGTTGGGGGAGTTTAACATGGTTAGAAGTCCGGATGAAAGACTCAATTCCAGATTTAAACCTTCTAGTGCGCGAGATTTCAATTGTTTTATCTACGATGAGGGTCTAAATGAATATGCTATGAAGGGTAGAAGGTTCACTTATGTGTCAAGCAAAGGGGATAAGTGTAGTAAAATTGACCGGGTTTTATTGACCGGGTTTTGGTGTGCAATGACTTTTTCTCTAAATGGGCGGATGCAGTGTTGTATGCCAAACCTAGGTTTCTGTCGGATCATAGTCTTTTGGTCCTCACCACGGTTCAATTGAATTATGGAGCAAAAACTTTCCATTTTTTCAACTCATGGCTTGATAGGAAAGACTTTGAAAGTGTGGTGCTTGAGGCCTCATCTTCTTTCACTTTTGAAACCCCCGGATGTGACGCTTATGGAAAAACTTAAGCATATTCGGAAGGCCCTTAAAAAGTGGGGAGAAGAGATTAGGGTGAACGACGGGGCTAGGGATAAGACGTTGAGGAAAGATTTGGAAGACATGGATGAAAAAATGGAGGGTGCGAGTCTCGGTGAAGAAGAGCTTTGGATTAGAGAGGAGTGCAAAAAAGATCTAATCGAGATGGAGACTTTTAAGCTGAAGGATATTAAATAAAAGTCCCGAGCGAAGTGGGTTAAGCTGAAGGATAAAGAGTTAAGGTAGTACAAATTTCGAGGACGAAATTTTCCTAACAGGGGGAGAATGTGACAACCCTCACATTTACAGGTATCCGTACAATTAATTAATATTTAATTTGTGCTTAATGACTGTGCTTAATTTCAACTATGATTAAACTGCTTTCTGTTTTCTGTTACATACATACATATGCATCACATTTTACACTGTCACTCCATTTATTTCACACAAACATTAGTGACAAACTGGATGCACAAAGCACAGTGAGCGGATAACCCAGAGACATGCTGACAATGCCAGCACCTAGACAGACAATGTTTTTGAGGCCAGAATGAGCCAGAGATAGAATACTACACTGGTAGGGAGTGTAGGGAAGTGAGGACCATCAAATTGCGTCACTAGGTGATAGTTATAGTGCCGGAAAGTGCCTAAAACATACTTTAAATGCAGAATTCTGCACTAAATAACAAAAATTCAGCATTTAATAATGCTAGTAAAGTGCAAAAACTTGACAAAATAGTCCTAGATACTTTCCAAAATGTTGGGAATTTAATGTGTCACTAAAAGTAACATAAAAGACACTTTATGGATTAATTTAGCACTTTAACGGGCAACACCCAACCGAACAACCGGACTTTACCTGGAACACAAAAATATTGCCAAACACATTATTTTTATTTTTCTAAGCTAGTTAGGATCCCCGGACACCCTAACACACTATATATTTAGCAACACACCATAAACCACCAACTAAACACTTAACCTTCTAACTAACTAAGTTAACTACCATTGAAACTCAACTAAACCAACCCCCCCCCCATAACCGGTTATGAACATGGGCCCCACCTTTTGATTTGTTTTAATACTTTATTAGATTATGTTTCTCCATGTTGAACATAAGACCCAAGGATTAAAGTGATAAATTGGATTATAAGTAAGACTTGAAGGTTATAACTCTCATTTCATCTTCCTCACCAAAACACACTTCCTTCTCTCTTCCTCTCTTTGGTTCGGCCGCAAACAACAACCCCACAACCACCATCATCACTCCATCCTACATACATTCCACACATATACAAGGGTGTTAGAAGGTGTATAAGTAAGCTTGGAGCTTTCGGAAGTTGAAGGACCATCACCATTTGCTTTTATCCACTTCATTTATCTTCTTGAACTCCCCTAGCCTTGTGCTAGTGGTAAGTGTCTTAGATCTTCATCTTCTTCATATTTTTGATGGTTAATAGTAAAAAGAATGGTCAAATCTCAAGAACTCTAAAGAACATAATCAAGTCTTGAAACATAAACTAACAAAGTGATGAAGTAGTGTTAAAATGAAGATGAAATCATGTTATTCTTGTGTTGTTATGATTATTGTTTGTTGTTTGTTAGTAAAAATGGTATGGTCCATCTCATGGACTTGCTAGATCATGTTTAAAGACATGAACTAGCAAGATGTGAATGTTAGAGATGTTGTGGATGATGGAATCATCCACACATAAACTATGAACTTGAACAAATAAGTGTTTTCTTGAAAAATAAAGGCCAAAATAAGTTGTAATCTTGTAGATCTAAAGATCTATGGGTGGTTTTTCGAAAGAACCAAGTGAAAGGAATAAGTTTTGTTAAAACTTGGATTTTACATAAACTAATCACATTTTTAGTAGATAAACAAGTGTAGGAACACTTGTGTAATAAGAAAATTTCACAAAGAAATATTTTTAGAAATTATGACTAGAAATTGTAAATGTTCAAATCCTTTAAAAATAAAGTTTTTAAAGAACCAATCACATTTTTAAAGGTAACAAGGCTTACTAAGTATACTAGTAAGTTACTACATGTTTTTATAAATTTTTCAAGTTCATAAGTTTATGGTTTATGCTTATTTTTGTCAAGATTGGTGATTAGAGATTGTATGTTGTTCATTGATGAATGATTGAATGATTTTACAAAAAGAAAATAATATGCTAGTAAGCATGGACGCCTCCATTTACAAAGGAAACTCTGGCGAAATTTTTCTAAAAATCCAACACTTAGAAAATATTTTTCTAGTAAGTGTTTACAAATATATTTTTTTTAACTTTATTTTCAAAATAAACTTCGCCATGATTTTTATTACAAAAAAATACTAAGTGCCGGAGGTTGATTTTCGTAAGTAAAATTTGATAAATATATATTTAGAATATATATCTCATACTAAAACGCTTGTGTGATTATCTGTATATTTTGTGAACTAGTTATATTAGGGTAAAACAATATAACTTAACAAAATACCATGGAAATTACAACTCCAAGATAATACCAAAAATTACAAGGAATAAAATATTTAAGTTACACACGTAATATTGAGAAACCGAACAAGAAAACGTAACTTATGAAATATTCCGGGATATACCATTACACTATATTTTTGGTAAATATTATTTTGGAAATGAAAGAAGTGAAAATATGATTTTGTAAATATTACCAAGTCTATCATATTTTTGACAACGAGAAAATATATTATTTTTTTTGGGAGTTAAAAATATATTTTCCTAGTATATTTAGAAGATATATAATTTTTGAGAAAAATATATATTCTGGGACAATACATGATTAAACAAAACAAGGTTTATTTATATTTTTAAGTGAGACTTGAAATATATGATTTTAGAAATATATATTGGGAATATATTAACATATTTTTATTTAGAACAATACACCGAAATATGACGCCATTACTTGGCGAGATATACAAATACAAATACGAAAATACATGTATGAGATACCCCCATCCTTGGGAAGGAATATACGAAGTTAAAATACTTGAGAAGTATTAATACAAAGATATTGCATAAACAATTATTCCAAAACTAAATATCATTATTATAACGTGGAATAATATCAGAATGTAACTCAACAATATAAATAATAAGACAAAGCACGACCTGTTCGTCTAATAGACGTTAGTACACTGTTGGTAGTCGTGTTGGCTGAGGAGACTTGGGTTACACATACTGAAGACGCAATACAGTGAGTTCATGTCCCCCCCCCCCTTTTCTCTTTACTGTTTTCAGTTTTATACTTCGGGGGTGAAATACATGCGACAAATGTTACAAACTTTTACTTACATGGTATGGTTAGCGTAGGGAGGGTTTTTACTACTTAGATCATGTGAGTGGGTAGGTGGAGCTTAAGGCCATTAATCCTCGTTGTAGGACCGAGGGACATGAGTGATAGATCTATTCGGGTGTAGCGAGCCCCACTCCTGAGTCCGCCGAGTGGACCATGAGGTGACTATGTGCCTGACGCCAAAATCTGCTAGGTTTGAGTCTTCCTGCATCACTTCACACATATCAATGGCTTTGCAAACCATTGGTGATCTCTTTTTCCTTATTGCTACATACCAGGGACTTACATACATGCTTACAACATTTTTCAAAGGCTTATACATACACACAAACAAACACATGAACTCGCTCAACTTTTGTTGACGTTTTTCAAACTACATGTATTTCAGGAAATTTTAATGTAAAACTAGAATTTGTAGTCTACGTTTTAAAACGATGTTGTTATGTTTTAAACTTATTTAATGGATGACAAACCTATGGTTTTATCATATAGTTGATGTTATGATTGAATGCAATGATATTAAGAAAGTCACACCATAATCACGCTTCCGCAAAAGTCAGGGTGTGACACTGTGAGTACCGGCCTATTAACCTAGTTGGGGTGATTAGCAAGGTAATTTCAAAAATTCTTGCTAACCGTATCAAAAAGGTGTTAGGGTCGGTTATCTCCGAAACTCAGTCGGCTTTTTTAAGGGAGAGAAATATCCTAGATGGCCGGCTCATAGTGAATGAAATGATCTCGTGGATAAAGAAGGCGAAAAAGAAGGCGTTCATTTTGAAGGTTGACTTCGAAAAGGCTTATGATAATGTCCACTGGAAATTTGTCGGAGCTGTTTTGGAGCAAGTGGGTTTCCCGCCTAGACGGGTCAAGTGGCTGTATGGTGTTTTAGAATCGGAGAGATTGTTGGTTCTCGTTAATGGATCGCCTACTTTTGATTTTTAGTGTTATAAAGGAATGCGTCAAGGCTATCCTTTGTCGCCTTTTCTAATTCTTATTGTTATGGAGGCTTTATCTTGCATGATGAAGAAAGCTTGCAATTTGGGTTCTTTTGACGAATTCAAAATGCCTAACGGCGGCTCTTCGATTTCTCATCTTCTATACGCGGATGATGCCATTTTTATGGGTGAGTTTTCGATTTTTAATATTAAAAATGTTGATCGCCTTCTTAGATGTTTCCATGTGTGCTCGGGGCTTAAAATTAATATGTTTAGGTCATGTATATATGGTATTGGTGTGGACGAATCGGAAACTAACCGGATGGCCGCTGTCTTGGGGTGTCAAACGGGGCAAATTCCTTGTGTTTATCTTGGGATTTCGGTTGGGGATAACTTGAACCGGATAAATAATTAGCGTATCATATTTGACATCGTGGAAAATCGGTTGTCAAAATGGAAGGCTCACTCAGTGTCGTTAGGTGGAAGGGTGACTCTAATTACCAGGGACTTACATACATACTTACAACATTTTTCAAAGGCTTATACATACACACAAACAAACACATGAACTCGCTCAACTTTTGTTGATGTTTTTCAAACTACATGTATTTCAGGAAATTTTAATGGATCTGGCGGGCGTTGGAAGTTTTTATGCTGCGTTAAGAATAAAGATGTCATCCATGGTCTTTGAGTTTGGGCGGTGTGTCTTATTCCTGGACGAGACATGTCTTCCAAACCTTGGTATTATTCAATATCTTTTGTCGAGTCTTTAATGAACTCAAAAGCATTTTGTACGATTTGTAAAACTAGAATTTGTAGTCTACGTTTTAAAACGATGTTGTTATGTTTTAAACTTATTTAATGGATGACAAACCTATGGTTTTATCATATAGTTGATGTTATGATTGAATGTAATGATATTAAGAAAGTCACACCATAATCACGCTTTCGCAAAAGTCAGGGTGTGACAGCTTGGTATCAGAGCCTCGATCATAGCGAACTAGGATTCTTTCTCGAGTCTAGACTATGATCATCAGGGCTCTCACGAAAATATTTTCAAACATTTTTACATTGCATACACTAAACGTCCAGATCCAGGGTACAAAACATTTTTACAAACAAAACAAAACATTTTTACAAACAAAAGGCACAAATGCACTTTTCAAAATTCGTGGTTTAGTCTTAGAGACTGTGGGAGTTCAGCCTTAGAGGCTAAGGGAGGTTCAGTCTTAGAGACTGGGGGAGTTCAGCCTTAGAGGCTGGGGAGGGTCAATCTTAGAGATTGGGAAGGTTTATTTAGTCTTAGAGACTGGGAGTTGGTCTTAGAGACCAGGGAGTTAGTCTTAGAGACTAGGGAAGTTTGGTCTTAGAGGCCAGGGGTTCAGTTTTAGAGGCTGAGGAGGTCCAGTCTTAGAGGCCTGGGAGGTTCAGTTTTAGAAGCTGGGGATGTTTAGTCTGAGAGACTGGGTGTTTAGTCTGAAAGACTGGGAAGTTTAGTCTGAGAGGCTAGGGAGGTCAGTCTAGGAGACTGGGAAGGGTAGTCTAAGAGACTGGGAAGTTTAGTCTGAGAGACTAGGGAGGATAGAAAATTTTGTAAAGAACAAGGTGTATACATGACTACATGATAAACTACTTTTATTTGCATACACTAATTGTTAGTAATTACTATGGATATACATACTATGACTATTATGTACCGGCACACATGTCACTTTATTTAGAAAGCGTGTTATCAGACATTAATAACCCTACGACCACCGTCACAGATGATGAGATTACATCTACGCTAGAGATATCTACGTCAGACACTGAGAAGTGATCCTGATATGCTGACCAAGGCCGAGGACGACGTCCAATCATCCGCGCCGCCAGATTCTTGGTGAAGAATTACCCCTGCTGATGGCTTCTCTGACAAGAATCGTTCTATCACTCTTGTTTCAATCCATGACCATGTTATCACTAGTTATCCCGATGGTGAACACACTATGGCTCCGATCCTCGACAATGCGCCTCCTGTGGACATTCTTCCGAAGGTTGGCTATTCAACGAATAATTGATGATGACATTGGCATATTATTGATGGTCCTTCTGATAACACCTATGATGATGGGAAAGTTCGACGAGCACGTTGTTAATATTTTCACTTTTTGAGACCCCTGTTAACAAGCTATCCACTGATTCTAACATACAGCCAATTTCAGACTCCTTTGAGTCTGTGACATCTGCAGCCTTACAGACAGCCAGATTACAGCTTTCGACTACTGACGCAGACGACGACACCGTTATAACTGCTGCAACTATCACTTGCTCAACGCACCACACCGTTACATGACCCAGAGACTGCCCCTGAGCTAGCTTCTGCACCTTTGTGGGGCAGCTCGATGTTGCACCTACTGATCCCGCACCCTTGATGGATCATGACCCTGTTTCTTTTGACTTACCAGACATTGCATCCCTTATACCCGACCCAGTACCTGCACCTATTAATCTTCCTATTAGTTGAGACGTTTGTACCTGCACCTTCGCCCGCTGATGTTGCTCTCGTGAAGATCGACGTCCAATGCGCTAACATGCCTATCGCTTTCTTTCAAGACATACCCACACCCCGGGAAGGTACTCCAGGTCAGCACCCGCGTAACGGCTCCTTTTGCTACAACAACATTTTCTACGACCTCACCGGCCGCACCGTTTGATACATTCGCCTCTACATCGCTGGACGAACCGTTTCAATGGTTCCTATGACACACTATACTGATTTTAGACCCTTACCATCCCTCACTTTGTGGAAACTACACACGGGACAAGGACAGCTGTAACGTTAGCTACAGTTTGAGGATATAGTTCGCAGAGTTTTGGAGCTTGTGCTACACCACGTCCTCCACCCTGTCTATGCCAGTATACTTTGACCCCCCCCCCCACATTCATCACTATCTTCTTTGGCACACTCACCTGCTGCTATTACACCCTCTTGGATATTAAGGCTCGTATCTTTACTGTCAAGCAGTAGATCAGTTAATTACTTCGACAAATATGCAAGCTCGGGGAGGAATTCAAGCATATTAACAGTTTACTTTTCTTTCCTTCTCCACCTCAGTCACCAGTATAGTTGGTTTCTGGATTATGCGGATTGCAATACATCTGGGTAGGACATTAGTGATAAGCTGAGATTGTGGAGACTTTTGAAGACCACATCTGACTACGTAATTTTGATACACTAACATATTTAATGGACAAGGGTAGGGTGACCCTTTGTCCCTGTTGATGTGATACATTTCGGAAGACAACACAATTGTGGCCAGGAAATAATGAGAAACCAATCACCATTAAGCATGCGACGATACTTTGTGACCAATGACCAACAAAAGCTCAGTCGCTATGTCTTCGTTAAGCGCGTTATTGACCTATATGTGTGTGCTATAATTATAATGCTACGTGCTTACTTGCTATAAATATAATTACCAAGTTGCTTAGTTATACTATGATTATACTATAGCTTGATTGGTTGGTAACCTATTATGAGTATGTGCATATGATCTCTAAACAACTGTATGCACTCCCCGAACGAATAAGACCTAACCTAACCAAACTTCTTCTCATAAGATGTCGATACCAGGGAACGTCAATACCAACAACCCTCTGCCGACAACAACAGAGTCAGAACTACAAGAGCGCATCTCACAAGACATCGCACAACTCGAGGCCCTTCGCCCCAAACACGACGGAGGTACCTCAGGAAATAACCCACCCAGCGGCTGCACTTACGAGCAGTTCTTGAACCACAAACCTCGAGGATTCGACGGCACTGGGGGTGCCTTAGCCTTCGTGCGCTGGGTTAAGAAGACAGATTCTGTCTTACGGTTGAGCAAATGTGCCCCAGAACATCAGGTCACGTACGTAGCTGGACTATTAATAAATAGGGCTCTGTCATGGTGGAACTTTCAGGTTCAGGCAATGGGCGAGACTACTGCGTATGCTTTGACGTGGCACGAACTGAAGGAACTAATGCGCAAGAGATATTGCTCTCGGGCCGAAGTCCAGAAGTTGGAAACTGAATTGTGGAACCTGAAAATGGAAGGTCCAAAGATAGCTGAATATGTGCAGAGATTTGGCGAATTATCACAAGTTGCATCGCGTTTGGTGGAACCAGAATCTAGGAAGATCGAACGTTTCATCGGGGGATTGACACCTCAGATTCTAAGCCTGGTAACAACATCTAAACCTTTAACGATCACCGAGGCTATCAGCATAAGCGTTACACTCACTGAAGAAGCAATTAGACAAGGAAAATTTTCCAGTGTGGAAGAGAAAGAGGAGACTCCTGTAGAGTCATCTGGAGATAACAAGAGAAAGTTCGCAAATTTCAAAATGATTACTCGGGCGAGTAACAAGAAGAAGGCCAAAAAGGGAAAAGACTACATGGGTATCCTACCTAAGTGTGACAATTGTCTACGTTATCATGTCGGGCGATGTAAATATGGAAGAAGTGATAACTGTGGTAAGAGGGGGCATCCCAAAGAGACTTGTAGACAAGGTATTGAAAGTGGAAATAAAGGTCAAGATGATAGCGAGAATCACGGAGGAAACAACGACAACGACGAAGGCAGGACGAGTGACAAACAAAAACGTGCTGAAGGTTGTCTTAACTGTGGGAGCAAGAAGCACTTCAGAAAATACTGCCCTAAGAAGAACCAGGCACAAGGATAAAAGCTCAGTAGCAGAGCTAGGGGAGCACGCCAGGGATTCAAGCATGGATATAGGTACGCCCCATATTACTCAACGCTATGCATTTGCGCTGCTAGATACTGTTGCAAATTTTAGCTTCGCATCTCTAGGGTTTGAGAGAATACTCGGTTTAGTAGTAAGTAAGTTAGATAACCCGCACTCGATAGAACTAGCTAATGGGAAGCTAGTAGAAGCCAACGAAGTAAATGGGACATGGCAAGATAGGACCCGGAGAGTGTAAGTTCACGCTTGATCTACTGCCAGTGAATTGGGAGACTTCAACAAGGCAGTTGGATGGATTGGATCAATAGGAGATTGATATCCGCACCGCGATGGCGAACGAAGAAACAATCTTGACTCATCAAGCGGGATACGCCTCTGCAAATTACTAATTGCTTAAAGGCACGAAGAATGTTGCGTAAAGAATGTGTTGTTTTCTTGACTCATGTCGTGGAAGAGGGAGCCGAAGAAGCAAAACTCGGAAATACCCCTGTGATAAGGGAATACCCCGAAGTCTTCCCTGAAGACTTGCAAGAATCATCTCCTCAACGACGAGTCGAATTTCACATCGATTTGAGTTCCAGGCGCCACATTTGTAGTTAATGCACTTTTGGGACATATACTTTACTGTCACGGCCCCCGACCCTATCCTGGACGGAATCGGGCGCCGCGAGCAGCCCAGTGGTACCGATGATTATTTGAAAAACATTGCAGCGGAAATTTCATCAGGACCGTGAGTTAGGAAAAATATCAGAGTTTTAAAACACCGGATTTTATTTATTAAATAGATGGGATAAACCCATGTTTTACAAAGGTAGCTTTAATAAAAATGATATTTCTTAATTTGATTTAATTAATAAAATAAGCCACTTCTTGATGCCTTCAGTGCCGGATCCAATTCTTACTCCAATCTACTGTAATTACCTGAAACGCGTTTTAAAAAGGTTTTGTCAGCGGGAAATACTGAGTGAGTTCATTCAGGTTTTATAAAATGACCCATAGTTATAAATTACAGCATAAGAGCGATTACAATGGCAGTATCTTATTTTTATCTGGCACTGTGTCACAATGGTGACATGTCATAATGGTGACAATGGTCATACCACTATTAGGTCAATGAACCCAGATAGTGAGTGATTATCCCTAGTAGGTCAATGAACCCAACTGGGAGCAAATTAGTAACATGCACAACACCCCACTAGCCAGTGATGCAAGATATCCACGACTTATTCCCTGTAATTATAACTTTGGAGTATTGTAAACAGTTGATAAAAAGAGAATGACTCACATTATAAGCATGCAGTATTGATTTAACAAGCTTCTGGATACTATTCCTTCTGATAATTAAGCGTATACTTTATTGTTCTGAATCTTCTGATGAAGTAATAGTTTGTTTAATTGTAAGTGTGTAGTTGGGAGTATCCAGGTAGTTAAACATATAGTTTAACAGAATAGAATACGTATTTGTGTAAAACCCAAATCAAACCTTAACGGTAGTCACGAGATTCGAACCTTAACAGAATTCACAAAGTATAGTACTTTGGCATCCGTTTAACGAACTCACAAAGTATAGTACTTTGGTATCCATTTAACGAACTCACAAAGTATAACATTTTGGATTCCGTTTACCGAAATTCACAAAGTACAACACTTTGGCATCCGTTAGTTGGTTCCTGAATCAATCGGACAGAACATCGCTTTGGTGATTATTGGTTAGAACACCAACGTATAGAGAGAAGAATAGAAGAAATGAGCAAAGGAAAATGAATTCCTAAGCTTTCTATTTATAGGTAAGAAGTATGAAAGTTCTGGGAAGTTTCCTATAGCTTTTCTAGGAAGTTAGCTATACATCTTCTAGGAAGCTTCTTATCCACAGATATCTATCCTCTTACACCTTCCTAGCACCTTCTTTTGATATTATCTACTTTATATTTATATATATTTCTATTTAGGTGGTTAGTAGACCTTACTTAGCTTAATTAATCTTGCTTAACTTAATTGATCTTGCTTAGCTTAATTAATCCTGCTTACTTAATTAATCGTTCTTAGCTTAATTAATCTAGTTTAACTTAATTAATCCCACTTAATTAATTAATTAATCATACTTAACTTGATTAATAGATTAATTAATCTACTCAGTTAACTTAACTGCTAAGTTTATTTAAGTTTACTTAACTATTAAGTATTCTAGCAGTTTCCTGATTACGGGTTCTAATTTCTAGACATAATGGAACTCGTATTAGTGTATTAACTCAATTCAACTTTAACGATAATCACGAGATAGAAATCCTCACAACGAATGACAAAGTGCGATACTTAAACATCCAGCGGATTCGCAATGAATGACAGAGTATAGCCCGAGTTCGGGCAACAGTCAAACATCCTGTCGGAATCACGACGAATGACAAAGTATAACCCGAGTTTGAGCAGCACTTAAACATCCATCGGATAGTCTCAATCGATCGGATAAAGTATCGTACCAGTGATTAGAGTTATTACCCTAATAACGGGCAGAGTTTAGGGATTTAGAGGGTGAAATCCCGAGCTATTATTTACAAAAATAAAAGCTGACGGAAAGAAAAGAATTGAACAGCGATTGAGTTAATATCCGGCATCGTAGCAGCACCCTGCTATACTAATTGGAGATTATTTCAGCTATAACTCGACATATATTTGGAGTTTTTACGTCGTTTTACTTTCTGATTTCGAGTCCCAAGGCCTGCTATTTATACACGAAAATTGACATGCTTACGGACCGTAAGACTATTCCCTTACGGTCCGTAAGGGACACCTAAGGGTCATAGGGTTGCCACGCGTGGGACTAGGCTTGCTGAGTCGACGTCTCCTTAATTTTAAATTTTGACAACGTTTTATAAAGATAATCATCGAGTAGAGAATACCCCCCCGAGTTTTAGGAGCCCTGATCCTGATTCTGATTGTTCTGAAATTTTTAGGGATTGTGCAGGATTACTTGGGTGTCTCAACTAGGGTTTCCTTTTTATACAATTGACATAATAAGTATTAATTTTAGTGAGAGTCGTTACATCCTCCCCACCTTAATAAAATCTCGTCCTCGAGATTTGGACTATGATATTTTCTTGGGGTTATGTTACTTCTTTTAAACAATGTATCGTGGAATGGAATTAAAAGATATTTGAGGGGTATGAATTTTGAAAATAAAAAATGATTTGTCAGAAAAGAACTTACTTTGATCTATTGAGGGAGCTTCTGAATTTGATAAATCTCTATTTTGTGAATGGAAGTATGAAAAATGATTTGTTAATGATTATCCCGAAAATCAGTATTGTTTACTTAAATGGTAAGGATACACTAGACAATAGAATTTAGTGTATCGTAATCTGAGGACATAATTGTACCAAGAATATTAAAATGATGAATCAAACGAGTGACGTACGAATAGGGTTCATTATTAGCACAAGTTACAAATTTATACGGATACTGCAAGGTATTGGTATGATTGAAAGAACTTAATAATTATGATGACCGAATGAATTCACCGTTTTTGAAATTAACTGAGAGTTTCAAGGAAGCGAATCTGGATATTTCAAAAGATGAAATGTTCAAACGAATGAGATGAAATGATATAATTTTCAAGGTGATTGGGTTCAAGCCAAAAGATATATAATCACTGAATGTGAAGGACTTTTTGAATCAATAAAATTCTTTGTCAAAAGAAAGCTTACTGTCGATTGGCAACTGAGGAAGACTTAGAATTGACAGGTTCAAATGAAATAAAAGCATGAAAATGATTTGTCACATATTGAATTATGATATGAGAAAATTGATGCGTTGAGATGAGTGAATTGTAAGAATATACGAGAAGATAATAAAGTTAGTGTATTTTTGTCTTAATACTTAATTGCATTTAGATGATTTTGACCAAAATGTATGATTAAAGATAGGTGATATTTTATTTTATTAAATACCTTTTCCTTTTATGTTATCATAGAGTAGAATAATAATTTAATATAGAGAGTGTTAATATATCAAAACCTATGGTCATTTTGACAAAATAAATATGTTTATCCAAATATCCTAGAACTTACGATTATTATTTTCTCTAAGATCAAGCATGTTTAACTATAAGATTTTATAACAAGATATTTTAAATCATAAAAGTAAAATAATAAATGTTTATTTTAATACCAAACATATTTAAATATTGGCTTGAGTAAATAGCATTTGATATTTTAATGTATTAAAGTATATATATGTTATAAAATAATGTGAAATATTAATCAAGATGAACAATTATTTATAATATGTCTTGTCCATGAATACTCAGACAATTATTTAGATGAAAATATGTCTTCTCTTTACAGTACAAAGTATATATATTTCTATATATAATATATAAAAATATTATTATTATTATTTTATATATATAATTAAAATTTACTGAATAAGTATGATGACTTAATTTATATACATTAACTGGTCATTATCATGGTTGGGTATTGGATAGTGCTGCCTTGTTTAAGCATAGGTGGCCAATCCATGCCTAACTAAGGCTAGGCTATTCAATACCTGCCCTAGACAATAACCATAGTATAACATTAACACTATTATTATTAATATATTATTACTAATAATAAAATTATTAATAACAGATAACTTAAACATAAACTTAAAATGAAAGTATACCTCAGCATAATTTATATATATATAAAAGTATAAATTCTTTACTTCAATTATTTAACAAAATCATTGACTTGATATCAAAGATTTATCGTTTTGCAATAATGCAGTTTGTAGTGAAAATTAAATATAACGAAATGATATTTGAGTTTGGATAAAATAATAATTCGGAATGAAGCCCTCCTGTGGTTTTCATAAAGCAAGCGAATCATATGCGCAACAAACAGAGCATATGTAACGTGTGGATTTACCAAGAAATGAAATGGATCAATATTTGCTACTATGAAAGGAATCCTCATGGTATGATGACCATTTGGGGAAGTAGAAACGCGAAAGTCAACTTATTATAGGCGGAAGTCAGAATTACAACGAAAGGAATATAGGAACTTTATCTGGAATTTCATGTGATAACTGTTGTTAAGTGATATTACCAGGAATGTCGAATGAAATGAAATGAAATAGGGGAATTGCAAAGGTACGTAGTGCCAATAATCATGACTCTGATTAGACTGTGCACCTATGGTTGTGAAATATTGTTCCAACGTTCCTCAACGATATTCAGATCGTTTGTAGGATCATGTGGCAAAATGCTTCTTTTTGATTAGTAGTTTTTCTACTGATGGAATTAGTATTGGCGTCATCGTGCCTAATTTATATTCCCCAAAGGTCTTGCCTTGAAAGTCGTGTGTGACATACTTTAACGTCTGTGGACGTATAATTTAAGTTTCATGTGTTTTCTTGTGCATTCGCACAACTTTACATGCTTCTTATGTGCATTAATAATTTATGATAATGCTTTGGAAATTCTTTATATTTTTGGATGGTGTTTCAACTTAAAGGGTTTCCATTGTTTATTTTGTCACATGAGACAAATGGTCAAACGAAATAATGTTTGACATCGGAATTATAGATATATGAGAGATTTCTGATAAAGAAATCTAGAATTATTATTATTGACACATATGCTTGTGTTTTATTCTTAATTACCAATCGTTATGGTTTTTGGAATTTCCTTATAGATATCCTATCTATATAATCACATATTTCATATGCTGAAATAAACATACCATTTATCAGGTCAATGTATCTAACAGATTCATATTTCCAAAAACAAATCAGATATCAAATTATGATATTATTTAGGGAAGTCTTGTCACTTGTTTGACATACTATATACCCCGTCTTATCCGGTTCGCGGCGGAGCGGTAATCTCAGTATATCCGGACAAGCTGGAGAGTCTGCTACTCTATACCCAGTTTTGCCGGAGAAAATTTTCTATTTCCCATAAATAATATCTTTTCAAGATTTTAACAGTGCCTCTTTAGG
This sequence comes from Helianthus annuus, assembly GCF_002127325.2. Classification (NCBI taxonomy): domain Eukaryota; kingdom Viridiplantae; phylum Streptophyta; class Magnoliopsida; order Asterales; family Asteraceae; genus Helianthus; species Helianthus annuus. The sequence goes on along the minus strand of NC_035446.2, from coordinate 157,289,221 downwards.
GCTTTTATCCAGAATCAAGGAAATTTGTATTTCCATATCATATTTTATTCTAGACCAGGTAATATCGATAAACAAGAATAAATAGCAATTAAGTGCTATTACCTGCTAATTGTCATTCTTATAATCATACCAATATTCATCACCTTATAGTTATATAGGTAATTTATCTTGAAGCTTATATTAAGGCAAAATTCTTAAGTTCAAGTCTAAATATTATTCTGAGTGCTACCAGATACTATTAAGTTCCTAATTCTCCGTTTAAACTTAGGTATTATTACAACACCTAATTGCTTAAACAAGTGGCTTAGCTTATACTAAGGCATCTTTTCTTATGTTCAAGTCTAAAGGCTATCAGATGTGCTACCAGTTAATAGCAATCTCCTAACTCTTTTATTTAAGCTTAAGTATTGTTATCACAACACTTATAGGCTTAAAGCAGTGGCTTAGCTCTGATACCACCTTTACTGTCACGGCCCCCGACCCTATCCTGGACGGAATCGGGCGCCGCGAGCAGCCCAGTGGTACCTGTGATTATTTTGAAAAACATTGCAGCGGAAATTTCATCAGGACCGTGAGTTAGGAAAAATATCAGAGTTTTAAAACACCGGATTTTATTTATTAAATAGATGGGATAAACCCATGTTTTACAAAGGTAGCTTTAATAAAAATGATATTTCTTAATTTGATTTAATTAATAAAATAAGCCACTTCTTGATGCCTTCAGTGCCGGATCCAATTCTTACACCAATCTACTGTAATTACCTGAAACGCGTTTTAAAAAGGTTTTGTCAGCGGGAAATACTGAGTGAGTTCATTCAGGTTTTATAAAATGACCCATAGTTATAAATTACAGCATAAGAGCGATTACAATGGCAGTATCTTATTTTTATCTGGCACTGTGTCACAATGGTGACAGGTCACAATGGTGACAGGTCACAATGGTGACGATAGTCATACCACTATTAGGTCAATGAACCCAGATAGTGAGTGATTATCCCTAGTAGGTCAATGAACCCAACTGGGAGCAAATTAGTAACATGCACAACACCCCACTAACCAGTGATGCAAGATATCCACGACTTAGTCCCTGTAATTATAACTTTGGAGTATTGTAAACAGTTGATAAAAAGAGAATGACTCACATTATAAGCATGCAGTATTGATTTAACAAGCTTCTGGATACTATTCCTTTTGATAATTAAGCGTATACTTCATTGTTCTGTATCTTCTGATGAAGTAATAGTTTGTTTGATTGTAAGTGTGTAGTTGGGAGTATCCGTGTAGTTAAACATATAGTTTAACAGAATAGAATACGTATTTGTGTAAAACCCAAATCAAACCTTAACGGTAGTCACGAGATTCGAACCTTAACAGAATTCACAAAGTATAGTACTTTGGCATCCGTTTAACGAACTCACAAAGTATAGTACTTTGGTATCCATTTAACGAACTCACAAAGTATAACATTTTGGATTCCGTTTATCGAAATTCACAAAGTACAACACTTTGGCATCCGTTAGTTGGTTCCTGAATCAATCGGACAGAACATCGCTTTGGTGATTATTGGTTAGAACACCAACGTATAGAGAGAAGAATAGAAGAAATGAGCAAAGGAAAATGAATTCCTAAGCTTCCTATTTATAGGTAAGAAGTATGAAAGTTCTAGGAAGTTTCCTATAGCTTTTCTAGGAAGTTAGCTATACATCTTCTAGGAAGCTTCCTATCCACAGATATCTATCCTCTTACGCCTTCCTAGCACCTTCTTTTGATATTATCTAATTTATATTTATATATATTTCTATTTAGGTGGTTAGTAGACCTTACTTAGCTTAATTAATCTTGCTTAACTTAATTGATCTTGCTTAGCTTAATTAATCCTGCTTAACTTAATTAATCGTTCTTAGCTTAATTAATCTAGTTTAACTTAATTAATCCCACTTAGTTAATTAATTAATCACACTTAACTTGATTAATAGATTAATTAATCTACTCAGTTAACTTAACTGCTAAGTTTATTTAAGTTTACTTAACTATTAAGTATTCTAGCAGTTTCCTGATTACAGGTTCTAATTTCTAGACATAATGGAACTCGTATTAGTGTATTAACTCAATTCAAATTTAACGATAATCACGAGATAGAAATCCTCACAACGAATGACAAAGTGCGATACTTAAACATCCAGCGGATTCGCAATGAATGACAGAGTATAGCCCGAGTTCGGGCAACAGTCAAACATCCTGTCGGAATCACGACGAATGACAAAGTATAACCCGAGTTTGAGCAACACTTAAACATCCATCGGATAGTCTCAATCGATCGGATAAAGTATCGTACCAGTGATTAGAGTTATTACCCTAATAACGGGCAGAGTTTAGGGATTTAGAGGGTAAAATCCCGAGCTATTATTTACAAAAATAAAAGCTGACGGAAAGAAAAGAATTGAACAGCGATTGAGTTAATATCCGGCATCGTAGCAGCACCCTGCTATACTAATTGGAGATTATTTCGGCTATAACTCGACGTATATTTGGAGTTTTTACGTCGTTTTACTTTCTGATTTCGAGTCCCAAGGCCTGCTATTTATACACGAAAATTGACATGCTTACGGACCGTAAGACTATTCCCTTACGGTCCGTAAGGGATACCTAAGGGTCATAGGGTTGCCACGCGTGGGACTAGGCTTGCTGAGTCGATGTCTCCTTAATTTTAAATTTTGACAACGTTTTATAAAGATAATCATCGAGTAGGGAATACCCCCCCCTGAGTTTTAGGAGCCCTGATCCTGATTCTGATTGTTCTGAAATTTTTAGGGATTGTGCAGGATTACTTGGGTGTCTCAATTAGGGTTTCCTTTTTATACAATTGACATAATAAGTATTAATTTTAGTGAGAGTCGTTACACCTTCGGAAATGCAAGAATTGACAGTGTAGTTTCAGTTGTGGATAGAGAAAGAAGATAACAGACCAAAATTTCCGTTCTGGGTAACCCCAGTTCTGCTTGTCAAATGAAAGGACGACGACTCCTGATGTGCGTGTAGTGTAATATATTTTTAATGTATATTTAAGCCCTTTTTACACTTTTAGCCAAGTTTTAAATTTATAAAACACGATATTCACTAACACTAAACACACATATGGGCAAGTGCACCCATCGTGGACGTAGTATAGTGTTGGTAAGATACCGAGGTCGTCCAAGGACACAAGAGCTTTTAGTACCGGTTTATCCTCAACGTCTAATCAAATCAAAAAGTTAGAAAAGGTTTTTAAACTAAGAAAATAAAAACTAACTAAATGCTGAAAAATAAAAATAAAATAAAAACAGATAGACAAGATGAATCACTTGGATCCGACTCGTGTATTAGTATAACCTTTGATTATTTTCGCACTTTTGCACTTGTTTAAGAGATTATCTTAGTTATTGTAGTAGGCCCCTCTTTTGAAGGCGACGTTACCCTCAACCCAGTAGTTTGAGTCAGCAAGGATACAATCCTAAAGGGTTGGATTATTGGAAGATAATGAATAAAGTTATTAATGCAAATTGTGGTAGGCCCCGCTTTTGGCGGTGACGTTACCCTCGGCTAAGTAGTCTGAGTCAGCAGGGATACAGTCCTAATTAGCCGGGTTATAGTATTAATAGTAGTTAACTTATGAGGGGGTCAAAGAGTTTGGATCCCCGCCATCCAATACCTATGGGCATTGAAGGAGATCCTACTAAATTTGACCCAGGTCCCTTGCAGGACCTCTAAACGCTGAACAAGGGCAAGACCCTTACCAAACCGTTTCCTTAACCCCCGACCAGGTAGCCAACATACCTCCATATAGACCGTGGAGATATGAATGGTGAAAATCTTTTATTTATATAGACAGTAAAATAATGCCAAGACACCACGGACAAACGATAAGGAAAGATCACCTTCAACATAAGTAACTAGTTATTAAAGTCATTAATACAAAACCAAATAAAAAGTGCAAAAGATTAAAAATAAAAAGTATTATACTAAACACTTGTCTTCACCAAGTGATGTAAGAGACTTAGGCAAACATGGCCTTGATTGTCAAGAACTCTTACAATCAATCTTGGATCCCGAGACGACTCACACACTCTACGATGGACAATGGATGATGGTGGTGGATGATGGTATTATGGTGGTGGTGGGTGGTGGATGAAGTGTGAGAGAGGTGGTGTGCCAAGGGATGAGTTGAAATGAAACCAAGCACTCCTATTTATAGGCTGAACAGAAGGCTGGGCACGGCCCGTGTCCACTGGACACGCCCCCGTGCCCGTCTGACACTTTCTCTCTTCATTAATTGTAATTCGCAATTACAATTAATGCGCCTGCTGTACTTTCACCACGCCCCCGTGCTCACTGGACACGGCCCCGTGGTGGGCAATGGAAGCTTCTATAGGTTTGTCTTTTCTGATGCTAGAATTAGCTGTCTTTTTGCTTCTTTTGTGAATTTGAGCTCATTTCATCCTGAAAATACAAAAGGAAGACAAAAACATTCTTTTTCCAACATTAGTACTCAAAAAGGGTTAGTTTTATGCCACATTTGATGTAATTTATATGTTGCATTTTACACACATCAAATACCCCCACACTTGAACTTTTGCTTGTCCTCAAGCAAAACTCTTTAAATATGTGGCTTACACTCCCAAATGGAATAGGTAGAAGAGAAGGTTTTTGGCTTGTCATAGAGTGTCGGGAATCCAAGATCTTTTTGGTTTTATTTTTATTTTATTTACAATCATATTCGTTATGATTTATTTAGAACGTTTCATAAGAGAAATTACTTATTTAGGCTTAGCATGCCTTTTTAAAATTTCATTTATATACAAGTTCACATACCTTACGGGAGAAATCACTCAACACTCGGCCGAAGGTGTAGTTTTTTAGTGAATCACTCGAGAGCGGCATGGAACTTATTCCTACCATAAGCTTGCCAAGCAATCAATCCTCCTCCTTTTTAACTATATACCTTTGTAAATATCAAGAGGACTTTTTTGGGTGAAGGGTTAGGCTTGGGCTAAAGGTGGGTGGTTGGGTTAGTGGTTAGTAAAAAGGGCGAAAAGCGTAAAAAGCGTCGGTTTTCGTAAAACACTTTGTTTTTAGTGACTTTTTATTTTGAAGTATTTCTCCAAACAAGCTTTTGTTTTCATAGCTTTGTTTGTTTTTAACTTCATCATTCGTTTTTTTTTTTGGTCACATGAAAAACCGAGCTTACGAAAAACCGAGCTTTTTACTAAAATAAAGGGTGAAAATAAAAAGGGGTTTTGTGGGTAAAATGGGTTTTAGGGTAAAGAAATGAAAGGTTTAAGCTCAAAGGGGTTAACTAGGAGGATTTTGGGTAGGTGGTAAAAAAAATGAAAAATAATGGTGTAGAAAGAAAAATGGTTAGTCCTAATGCCTCCATCATTTACTTACTTGGGTTTAAGTTGGTAAGGACCGGGAATGAATCGTCGTGGCAAGTTCTAGAGTTGTAAGAACCAAGCGGCTATTCACACAAGAAACGAAAAATGAGCATTTAGTCTAAGGATGTAAATTTGTATGCTCAATAAAGGCTCAAAACTCACTTTTGTGGGAATGGGTTTTTAATGTGATCAAGTATATATAATCAAATTTTAATTAGACTTGTTATGCCGTTTCATAATTTTCTTATGTTGGTTCTTGTTTATCACGACGCTCTCGGTTGTAAAATTTGTAAAAATATAACCTTACTTAGGATTCCTAACTTAAACTTTAGACAAGTAAAAAAATGAAAATTTTTTGAAAAAATTTGGGGTGTTTAGCGGTTCCAATAGAGTTTTGTGTAAGGCTTGTTGTTAGGACTTGCAAAATTTCAAGGTTTTAGCTTCCCCCCACACTTAAATTACACATTGTCCTCAATGTGTCACAAAAATAAATTTTTAGGTTGATTGGATGTGTAATGTGTAGGTCCCTTTCCGGAGGATGACGAACCTAAACCTTGTTATACAAACCCACTAGCGAGTGCGGAATCCAAGCTAGCAAGCAAACCGGGATGAGACAAGTATAAACACAAACACACAAGGATTCACCGATTAACACCACTGTATTAATACGAATGAAGGTTCCGGTTACAAGCACAATGTTTACAAATCTAACTTGCAAACTCTCTAGTGTGTGTGTGTGTGTTTGGATAGAATGCTCTCAAACTCTCTCTATGTGTGCAACTATCCAACAAGCCTCTCAAGTCTCTCTAAAACAACACACTACATGGGTATTTATATACCCAGCACAGCAGGTCTGACCGAAGGATTAGACAGATTGTCCGAAGGACCATCTGTCGACCACAATGGCCATCGAAGGATCCATATATACTTCGAAGGATAGCATATCCTTCGAAGTCCATCAGTATCCTTCGTGGTTTATCTTTCGAGCCAATCGAAGGATAGACATAATCCTTCGATTGCTCATCCTTCGACTCAGACACTTGTAACAACCCGCACCTTTGTGCGTTGTTACTACTCGATACACTCGTTACGCCTAGCACCGGAGATTCGGATCATAATGTAATCATACCAATTTTATCGCTAAATCGAAGTATAATCGAATAACTACGCATATTCTATCGCTATTACAAACCTATTTTGCATAACACTCACGATGATGTCGAATATGTGCCTAAACTACCCTTCTCGATGAGCGTGAGGTGTCAAAATGTGAGTAATCAACGCTAACGAGGGTTATCGGGAGAGTACTATGACTCTAACCGTCATGACGATGATGGCAATATGAGTAAGTGGTGCCCCGATAATCATTGTGGCACATCACATCGAAGAACGCACTCGAAGGCACGCGTAACTCGATCACCGCACTGAGAATTGGATACATAAATACGTATATACGGCCCTTTTGTGATTAATAATAATAAATAATTTAATAATTATATAAATATATGAAAATATGGCTCAAACCGTCGAAATCGCACCAAAAACGGGATCAAAAGGCTTCCGAACGGATCAATTCGATCAGACTAGTCCAATTGGTCAGACCGGCCCAATCAGATAGGCCAGTCCGATCGGATGGGCCAGTCCGATCGGATGGACCAGCCGATCGGATGGACCAGCCGATCGACTGGGCCAACCGATCGACTGGGCCAGCCGATCGACTGGGCCAGCCGATCGACTGGGCCAGCCGATCGACTGGGCCAGCCGATCCAGTCGCTGTTTTGCCTTCTTTTCCCCTTCCTTGCCTATAAATACCCCTCCATTCCCTCCCAAACACTTGTGTTGCTGCTCCTAACCGACCAAGACGTTCCAGCCCTCAAATCTCTCGATTTCTTCCGATTCTTGTAAGTTTTCAACCCGAATCTTGTACTTCTTTGATCCTTATGCAATCCTTCATCTTTCTACCTTTCAAATCTCAGTTTTTAACCGTGAAATCAACGGATTTTGGGTGTTCTAAGGTGATGTCACCATAAAGTTCTTCAAAGGTGATGTCATCCCATGAAGAACAACTTAGATCCGAATGATTTCCATACGATTCTTCATGAATCTCACCCAAATCAATGTTTTCCTAATCAAAAGGCCACGGATTTGGGATGTTCGGATAGATTTCATCACAAAGTTCTTATGAACTTCAAGTGTTGACCTCATATCATCAAGAACAACTCAGATCCAGGGCATTTCCTAAGTAAAATCAAGGTTTTTACATCAGATCTAGTGATAAAATAATCGATTTCGAGTTAAACACGGAAAAACCGACAAAAACGACCAGTTCCGACGAACGGGGTGATTCCCGGCCGTTAAAACAGGTCGGAATTGACGGGATTTCAGTTGCTTAACACCTCATCGTAACGTCCTAACCCAAAACGCTGAAAAACGCTCGAAAAATCATCGAAAACAGCCGAACAGGATGGCCAATCGAGCAGCTAGTCGATCGAACAGCTAGTCGATCGAACAGCTAGTCGATCGAACAGCTGGTCGATCGAACAGCTTGTCGATCGAACAGCTGGTCGATCGAACAGCTGGTCGATCGAACAGCTGGTCGATCGAACAGCTGGTCGATCGAACAGCTGGTCGATCGAACAGCTGGTCGATCGAACAGCTGGTCGATCGAACAGCTGGTCGATCGATCAGGCTGTCCGATCGAACAGCTGGTCGATCGATCATGCTGTCCGATCGATCAGGCCCATCCGACCGACCAGGCCCACTCGATCGAGTGGCCTGTTCGACTGGGCCAGCCCAATTACAATTTTCAGCCCAATTTCACCATTTTGTCCGATTTCAACCCAATTTCGCCCGATTTCACGCAAATCGATACCGTTTAACGCATAGTAATCTATCACTCACATAAATTATCTGGAATCAGGATATTCTCCGGCACCGGTTCCGCAAACCTAACCGAAAACGCGCTGTGAGTATACTTGACCCCTTTTATCGAATTTTGGGTGTAACATACGTTCCATAAAAACCAAACTTATCAAACGAATGATTTAATTGGACTATTTATCACTTGCGAATAACTGTTTGCGTAGATATACGTGATGCTAGTACATGTATGCTAGGACTTATACTCGTGACGTCCCACCAAGACTAGTATAGTACTATTTCGCCCGACGGGGTCTAGTTATGCCATCAAGAGTCGAGCATCGAGGACTTAGCTGGTAGTATCAGTTTTGTGAGTATATATGTTGTGTATTACGTTTATGCATGTGGAAATTCGCAGCACTTTCAATCTATCACACTATCACATATCAAACCTGTATACTCGCCAATACTTTTGTATTGACAAAGTTTTAACGTATGTTGCAGGTTTAGCCGAAGTTACATCAAATCAAGCTAGGAAGTCTAGAAACTCATCTAAAAATCTAGGTTGTCGGATTTGAATTGTTCGAGAGGACAAGAAATCTGTGATGACTTACGTGATTGTATTGTTTGTTAGTATGGGATGACAAATGTAATAAATATTATCGCAATATAGTTGTTATGGATTCTCTTGAGCAATCTGATTCGCCTAGTGCCGCGCCCCGATGATTCCGCCATCGGTTGGGGTGTGACAGATTGGTATCAGAGCCATAACTATAGGGAATTAGGCAAAGTTTGAGACTCGACCTAGTCCGGGTCGATGTCTTAGAAAATTGACCTAGTCTATAGTCTAAGTACCCACAGGCCGACTCTTACGAACTCGTTAGGGTTTGTTTGGGCCAACTTGCTACTCTCGATCGAATTTGTTGAAAGTTACAACTATTGTGTGAACACCGCATACTATAGCTTCACACAAAGAGCCTTTCCTAAGGCTAGAATATTACTTTGCCTTCCCTAAGGCCGACACAATACACATGTTTTCAAAACTACTCGCATAACAAAACCGAGTGATCTAGTCGAGACCAGGTGTGAAAACCAATAACTCTCGATAGGATCACTCACTCAGCGTATTTTTCTAGCACGAGAACTCTTTGTTGAGCTAGGAGTGACATCCACATCTCGACAAAAGGTCTCCATTTCGAATTTCTGGTGGAACTCTCGGATTTATTCGATGAGCACAACCACAAATGGGAACGAAGTTGTTAAGCCAGGGGTGAAACCCATACCTTAATCAACTGTTCCACTCCATAAAATGGTTTACAAAAGCTCTCACCAAGGTCACGACCATAACAACGACTCAGGCTACGCGAAGACTAGAGAGACGAATGTCAGGAGCTGCATCCCAGTGGAAGCATGAGTCCCCTAGGTCAACGCGTATGCCCGAACTTGTTGGGTATAGTCGGGTTACTTGGGTAGTCAAAGCCTAAACGCCCAAGGCATTCCATCTAAATTTTACGTGTATGGTATCAATTACGCCTATGAGTTTTCAAATTTAAGCTTTACGATTTACCGATTTCTCGATTTATCGAATCTACGAACCTAGAATTACAAAGCGCACAACTTGCACAGCCATCGAAATCTAAAACAAAGACCAAATGATCGCAACAAAACAAACGCCTAAGTACTCGAATTCGCTTACGCCATTTCTCTCGTCGCGTCGTCGCGAATTCTGAATCAATATCTATGTGTAACCTACAACTATATCTATATGTACTATATACAAAACGAATCAATTATGTGAGAGTTTAGGAACCTAGAATTTTCCTATGTGGCTCCTATGTGTTTAATTAAATTCTATACCGAGTTTTGATCGAATCAAATCGCATCAAAAGTTCAGAAATCATTATGATCGAATCTCATTCCGAATCCTTCTGTCTAGATGCCTTCCAACAACTCGATCTCGAGACGAGTAGCTAGGAGAAGAGCCCAACGACGCGCCGATAAGAGGATTGCCTCAATTGTGACCAAGGAAGTGGTCAAGCTCATTCCTCAAATTGTCGCGCAAGTGCACTCTCAAAGCCACTCTCGAGTCCCGGAAGACGTCAAGACGGAATCTGCATTCCTCTACAAACACTTCAAAGCCTGTGATCCAATGCCTTTTACGGGTGAAGGAGATGTTTCTCAATTACTCCAGTGGTTCGATGCCATCGGGGTTACCCTTCGTCAGAGTGGGTGCCCCGAGGACCTTCAAACTACTTGCGCCACCGGAGTATTCCAATCCCGAGCACTCGATTGGTGGACCGCCGAACGCAACAAACGTGGGATCTCCGCAGCTTACGCCCTCTCATGGGACGAGCTGAAGGAACTCATGAAGGAAGAATATTGCCCTCCTCACGAAGTCCAGAAACTAGAGAACGAATTTTGGGAAATCAAGCAAACCGAAGGTGACAATGCGAGCTATACAGCAAGGTTCAAACAGCTCAGCATAATCTGCCCAAGTCAAGTCGACACTCCGAAGAAAGCTATCGCGAAGTATATTCGTGGCTTACCAGAGTGTGTGGGTGATTTTGTCGAAGCTGCAAAACCTACTACCATCGAAGAAGCCTACCGTCTAGCCGCAGAGCTCAACAGCAAACGAGTCGTAAACGGATCCTTCACCAAGAAGCCTGTCGCACGAGCTCATCAAGCAATCATCATCCACTCATCCGACGATTCCTCTGGAGAATCGGTCGGTGGTTCATCTGACAGCTCCTCGGAGGATTCTTCTAAGGATTGCTCCGACAATGTCTCCGTCAAATCATCAGGCGAATCCGAAGACGACACTGCATCAACTCAAGAAGCCCAACCGAGCCGCAAACGAAAGACCGTGAGCCCAGACTCTTCAACAACTGGATTGCCGCAACCCGAACCTCTCCGATCAGTCCCAGTTCAGTCAAAACGTGCTTACAATGGATCTCATCCCCTGTGTTTCACATGCACGTATCATCACCCGCTAGAAGCAAAATGTCGCTATTGCGCAAATTGCAACTGGTATGGGCATTATACGTCGCAGTGCCGTACAAGACCGTAACCTGGAAGGAGGTCATCAGCAACCGCCGTCTCCGCAAGTGTCCACAGCAACGTTATTTTGATCCTAATGTTGTTGTAATAATACGACTTATCTCTACCATTTCTAGAACTTAATTTATCTATCGTCGCATGTGGATTCTATTTCTTTTATAATCAAGCACTAACTAAACGCTAGCACTATGTACTATAATATGTATTTTATCCCTATAACACTCTCAGAACGAGGTACGGTATACGTGCAAGGGACAACTAATCACGGGTGCACACGGGATTACCTTGGTCAGTGCACGGAGATCGTAGTGAAGTTCTAATGGTGCCATAACGTTTCAAAGCACGGTCAAGGGTCTTGGTCGTGTCAACAAAGTGTGACACCAAAGCACGGGGCATAAGTAGTAGGGGTGACGCGGGGGTACGCTTTACCATACTACCGAAACTTCGTGAAGAAAGTGCCATGTGGAGTTGGACGTTATTAGACCTATTATACTATTATGGTTAATTTGACACTCTACCATCAATCACAAGGCGTAACAAAACTAAACCGCATCACTGCGAGGCTTCTCGTAAGTCCGCGTACACAAATTGCCACATCGATGAACTTAGGTAAGTTCACCCCGAAGAGCAATTGGAGCAGCGCGAGACTGGTCGTAAAGTCTAGAACGCAACTTAATCGCAGTTTTGCCGGATCAATCTCACAATCAAATCATTCGATATGTGGCTCGAAATCGCAATTGCATCATGTGTTTGTCTAGAAATCTCTAACGCTAGTTGTTGTCAATTGTGTGAACTTCTATCAGCTGGTGTGGATCGTCTATTGTGGATTCGCTAGACGAGTATCAAGAATCACTCGCCGCCTTCCACTCTTAACGCGCCTCGCACCTAATCCACCAACTCGATACTCTTATCATGGTTCGCTATTACTTATCGATGTATGCATTCTACTCGACATGTTAGCGCGCACGACCTCGCTTCACGAGATAAAATTAATAAGGTTGAAACATGGTGATGTTTTGACCATATTAGCTGACTTTTGTGGAAAAAGGCCGTGTGGGCTAGCCTTAGTACTAATTGTGATGTAATCAGTTCAATCAATCGTCTATCACTCGCAACGCAACAATCGTCGCTTATCAATCTGTTGAAATCTATTGTCTATCGATGTTCGAATGTTACTTGGAAGTCATCGCAGGTGGTGTAATGTTAGGGTGCATGACATTGCTTCACAAGATAAAACTAATATGGAAACATGGTGTTTGTCATACTAGCAAGTCTTGTGGAAACGTGCCATTCGAACTTCGTGTGGAATCAAATCGAAATCTCATTTACCCGAATCAAAATCGTGTCATTCGTTGCCCAACCAAGCATACCATATCAGCGTTGTGCGACCGGACTACTCGCACCCGCTGCCTACGCTTGGTTTGCATCCAACTTATTTCTATTCAAAACTCGGTCTAGCACCTCATCGCTAGGATCAAGGAAACCGAAATTCTATCTGTGTCGTATCGGCACACGTGACACCGCCGCACGAAACAGAGATAATATGGGTAAAACATGGTGGATACGCCGCTGGTACTTCCTATATATAAGTGTTTTAGTCATATTAACAAACTTTCGTGGGAAAGTGCCACGTGGGGCCCGATGTAAATTGTTTTCTGTATCATTAAAGAAAAACCTACTTTTATAAAATTTTTACTAAAACCGTTGGACAAATGAAATTCCTTACAACATGGAGAAAACATTGAATCAGTTTGGCTCCGTGCCCAATGAAAATTTCATAAGTCCAATTCTTTTCTTAAAAAAACCTTTGCAATGACCGACAGGAATCTTCCCGAGAACGAGGGTTCGGCAGTCGAGTTCCGCTCGAACCCACGTTGTAGGAAAGTTTTCTTAAAACTTATTTTGCCACCTGATTCGTTTAAAATGTAAAACTCAAAACCTGTTATCAAATAACAAAACCCTCCACATAGCGCTGGTGTGGACATCAAAACGGTCGACACCGCGCCATGAGGAGATTTTTCTTAATTAACTTCGGAAATTAATCAAGTATTGGTAAGTTTAAAACGCTATAAAAAAATTCCTTTTTGTATGTGTTATCACTTTTAACTAATCGAATCGTATACTCTCTCTATTTTCACTCGTCAAATCTTAATCGATCGCTCGTTATCTAGACGCTATTAATCTCTACTCTCAATCGCATCAACTCTTACGACCCTACTATTGGATTAATTTCGGGACGAAATTTCCTAAAGGAGGGGATACTGTAACAACCCGCACCTTTGTGCGTTGTTACTACTCGATACACTCGTTACGCCTAGCACCGGAGATTCGGATCATAATGTAATCATACCAATTTTATCGCTAAATCGAAGTATAATCGAATAACTACGCATATTCTATCGCTATTACAAACCTATTTTGCATAACACTCACGATGATGTCGAATATGTGCCTAAACTACCCTTCTCGATGAGCGTGAGGTGTCAAAATGTGAGTAATCAACGCTAACGAGGGTTATCGGGAGAGTACTATGACTCTAACCGTCATGACGATGATGGCAATATGAGTAAGTGGTGCCCCGATAATCATTGTGGCACATCACATCGAAGAACGCACTCGAAGGCACGCGTAACTCGATCACCGCACTGAGAATTGGATACATAAATACGTATATACGGCCCTTTTGTGATTAATAATAATAAATAATTTAATAATTATATAAATATATGAAAATATGGCTCAAACCGTCGAAATCGCACCAAAAACGGGATCAAAAGGCTTCCGAACGGATCAATTCGATCAGACTAGTCCAATTGGTCAGACCGGCCCAATCAGATAGGCCAGTCCGATCGGATGGGCCAGTCCGATCGGATGGACCAGCCGATCGGATGGACCAGCCGATCGACTGGGCCAACCGATCGACTGGGCCAGCCGATCGACTGGGCCAGCCGATCGACTGGGCCAGCCGATCGACTGGGCCAGCCGATCCAGTCGCTGTTTTGCCTTCTTTTCCCCTTCCTTGCCTATAAATACCCCTCCATTCCCTCCCAAACACTTGTGTTGCTGCTCCTAACCGACCAAGACGTTCCAGCCCTCAAATCTCTCGATTTCTTCCGATTCTTGTAAGTTTTCAACCCGAATCTTGTACTTCTTTGATCCTTATGCAATCCTTCATCTTTCTACCTTTCAAATCTCAGTTTTTAACCGTGAAATCAACGGATTTTGGGTGTTCTAAGGTGATGTCACCATAAAGTTCTTCAAAGGTGATGTCATCCCATGAAGAACAACTTAGATCCGAATGATTTCCATACGATTCTTCATGAATCTCACCCAAATCAATGTTTTCCTAATCAAAAGGCCACGGATTTGGGATGTTCGGATAGATTTCATCACAAAGTTCTTATGAACTTCAAGTGTTGACCTCATATCATCAAGAACAACTCAGATCCAGGGCATTTCCTAAGTAAAATCAAGGTTTTTACATCAGATCTAGTGATAAAATAATCGATTTCGAGTTAAACACGGAAAAACCGACAAAAACGACCAGTTCCGACGAACGGGGTGATTCCCGGCCGTTAAAACAGGTCGGAATTGACGGGATTTCAGTTGCTTAACACCTCATCGTAACGTCCTAACCCAAAACGCTGAAAAACGCTCGAAAAATCATCGAAAACAGCCGAACAGGATGGCCAATCGAGCAGCTAGTCGATCGAACAGCTAGTCGATCGAACAGCTAGTCGATCGAACAGCTGGTCGATCGAACAGCTTGTCGATCGAACAGCTGGTCGATCGAACAGCTGGTCGATCGAACAGCTGGTCGATCGAACAGCTGGTCGATCGAACAGCTGGTCGATCGAACAGCTGGTCGATCGAACAGCTGGTCGATCGAACAGCTGGTCGATCGATCAGGCTGTCCGATCGAACAGCTGGTCGATCGATCATGCTGTCCGATCGATCAGGCCCATCCGACCGACCAGGCCCACTCGATCGAGTGGCCTGTTCGACTGGGCCAGCCCAATTACAATTTTCAGCCCAATTTCACCATTTTGTCCGATTTCAACCCAATTTCGCCCGATTTCACGCAAATCGATACCGTTTAACGCATAGTAATCTATCACTCACATAAATTATCTGGAATCAGGATATTCTCCGGCACCGGTTCCGCAAACCTAACCGAAAACGCGCTGTGAGTATACTTGACCCCTTTTATCGAATTTTGGGTGTAACATACGTTCCATAAAAACCAAACTTATCAAACGAATGATTTAATTGGACTATTTATCACTTGCGAATAACTGTTTGCGTAGATATACGTGATGCTAGTACATGTATGCTAGGACTTATACTCGTGACGTCCCACCAAGACTAGTATAGTACTATTTCGCCCGACGGGGTCTAGTTATGCCATCAAGAGTCGAGCATCGAGGACTTAGCTGGTAGTATCAGTTTTGTGAGTATATATGTTGTGTATTACGTTTATGCATGTGGAAATTCGCAGCACTTTCAATCTATCACACTATCACATATCAAACCTGTATACTCGCCAATACTTTTGTATTGACAAAGTTTTAACGTATGTTGCAGGTTTAGCCGAAGTTACATCAAATCAAGCTAGGAAGTCTAGAAACTCATCTAAAAATCTAGGTTGTCGGATTTGAATTGTTCGAGAGGACAAGAAATCTGTGATGACTTACGTGATTGTATTGTTTGTTAGTATGGGATGACAAATGTAATAAATATTATCGCAATATAGTTGTTATGGATTCTCTTGAGCAATCTGATTCGCCTAGTGCCGCGCCCCGATGATTCCGCCATCGGTTGGGGTGTGACAACACTTCACAAACATATTTCTAACTGTTGACTGAGTCAAACCAGGAGGACGGTTGACGTGGTCAACTTACAAGACTGACAAGGACATCGTTTACATATAGACCGAATACAGACAAAGTACAGACACAAGTGCATCAACAAACTCCCCCTTGGCTGTAGCTTTGTCTTTATCTTCTATAGTTGTAGACTCGTCTCGAACTTCGATGGTCTTTGGTCTTCGAGTTCTCAAAACTCTGATGTCCTTTCAAGTCTTCAATGTCGGAGGATCTTCAAAGTCTTCACGTCTTGAAAGCAGAAAGTGTATCAACAAACTACCCGTATCATGTAGGAAGTGTGTTGGCAAACTCCCCCTTAACATAAGCTCCCCCTTGAGTTATGCTAGTGAAAAACTTTATCTTTATGAAGTGAGATCCTTGAGGTGTTGATGATGGTCAGTGGCAACTCGATCTTCTTCATCACTTGAGTGCCTTCACATCGTGTCTTCATTCCGAAGCTTGTCATCGACCATGTTCTCCTTGCCTTTAGAATCTGCACATGCAAGAAATCTAAACGCGTAATGAGAACAACTGCTTGGAATATAGTTACCATAAATAAATGACACACTCATGACCATGTCACAATCAAACACCGTCCGACAGTTTGAAAGTTTTTCAAAATTGACAATTTTAGCCTTTAACTTTCAAAAACTTGCAAATTTCGACCGTTTATGAAGATTTAGTCAATTCGGTTTTCGTTCAGGTTTCAGGCAACGAAGACTCGAGTTCCAACATCGTACGATCGAAAATAAAGAAGAAATAAAATCTTTTTGGCTTTTATAAAGTTTATATTAAAACACACCTAAAATCTTTTTGGTATTTTTGACTTTTCTAAATGTAAGAACTGAAAGCAGTAAATTAAATATGTACAGACATTCTTTTTGCGAGTTTCGAGGGTAAGAGAATCATATCAGTGTACGGTCATGCCAAAACACTCTTGTTGTTCTGTTAGTTAACATTAAGATAAGCATCCTATAACAATTATCGATATTGTTGTCCACTTAAGCTCAACTTATCAGATGTAGTCATGTTTAGGAGATACGTTAAGGTATGATTTATACTTACCGACCGGTGTTCATCCACATCACGACACATTCCCGTATCAAGGTATGCACGAGGGTTCATCTTACCGGTGAGTATACCGATTATCATCTGTTTGACCGTATATTGATGTGAGATTCTCACTTATTTTGATTTGAAAACAAGCCCTATGTGATAGAATCACTTATTGATGAGGAACTTGATTTTCATATGCATGAGGGCACAGGAGCAAGTCCGTGAACAGGTCAGTACTTCCGTACAGCAGAGAGACGAACTTGACTCCCGGATAAATGTGATATTTTATCACTTATTTGTTATGGACATGTGATTGTTTATCACTTATTGAGGTCGAATGCAGTATGTAATATGTACACGTATGTATAGTATCATGGAAGATCTAGACTTGCGTCCCCGTTATTTTTCGGTAAAAGATACAACCATGATACCCAGATGATAAGCAGCATAAAGACCGAATATCTCAGAACCTCGGCAATCTATCAAACGAAATTTCGGTACTAAGACCATATGCCAATGAATGGTTCCCACCTGGTCTTCAGTCGATTAAGATTTATATCACCCTGCACACTTTAAAATGATTGTGAGCCTACCGATACATCTTATATAGAGCTGCTTATCGTTTTTCATTTAAGGTTTAAAGAGGCTTGGATAGACCACTGATGTACTATCATTTTCTCTTTTGCTCGCCAGGAAACTCATTTTTGATTTTCTATTGTTTTTGTGTTTTTGAAATTTTTCGATGTTTTTGGATTTTCAGATTTTTGGATTTACTCCCCCTAAAATCAATAAACTAAGACAAATTTAAAACACAAAGATATTTACAAAAATGATTTTCCGATGTTGGTTTTACTCTTGCTTGACCTTAATGCCGGTTACCCAAATTAAGTTTTTATCAGAAAAGATTTATCGAATTTTTTTTGGGAAAATCAGTTGGCACGTCGGTAAGCGGTGCGGACCATGACAACATTGACAAGTTTCATAGAGAAACAATCACGTGTGAGGCGATATTCTAGATCAATGTGTCAGGTCAAAGAGTGCTGTATGAGATGATAATTCATAAAGCAGCTTAAATATCGACAAGCATAGGAGAGATTTAGAAATTCAAAACCGTATCCTGCAACTGTTTCATGCATTGCAAGGAATCTGAGTGCTCTCCCAAACTTGATATCCACCCGGTGTGGACTTCAAGGTCGAATCTGCAGCTACTGAGAAATCTCTTGACAGCAACAGGATCATAAACCTCCGGGTCCGGCTGGTCTTTCATACTGCACCAGCGAAGGTCTTTGACTTTCTCTTTCAGAAATGGTGTGCGGATGTTCAATCCATGCCCAGGCTTCTGCACACATTTCCTTGTATTCTTTCCTGAAGACCCGATCAAAAACCATAACAACCAACTTTTGGCATGTTCTTCATTTGGTCGAATTTTGCAACTTCATACAACCACATTCTTTCACCAACATCTCCTTCTTCTTTTCTTTTTCTTTCCTCTCTCTCCATCAATGGCAACAACATTCTCCTAGATATATCAATATTTCGGATCCTTATGTCGCCAATCTTGTGCATGGACGCTCCACTATCAACAATCCTAAAACTATCAATAGTTCCTCCTGGAACATCCTGCACACTCATTCAGAGATTAGTTGGAGAGGGGGACCCAAGCCTTCACAGACTTGGGTCGTCCGTCATCATCGAGAATTGTAACATCCATTTCCCGATGATTCGGAATTGATGTAGCTCCCCCTGAAACAGTTACCGGTTTTGGTATCCAAATCTGTTTCTGTTTTTCATGTTTAACATCCGATTTAACAGATTTTGTTTGGATGACCTCCGGTTTTAAAACTTTTTCAACTTCTTTTCTTTGTTTCTTTTTCTGTTTCTTTTCTCGTTGTTTAACAAAACGAGGGTCCTGTTTTGGTGAAACAGGTCTTTTATGGTAATTGTTACCATGGGGGGCATCAACTTTTGACTTTCTCTTGGTGAGATATGGACAATTCTTAATGATGTGTCCATACTCACAGCATTCAAAGCATGATCTCCGCTCAACAAACCTCGGAGTATCATAACTGTAACAGCTGGATGATGAACTTCGTGATCTTGAGGTACTTGGTCCTACATCACAACCGTTTGTTTGTTGTGTATAGTTGTTTTGACTGTTTCTTTTCAAAATTTTACTTTGTTTAACAGAATCCTTGTTGGATTTGTTTTTGAAAGTATCAATTTTATCAGTCCCTCTTGATTTCACGAAGTTTATCTTCCGATCCTTTTTCTTGTTTTCGCCCTGTTTGCCTTTTCTATTCTCTTGGGCGGCATGATTTTGTTCACGGGGATCATCAACCTTTGCTTTCAACTTATGAAGATATGGACAATTTCGAATTATATGTCCAATTGTACCACATTCAAAACACATTCTCCGCTCTACAAACCTCGGAGAAACGTGTTGATGACCAGACGAAGAACCAGATACTGAACTTTGTGATCTAGATGTGCTTGGACCTAAGTCACATCCATTGGTGTGTTGGGTATAATTGTTCTGATCATTTCGTTTTAAAATTCTAACTTGTTTTACAAAATCAATGTTAGATTTATTTTGAAATGTTTCAAGTTTGTCCGTACCCTTTGATCCAACAAAGTTCACTTTCTGTTCTCTTTTCTTAGCTGGAGCTCTTTTGTTTTGCACCCTTTGAACCTTAGGTTGCCCAACCTTAGATTGTTGAATTTTAGGTTGTGTAGCCTTAGGTTGTGGAGCCTTAGACTGTTCAACTTTAGGTTGTTGAACCCTCGGTTGTTCAGTCTTAGGCGACTGAGCTTTTGGTGCTTGAACATTCTTGTTCTGAGCCCTCTTTTCTTGTACCTGGCCCTTGCCTTTTCCAGAATTCACTTGTTGTTTTCGCTCAACTGACAGTTTTTGGTTCCCATGTTGTTTTCTAATTTGTTCACGTGGAACTGGTTCACATTGAGTGACAGTGACTTTGTTGCCTTTGTTTCCCAAAAACTTATCAGTTCGTCCTTCAAAAATTTTCTCAATTAAATCTTGATTTACATTTTTGATTGGAAAATCTCTGTCAGAATAAATTTTGTTGTCTCCCTTGAGCGTATACAACAAGTTATTCGTTTCACTGCTAGGTACACTGGGCTTCATTGCCTTTGGTGTTTCAGCCTTACTCGGTTTCACTGGTGGATCACACAAGATGTGATTCTCAATTGGAATGTCTGGTGTAACCGAGTTAGGCTGTGGTTTCTCATTTTCTTCAGATTCATCGTCCGAAGACTCAGCATCCTCAATAATCGGAGGACTCTGTTCCTTAACAGACGATGAATTTTCCACATTCTCAGAAGCTGATTGTTCCGAGGAAGATGTACCAGTTTTGAACCCGAGGCCTGCAGCAAAGTCATCTCGCGCAAGTGGCACAGTAGGTTCAAAACGGGGCATATCCTCGTCATCAGGCAATTTGGAATAATTGTGATTCATCGGGGGAGGGCATGATTTGTAACCAATACATTTTGCATCCCCCTTTTTCCTTTGGACATCAATAATGTGATCCAAAACATAGCGGGAATTGGAATAGCTTTCCAATTTCTGCTTGATTGTTTCACATTCACACTTGACTGTAGCTAACTCTACCATCTGTTGTTCAATTGTGTCAATTAAATTATTATTAGCATGTTGTTTTCTCAAAACAGCCTTTTGAAGTTCAGAAACATCATATTTTAATGACGCAATTGTTGCTTTAAACTCTTTTTCATTTCTTGTTAAAAACAAGTTAGCCTCAGTTGCTTTAGACAGATCAACAATCAATTCTTGATTGTGTTTGTGTGTGATGTCAAAAAGACTTTCCTTTTCTGCATATTCTAGACATTTAGCACATTCAACAACAGCAGAAATAGAATCAGATTTAGAATCACATACCTGACTGGAATCACTCTCAGGTGTTGGCCTTTCTGCATCAGAATTAATAACCTCCCTTGATGATTCACATTTAGATCCATCCTCGCTCGAACTTGAACTTGAAGTTGTATCACCCTCAACTGAAGTTGAGACATCTTCATCTGAACTTCTGTCATGTTCAAAACTGTCAACATTTCCCGAGGATTCACCATTGCTTGCATCTTTGACAATTTCAGCATATAACGCCGATTTTGTCTGACTACTGTTCTTTGAATCAAGAGATGATGGTTCTACAGTAGAACGATGGTGTTGTAGACCAACTGGGGTTAATGGATTTCCATTCAAGTCTGTGGTTGGAGCCGGATTTACAGGAACTTGTATTGGATTGCCAAACCAATCTGTTGTTATTTTCGGTTCACTTTGCCTTTGATTTGTAACTGATGCCCACTGATTTGCAGATATCATGGCAGCTGAACGTGGGGCAATAGCCTGTATCCAAGCATTCCTGAAATCTATTTCAGATTGATAAGCAGATGATTGCGTATCAGATGATTGCGGAGCCAAGGATGTTGTAGTCCACGCGGATGGATCCCATTGACCGTTTGTTCCCATTTCTGCAGTAATTCGAGATGGTGTGTGAGATTCGGCCCTTGAAGGAGATAAAATTTGTACACGTGTATTTTCCACTGTCGAAGGATCAACCGAAAGATCACACGAAAGATAAATACCAAACCGGTCTCGAAAGATGATCTTTCGTAAGTTGATTTTCTAATCGTGGGCTTTGTGCACAACAACTAATCAAAATTTATTGGCTACTTGGGCGGTGCATTGGGCTGAACACAAGGCTTTAATTTAAGCACATGGGCTGTTGGCCTGTTTTAATTGAACCCCAACAACAAACAAATGGTAGTGCTTTGGGCGGTGCAAAATAACCAACAAATGTCTTTTGAATAGTTTATCTAATCCTTCGATATTGACGATGTTGGAAATTATCTATCGGATCCTTCGAATTTAATATCAGACCTGTGAAAGTGGGCGGTGCAATAACTGATTGACCAATTATTGGTCACTTGGGCGGTAATCACCAACAACAACTAATCAAGTATTGGATACTTGGGGCGGTGCACCACACTTCAACAAAGGTTGTTTGTTACTTCGAGGCTATGATTTGTTGTAGATTCTTTGAAATAAATATCGGATCCTTCGATATCTACGATATTGAATTATTTAATTCCTTGTTGGCCGGTGCCTTGGGCCAATAACCCAGACAACAAACAACCCAAAGGTTAGTGGGTGTCTTGGGCGGTTCCCCAATCAACAAAAAAAAGGCAGTTCAGTTGGCGGTGCACTACTAATCCATATATTGGATCCTTCGAAGTTTTTTTTTTTGTAATAATTGATCCTTTTATTTTCTTGGAATGTGATCCTTCGAAGAACAAAAAGTGTTGACCCTTCGAAAAGAAAAGGAATAAATATCTGATCCTTCGAGTTTCGCCGATGTTGGAAATTATTTTAAATTTCTTGTTGGGCGGTGCACCACAGTCAATAACACATCTTTCAATGTTATTGAGGGGTAAAGGTGATTGATGTGACCTTTGAACAGTTGGTTGACCCTTCGAGACAAGCAACGTTGAATCTGATGATCTTTCAAAGTTGAATCTGATCCTTCGAACAAGAAAAATGATCTTTCGAAAAACAAAAGTTGACCCTTCGAATTTTAGCTTGACCTTTCGAAAGTTTTGATGATCCTTCGAAGTACTGTTTTGATCTGTCGAGGTTCCAACTTTATCTTTCGAAATATGAAGATGATAAGATCATCAAGAACACAGCGACTGGTAGTTTTCCAGATCTGACGAAAACAAACCCAAGACTTGAACAAAAACCCGGTTTTAAACAAGGTAAAGAGCCTTAGCTCTGATACCACTTGTAGGTCCCTTTCCGGAGGATGACGAACCTAAACCTTGTTATACAAACCCACTAGCGAGTGCGGAATCCAAGCTAGCAAGCAAACCGGGATGAGACAAGTATAAACACAAACACACAAGGATTCACCGATTAACACCACTGTATTAATACGAATGAAGGTTCCGGTTACAAGCACAATGTTTACAAATCTAACTTGCAAACTCTCTAGTGTGTGTGTGTGTGTTTGGATAGAATGCTCTCAAACTCTCTCTATGTGTGCATCTATCCAACAAGCCTCTCAAGTCTCTCTAAAACAACACACTACATGGGTATTTATATACCCAGCACAGCAGGTCTGACCGAAGGATTAGACAGATTGTCCGAAGGACCATCTGTCGACCACAATGGCCATCGAAGGATCCATATATACTTCGAAGGATAGCATATCCTTCAAAGTCCATCAGTATCCTTCGTGGTTTATCTTTCGAGCCAATCGAAGGATAGACATAATCCTTCGATTGCTCATCCTTCGACTCAGACACTTCACAAACATATTTCTAACTGTTGACTGAGTCAAACCAGGAGGACGGTTGACGTGGTCAACTTACAAGACTGACAAGGACATCGTTTACATATAGACCGAATACAGACAAAGTACAGACACAAGTGCATCAACATAATGTCGTGTTAAAAAGCAAAGATTTATGTTACTGGCAGTCTGGACACGGCCCCGTGGGGACCGGACACGGGGGCGTGTCTGGTGAACACGGCCCGTGTCCAGTTACCTGAACTGGGCATTTTTCTGCAGGGGGTTCAGCACGGGGCCGTGTTGGTTAAGCACGGGGCCGTGTTGGTTAAGCACGGCCCGTGTTGAGCCTTCTGTAATGGAGAAATTTGTGTCGGGTTGCCTCGTTCTTGTGCATGGGGCCATTTTTCTCGTTCCCTTTTTCATCCTTTACCACCATGAGTGTGTTTTATTTATTATAAACCATCAAACTTTTAAAAAACCATCATTTCATTGCAACCATAGAGAGACATTACATAAAACTAAATATGAAAACACATAAATATTAAACCATGGAGTTCTAGCCCTATACTTTATTTTAATTAGCAAAATCTCCAAGAAGCTACTAATCTTGGTTAGATAAGGCTTTTTAAAACTCCTTCTTCCGGGTGTGGCTTTCCTCACATGTCGGCGAGCCACTCCTCCACCTCCCTTGGAAGGAGAAAGGATGGCTCATTGGCATTAGTTTGAGGAGTTTCGATTTCCGCTGGGATCTCTTGTTGGTGTTCCACGGGAGGTTCCGTCGGAAAGTCTTCCCACCCGGTAGGGTTGTTAATCCCGAGTGCCAAGTTCCAATCCTGTTGTGGAAGGACTGGTTCCATCGGGGGTGCTACAAGAATATTTAACCTCTGGTGCAAGAGGTTAATTTCTTGGAAGCTGCTTTCGAGTCCCACCGTAAGATCGTTAATATGGTCAATTAGGACCTCCTCTACTGACGTCATTTCGTCGAGAGCCTCCCTTAATGCTATCACATAGTGCACAAGCGTAGCTTCAACAGAGGGCCTCCTTCCTCTTCGGTTGTTTGATGAGTGCACGGATGATGTTTCGCTGTTTTCACTCGACATTCTACGAAAAATAAACTGAAAAATAGTTTATTTGATGAAACAGTATCTGGACACGGCCCCGTGCTCATTGAGCACGGCCCCGTGTTCATCTTTCTGCAGAATTTTGAAGCAAGGAAACTTGAAATTTTAAGTTATTTTCTGAATTTGTGGGGTCTTTTTAAACATTAATAACTTAAAACAATGTTACATAACATGTTTTTACCAAGATTCCTTGAATAAAACTCATTGCTTCCTACCACAAAGTTTGAAGAATTCAAACTTTTAATGGTAGTTCTTGGAGAAAGATGGAGAAGAAGGAAATGGCTAGAAGAGGAAAGGACAAGATGGGTTGTTGGAACCTTCTTTTAGACTTACCTAGGATAGTTTGAGAGAAGATTCCTTCAAATCTCTGTCCCAAGTTGGTCCAAATGTGCAGAATTCTTGGCTGCATTTATAGAAAACGACAGCATCCTGGACACGGCCCCGTGTTTGTTGGACACGGCCCCGTGTGCAGGTGGAGTTCTGACACAGTTTGTCTGTATTCTGATGTACTGATCAGAAGGGAATCTTTTGGTGAACACGGGGGCGTGTTGGCTTTACACGACCCCGTGTCGAGGGACCATTTTATGAAGTTGTCTAGTTTTTTTAAGGAACTTACCTGTATCGGGCGGCTCTTGATTGGTTGGAACAACCCCAAAGTGCCTAAGGTACCTTAATTGTCCTAGACTAAGGCGAGAACGCAAGAGGTTGTCGGTGAGGGTAATTCCTATTTTCATTCTAGGTGGACAAGTCCAACCCTTTTCCGGGCTCTCGTTAAAGAAGGTGTATACCGAATCGCTCAGGTCTATGTATGCACCGAACGAAGTCGATGGAGAGTCCTTCACGGCACAATCGGCACAGGGACGACTATCGTCCAAGTCTTTTCTAGGTATGAAGGTATTTTCGGGAGCAACGAGATTGTCGGAATGCGGTTCCAACATTTCTTCATGGTCATCGTCTTGGGGCGGATCAATAAAATCCTTCCTAAGTTCTTTTGACCAATTTAGAATTAGCTCTTCTTGTTGAAATAACTCATCAAGGAGCATTTCCCCTAGAATGTCTGGCTGGGCGCATTCGAGGGAGAGATAGTGCTTATTTTTACTTTCGCCCCTCTTAAGGTTATAAGGAATTTGTGGGTCTATATAGTGGGGCCTATAATTTAGGAAGTAACATTTTAATTCTTCATGTTCGCCTCCACATAATTGACACCACATACCATAAGAGTGCCGAAAGTAAAAAAGAATTACTATCACTCATGTTTATGTCAGAAATTACCAACCGCCGGGATCTAACGGTTCTGTTTTCAGTAAGAGAATCTTGGGCACGGGGGCGTGTTGAGTGAGCACGGCCCCATGTTCAGCTTACTGTCTGACTTAAAACAGGATTGCCAGTTCCAATGATTGAGCACGGGGGCGTGTTCAGCGGGCACGGCCCGTGCTGAGCTCTGCAGAAGCTGAAAAACTAGGAAAAATCCTAAAAAATTAAAAAGAAAAATAAAAATATGATTAGGCCGTTGATTCCTAACTTTCTTAAAATCCTTGTGTCCTCGGCAACGGCGCCAAAAACTTGATGTGCGTGTAGTGTAATATATTTTTAATGTATATTTAAGCCCTTTTTACACTTTTAGCCAAGTTTTAAATTTATAAAACACGATATTCACTAACACTAAACACACATATGGGCAAGTGCACCCATCATGGACGTAGTATAGTGTTGGTAAGATACCGAGGTCGTCCAAGGACACAAGAGCTTTTAGTACCGGTTTATCCTCAACGTCTAATCAAATCAAAAAGTTAGAAAATGTTTTTAAACTAAGAAAATAAAAACTAACTAAATGTTGAAAAATAAAAATAAAATAAAAACAGATAGACAAGATGAATCACTTGGATCCGACTCGTGTATTACTATAACCTTTGATTATTTTCGCACTTTTGCACTTGTTTAAGAGATTATCTTAGTTATTGTAGTAGGCCCCTCTTTTGAAGGCGACGTTACCCTCAACCCAGTAGTTTGAGTCAGCAAGGATACAATCCTAAAGGGTTGGATTATTGGAAGATAATGAATAAAGTTATTAATGCAAATTGTGGTAGGCCCCGCTTTTGGCGGTGACGTTACCCTCGGCTAAGTAGTCAGAGTCAGCAGGGATACAGTCCTAAATAGCCGGGTTATAGTATTAATAGTAGTTAACTTATGAGGGGGTCAAAGAGTTTGGATCCCCGCCATCCAATACCTATGGGCATTGAAGGAGATCCTACTAAATTTGACCCAGGTCCCTTGCAGGACCTCTAAACGCTGAACAAGGGCAAGACCCTTACCAAACCGTTCCCTTAACCCCCGACCAGGTAGCCAACATACCTCCATATAGACCGTGGAGATATGAATGGTGAAAATCTTTTATTTTATATAGACAGTAAAATAATGCCAAGACACCACGGACAAACGATAAGGAAAGATCACCTTCAACATAAGTAACTAGTTATTAAAGTCATTAATACAAAACCAAATAAAAAGTGCAAAAGATTAAAAATAAAAAGTATTATACTAAACACTTGTCTTCACCAAGAGACTTAGGCAAACATGGCCTTGATTGTCAAGAACTCTTACAATCAATCTTGGATCCCGAGACGACTCACACACTCTACGATGGACAATGGATGATGGTGGTGGATGATGGTATTATGGTGGTGGTGGGTGGTGGATGAAGTGTGAGAGAGGTGGTGTGCCAATGGATGAGTTGAAATGAAACCAAGCACTCCTATTTATAGGCTGAACAGAAGGCTGGGCACGGCCCCGTGTCCGCTGGACACGACACGGGGCCGTGCCCGTCTGACACTCTCTCTCTTCATTAATTGTAATTCACAATTACAATTAATGCGCCTGCTGTACTTTCACCACGCCCCCGTGCTCACTGGACACGACCCCGTGGTGGGCAATGGAAGCTTCTATAGGTTTGCCTTTTCTGCTGCTTCTTGGGCACGACCCCGTGCTGGCTGAGCACGGGGCGTGTTCAGTCTTCTGACTTCTCTTCTTTGCTTGGGAGGATGCCGTTGAGGGGTCGGGCAATCCACTTTTGTTCCTTTTCTTGTATTTATGTTAGAATTAACTGTCTTTTTGCTTCTTTTGTGAATTTGAGCTCATTTCCTGAAAATACAAAAGGAGGACAAAAACACTCTTTTTCCAACATTAGTACTCAAAGAGGGTTAGTTTTATGCCTCATTTGATGTAATTTATATGTTGCATTTTACACACATCAACTCCCAAATGAACATCAAACTACCAGAAGCTGGACGAGCTAGCCAACGAGAGTCAGCGACTCTTGCTAAGGATTGACGAACTACTCATTGGACTAACTGCGAGGATCCAACCCGTATTTCCCGACCGATCGATGATCGAGCAGCTGTAACTTCAGGAAGAAAGTATTCCGGGAGAAGATTGTAGGACAATAACTTGTTTTAAGCGTACACAAGAATGGCGTTTCCTACACAATGCACAGAACGATTCTACACCGAATACGAAACTCTGAGAATCTAGGAAGCATGTACTTAGGACCATCGGGAACCAGGTCCAAATTCACAAAGTTCGTTACTTAGAAACCACATCCGTTAACTCAAGCAGACACCATTAACCTGGCATATATGCCAGTTCCGTTGACCCAACCGAAAGTACTTGAATTACTTTTACTTCTAGCCAGTAGACGGTTGCATCCCTACTCCCCTTAATGGTAGTTGCATCACGTAATTTTCTTCGCAAAGAGTGAACACATATTTGCTTCGATATCTGGTCATTTCTTCATTTTAGCAGATACTCATTATTCCTTTTCTTGGAAACTTATTTGCCACGCATGCACCATTTGCTACGCGTGCGACTTCACTTTGTTTCAAACGCTTCATTTAAGTTCAAATATTAGGACGCTAAATCTAATTACCGATTTGTGAACTCGAATGACCTACATTATTGTGACTGTTGGCTCTTTTGCTATCAAGCCAACACACCTTCTTGAAATTTCCTTCATTTCAAGTTACATTCATGGTTTATCTTTGCAACCATGCCGAGATTCCTTTATTGATACATACGTTTATTGCCGGGTTACGCTAAAACCAAGTTCAATTGCTTGAACTTATCCATTTCGTATATTCAGTTTAAGACGTCATATGATGTATTGAAGGCATCATATTCAAATATTTTGCAAAGATTCTTTCGTTTCGAGGCATGGTAGACTTGGTTGATCTACGACTCCACTAAATCGTTTGATTGATTTCGATACCTCGCGGTGATACTTACACAGAATTGAAGCTTGTGCTAATTTAAGTTACATACCCTATATATATATATACGGATTTAGATGTTTATTAACTTGTTCTAGATCCGTTCCGTTCAACACGATTAAAACGATCTCAACACAGTTGCGTGTCAAAACAATGGTACATAGATTCATTTCATATCCCAATGTACCTCCGAACGATTCTTCCGTTCTAAATTGAACACCCTGCGGTACTTATTGTTTTCCCACCTTCAACCAAAAACAGTGGCTCATTGATGTTCCATATTTGACTGAAAACACTATGACATTGTGTAAATCAAATCTTTAGGCTTGTTCGCTACATAATCCCTTGATTCCAACATGGTGAATTTGTTTCAGTCACCACTATACTTGAATTATGTCATTACGACACCTCGTGGTGTCATTACAAACTTGTAGCTTGTGCTGATCATGGTCAACCATTTCACGCAAAACTGCATATACTTTCGTTTGACTTGTCATTTAAACATTTCTGATGCAATTACGAATCACGACAATAATACACCAGATCCGCTTGTATTTCATTCGGTGTACCTTCGAAATTTAAGAATGTCAACACACTAAACCTTACCATTCATTTCTTCGGAAGTTGACAGATCCTTGTTCACGTTACTATCACATTTGAGTTATTGATTTTGAATCCATATAGCGGATGCTATGGTTTGTGAAAACTCGTTTGCATATTGCGATCGATCGTTTGAGAATCTTATTAGCCAAAACTCCTCTTTTGTGAAACCCCCTGCTGGCTGGATTACACTAGGCTATACGTCAATTACGTCTTGTACCTTTGACATCAAAGGTCAAAACTACATACCTTTTAACCATAGGATTCGGATTGTTATATATTCTTGGACTCACCTAAGGTGAGTAGGGCTTAATGCGGTTTAGTGATTATCTACCTCGGTATTAGTCATATGCATACACGTGTGACGTAACCATAAAGAGTTAAGGTAGTACAAATTTCGAGGACGAAATTTTCCTAACAGGGGGAGAATGTGACAACCCTCACATTTACAGGTATTCGTACAATTAATTAATATTTAATTTGTGCTTAATGACTGTGCTTAATTTCAACTATGATTAAACTGCTTTCTGTTTTCTGTTACATACATACATATGCATCACATTTTACACTTGTAACATCCGTCAAATTAGATATCCAAACTCCGACCCGTTTTAAAAATTCGGATCCTACCCTTTGAAACCTCAGAATTTTTTTTTTGCAAATTTAAATAACCATTGGAAAGTATTTTTATTTTATTATCAAAATAATTATTTATCTATTTGGCGAATTAATTAATTTTGTTAATATACAATTATACAAAATTTAGTTAGCTCAAAGTTATAACCCGGTTGGTCTGGTTGGTATATTTATAGGGACTAATTTGATAACTTTATAAATCTAGCTAATTTTGTTAAGGTTTCAAAGTAAGCCTTAAAGTAATACAAGTTAACCAGGTTAGTATTGTTAAAACCGTAATGCAGTTAGTCCCGTTAGTGTCTATAAAAGGAAACTCATTAACTTTATATGAAAGCCCCTACTCATCAAACTAATTAATTAAAATTCTTAGTTTATTACATTCAATTGGAAAAATAAAAACTTGACCGTAGCTATGTCCTGCATTAGCAACCAAATCGATTTTAATAACCTTTATTAAAATTACAAAAGTATTTCATTTTCATCTTTTGGCGCCAAAACAGAATCATTAACAACTTTGTTTCCTTTTTGACTTGCTACTGATTTGTCCAGACTAAATCAAATTCCGCGTTACCATTTTTGTCGTGATCAACATACCTTACGTGACCCATATTTGTCTTTAATACAAATCAATCAGCATATCGTTATCAAAACTTGCGAGACTTGTGAAGATCTATATAAACTACAGGTTGGTTGAACCTTACACCATCACGGTTTTACTCCCCACAACCATAACTCGACACCCTTACACCCTTGCCGGAATCAGAGTTATGTCGGAACCGAAACCTCCGTTACTCGCTCTCTCTCTCTCTCGCTTAACCCGCTCGACACCGGAACTCACAAACACCTTTCGATCACCGTTGCACTTCACCGGAAGTTACGTCGGAAAAGACGACCAGAGTTACTCGCCGGCAAACTCGCTCACTCAAATCGACGGTATACTTCTTTTTAGTCGATTCGTTTCTTTTGTTTTATTATAAGAAGCCTCAACAAGAGTTTAAGAAACATGATTATGAAATCTTGGAATGTATGAGTTGGGTTACTGTTATGGATAACCATGCACAAACTTGTTAAAAAAACAAAATAATAATAACCGAATGATTCACGGGTTCGATCACGAAGCCCTATTTTATCACTGCACTTTTGTTTGTTTGTTTTTTTTTTATAAAAGCTATAGATGAATTGCTATGATTTTTTTCTTATTTTATGTGCTTCATGCACATGCACACTAAGTTTATCAGAAACCTAATATTATTTACTATACATAAATTATGAGTCTTATAGGGATTCTTTCAGTATATATATCTCACTAACAAAGATGTACAGTTTGTCATCTATAATAATATTAAAAATGAGATAAATTGTAATATCTCAATAATTAATTTATAAACCATAAGTTTTAGGAACCTTCTTTAACCTTAATTGTAGCAAGTTCGTTACGTGTTATTTTAATCATCTAGGATAATCGCTCTCGCTCGTTCTCTTGGAATCTCCATCCTTACTCGTGCGTTATTACAAGAAATCGCAACGCAATCAATGTGAGTATACTCGATCCCATTTTCGTTTTAAACACTTTGGGTGCAACATGTATTCCATATTCAAATTACACAACACTTGAAACTTGTTATATTCACACTCTATCCACATTTAAACAGGAAACATTTTGCTGTTTGTTAATCTCATATGCTATGCAAGTTGATCGTATAAAACAAGTTGATCGTATAAAACAAGTTGATCATATTGAACACGTTGATCGTATAAAACAAGTTGATCGTATAGAACACGTTGATCGTATAAAACAAGTTGATCGTATAAAAAAAGTTGATCGTATAAAACAAGTTGATCGTATAAAACAAGTTGATCGTATAAAACAAGTTGATCGTATTGAACAAGTTGGACGTGTTAACCTCCCGCTAGTCTATTGGGAAAGGCAAAGTGGATCATGTTATTCGTGTTGAATATGAGTATTTAAACTTTTATTCTACTTTATGCTATGTATTAAACTTGTATACTCGCCAACATATTTTGTTGATGTTATTTTAATACATGTTGCAGGTTAATAGTCAAGATGATGAAGGAATCAAGTTAGGATAGACTAGATACCCATTTTAGCAATTAAACAATGTTTGAATCTATGTTTACTATTTGAAACAATGTATTATTCTTTAGTTTTAATAAAATGATTTAATTCATATTGTCACAATTAGTGTTATGTTGTTTTGAGCAATTTGTTCGTCTCATCCCGATGTTTCCGCCATCGGTTGGGGTGTGACAGATTGGTATCAGAGCCATAACTATAGGGAATTAGGTAGGATTGCCTTAGTTTTTCCTAGTCTATAGTAGGAGTACTCTGATACCAGATTGGTATCAGAGCCATAACTATAGGGAATTAGGAATGCCTTGCCTAGTCTATAGTTTAAGAGCTTTCTCACTATGTGTTGCTTAAAACAACTTCTCTTCTATCTCCTTTGCTTCCCTCTACTTTCTTTTGGACTTTTAACATACATGCCTTTCCTAAGGCTAACACAATACACACTTGGAGGCTTTGAAGACACTCTTATAACTCAATCGAAATGACTCACCAAAATAGGGGTGATTCTCACATTTGGTGATGACTTTCACTCAGCCATACTTTGAATTTTGCATGAAATCTACCCTCAAGTTAGGAGTGATATCCAAATCTTGAAGGAAATTTCCATTTCACACTCTAGTGGACCCTTATCTTTTGATAAGTACCAACCACATAGGGTACGATGTTATCAAGTTAGAGGTGATACTCGCATCTTGTTTAACTAGTCCCACTCCTTGATTTTCATTCTCGCCAAAGTTTCGATTTTCCCAATTGATTAAGGACGTGTAGTAACTGGAAGGACAAATATCGTTAGTCGCTTCTCGATGAGAGTATTTGTCTATTAGGCCAAAGCACGTTCCCTTAATTCGAAAAGGACTTCGATTTACTTTGGAATAGTCTTATGTTACGTTCCGTGACAATCCATGTTTTACGTTAAATCTCTTTTATGCGATCTCAATTTTCATGTGTTTTACATTTGTACGATATATATCATTTCAATCTAATACACGCATGCTAGTATACTTGATTCGTGATTACTGGGTTATTCTTATGTGATGAACTTGTCCTTTAACCCACACTTTAACATGTATAGCACTATGCGTAGTGCTATAGGAGTAGCGCCCACCCGTATTCTAGTGGTCATGTTAAATTAACAACATTACACCATCTTCGTTGCGACGATGTTGGGTAGTCAACTTTGCGGTACACGATGGGTTGACCTGTTTATTCACATGCCAGTGATACGTTAATCTTGTTAACTAAGTATGTAATGTGGATTGTTCTAAATTTTATGCTAATACTCATATTTCCAAAAATGGAAGCTTATCGTAAAGATAGGAGTGATTTCTTTACCTTGACGATTAGCTCCCCTCACTTTTCAACTTCACCAATGAGCTAGGGGTGATTTCCTTACCTCAGAGGCAGTTACCAACTCTTTTTTTCGTTATCAATGAAACTTTGTATTTGAACGTCACTTTCATTTCAAGCTTGGAGACACGTATCACACTATCTTCACAATCTAAAGCAATAATAACCTCTCGTGAACGAACTAAATTTACGATGCTTTCATTATCTATGCTACACTATGTGAAAACTCATGTTATGCTATGTGAAACTAATTGAACATCCTATATGCTATGTGAAACTATATGCTATGTGACGCATTCATGAAAACAAATTTTTCAGACATTATGTTCAAGTCGCATCTATTCTCTCTTTTGAATCTTTAGAAGTCTTTCTTTTAGATTTCGAGGACGAAATCTCCTAAAGTAGGGGAGACTGTAACATCCGTCAAATTAGATATCCAAACTCCGACCCGTTTTAAAAATTCGGATCCTACCCTTTGAAACCTCAGAATTTTTTTTTTTGCAAATTTAAATAACCATTGGAAAGTATTTTTATTTTATTATCAAAATAAGTATTTATCTATTTGGCGAATTAATTAATTTGGTTAATATACAATTATACAAAATCTAGTTAGCTCAAAGTTATAACTCGGTTGGTCTGGTTGGTATATTTATAGGGACTAATTTGATAACTTTATAAATCTAGCTAATTTTGTTAAGGTTTCAAAGTAAGCCTTAAAGTAATACAAGTTAACCAGGTTAGTATTGTTAAAACCGTAATGCAGTTAGTCCCGTTAGTGTCTATAAAAGGAAACTCATTAACTTTATATCAAAGCCCCTACTCATCAAACTAATTAATTAAAATTCTTAGTTTATTACATTCAATTGGAAAAATAAAAACTTGACCGTAGCTATGTCCTGCATTAGCAACCAAATCGATTTTAATAACCTTTATTAAAATTACAAAAGTATTTCATTTTCATCTTTTGGCGCCAAAACAGAATCATTAACAACTTTGTTTCCTTTTTGACTTGCTACTGATTTGTCGAGACTAAATCAAATTCCGCGTTACCATTTTTGTCGTGATCAACATACCTTACGTGACCCATATTTGTCTTTAATACAAATCAATCACCATATCGTTATCAAAACTTGCGAGACTTGTGAAGATCTATATAAACTACAGGTTGGTTGAACCTTACACCATCACGGTTTTACTCCCCACAACCATAACTCGACACCCTTACACCCTTGCCGGAATCAGAGTTATGTCGGAACCGAAACCTCCGTTACTCGCTCTCTCTCTCTCTCGCTTAACCCGCTCGACACCGGAACTCACAAACACCTTTCGATCACCGTTGCACTTCACCGGAAGTTACGTCGGAGAAGACGACCAGAGTTACTCGCCGGCAAACTCGCTCACTCAAATCGACGGTATACTTCTTTTTAGTCGATTCGTTTCTTTTGTTTTATTATAAGAAGCCTCAACAAGAGTTTAAGAAACATGATTATGAAATCTTGGAATGTATGAGTTAGGTTACTGTTATGGATAACCATGCACAAACTTGTTAAGAAAAACAAAATAATAATAACCGAATCATTCACGGGTTCGATCACGAAGCCCTATTTTATCACTGCACTTTTGTTTGTTTGTTTTTTTTTTATAAAAGCTATAGATGAATTGCTATGATTTTTTTCTTATTTTATGTGCTTCATGCACATGCACACTAAGTTTATCAGAAACCTAATATTATTTACTATACATAAATTATGAGTCTTATAGGGATTCTTTCAGTATATATATCTCACTAACAAAGATGTACAGTTTGTCATCTATAATAATATTAAAAATGAGATAAATTGTAATATCTCAATAATTAATTTATAAACCATAAGTTTTAGGAACCTTCTTTAACCTTAATTGTAGCAAGTTCGTTACGTGTTATTTTAATCATTTAGGATAATCGCCCTCGCTCGTTCTCTTGGAATCTCCATCCTTACTCGTGCGTTATTACAAGAAATCGCAACGCAATCAATGTGAGTATACTCGATCCCATTTTCGTTTTAAACACTTTGGGTGCAACATGTATTCCATATTCAAATTACACAACACTTGAAACTTGTTATATTCACACTCTATCCACATTTAAACACGAAACATTTTGTTGTTTGTTAATCTCATATGCTATGCAAGTTGATCGTATAAAACAAGTTGATCGTATAAAACAAGTTGATCATATTGAACACGTTGATCGTATAAAACAAGTTGATCGTATAGAACACGTTGATCGTATAAAACAAGTTGATCGTATAAAAAAAGTTGATCGTATAAAACAAGTTGATCGTATAAAACAAGTTGATCGTATTGAACAAGTTGGACGTGTTAACCTCCCGCTAGTCTATTGGGAAAGGCAAAGTGGATCATGTTATTCGTGTTGAATATGAGTATTTAAACTTTTATTCTACTTTATGCTATGTATTAAACTTGTATACTCGCCAACATATTTTGCTGATGTTATTTTAATACATGTTGCAGGTTAATAGTCAAGATGATGAAGTAATCAAGTTAGGATGGACTAGATACCCATTTTAGCAATTAAACAATGTTTGAATCTATGTTTACTATTTGAAACAATGTATTATTCTTTAGTTTTAATAAAATGATTTAATTCATATTGTCACAATTAGTGTTATGTTGTTTTGAGCAATTTGTTCGTCTCATCCCGATGTTTCCGCCATCGGTTGGGGTGTGACAGATTGGTATCAGAGCCATAACTATAGGGAATTAGGTAGGATTGCCTTAGTTTTTCCTAGTCTATAGTAGGAGTACTCTGATACCAGATTGGTATCAGAGCCATAACTATAGGGAATTAGGAATGCCTTGCCTAGTCTATAGTTTAAGAGCTTTCTCACTATGTGTTGCTTAAAACAACTTCTCTTCTATCTCCTTTGCTTCCCTCTACTTTCTTTTGGACTTTTAACATACATGCCTTTCCTAAGGCTAACACAATACACACTTGGAGGCTTTGAAGACACTCTTATAACTCAATCGAAATGACTCACCAAAATAGGGGTGATTCCCACATTTGGTGATGACTTTCACTCAGCCATACTTTGAATTTTGCACGAAATCTACCCTCAAGTTAGGAGTGATATCCAAATCTTGAAGGAAATTTCCATTTCACACTCTAGT
This sequence comes from Helianthus annuus, assembly GCF_002127325.2. Lineage (NCBI taxonomy): Eukaryota > Viridiplantae > Streptophyta > Magnoliopsida > Asterales > Asteraceae > Helianthus > Helianthus annuus. The sequence goes on along the minus strand of NC_035446.2, from coordinate 157,252,424 downwards.
GGACCCTTATCTTTTGATAAGTACCAACCACATAGGGTACGATGTTATCAAGTTAGAGGTGATACTCGCATCTTGTTTAACTAGTCCCACTCCTCGATTTTCATTCTCGCCAAAGTTTCGATTTTCCCAATTGATTAAGGACGTGTAGTAACTGGAAGGACAAATATCGTTAGTCGCTTCTCGATGAGAGTATTTGTCTATTAGGCCAAAGCACGTTCCCTTAATTCGAAAAGGACTTCGATTTACTTTGGAATAGTCTTATGTTACGTTCCGTGACAATCCATGTTTTACGTTAAATCTCTTTTATGCGATCTCAATTTTCATGTGTTTTACATTTGTACGATATATATCATTTCAATCTAATACACGCATGCTAGTATACTTGATTCGTGATTACTGGGTTATTCTTATGTGATGAACTTGTCCTTTAACCCACACTTTAACATGTATAGCACTATGCGTAGTGCTATAGGAGTAGCGCCCGCCCGTATTCTAGTGGTCATGTTAAATTAACAACATTACACCATCTTCGTTGCGACAATGTTGGGTAGTCAACTTTGCGGTACACGATGGGTTGACCTGTTTATTCACATGCCAGTGATACGTTAATCTTGTTAACTAAGTATGTAATGTGGATTGTTCTAAATTTTATGCTAATACTCATATTTCCAAAAATGGAAGCTTATCGTAAAGATAGGAGTGATTTCTTTACCTTGACGATTAGCTCCCCTCACTTTTCAACTTCACCAATGAGCTAGGGGTGATTTCCTTACCTCAGAGGCAGTTACCAACTCTTTTTTTCGTTATCAATGAAACTTTGTATTTGAACGTCACTTTCATTTCAAGCTTGGAGACACGTATCACACTATCTTCACAATCTAAAGCAATAATAACCTCTCGTGAACGAACTAAATTTACGATGCTTTCATTATCTATGCTACACTATGTGAAAACTCATGTTATGCTATGTGAAACTAATTGAACATTTTATTTGCTATGTGAAACTAATTGAACATCCTATATGCTATGTGAAACTATATGCTATGTGACGCATTCATGAAAACAAATTTTTCAGACATTATGATCAAGTCGCATCTATTCTCTCTTTTGAATCTTTAGAAGTCTTTCTTTTAGATTTCGAGGACGAAATCTCCTAAAGTAGGGGAGACTGTAACATCCGTCAAATTAGATATCCAAACTCCGACCCGTTTTAAAAATTCGGATCCTACCCTTTGAAACCTCAGAATTTTTTTTGTGCAAATTTAAATAACCATTGGAAGGTATTTTTATTTTATTATCAAAATAATTATTTATCTATTTGGCGAATTAATTAATTTGGTTAATATACAATTATACAAAATCTAGTTAGCTCAAAGTTATAACCCGGTTGGTCTGGTTGGTATATTTATAGGGACTAATTTGATAACTTTATAAATCTAGCTAATTTTGTTAAGGTTTCAAAGTAAGCCTTAAAGTAATACAAGTTAACCAGGTTAGTATTGTTAAAACCGTAATGCAGTTAGTCCCGTTAGTGTCTATAAAAGGAAACTCATTAACTTTATATCAAAGCCCTTACTCATCAAACTAATTAATTAAAATTCTTAGTTTATTACATTCAATTGGAAAAATAAAAACTTGACCGTAGCTATGTGCTGCATTAGCAACCAAATCGATTTTAATAACCTTTATTAAAATTACAAAAGTATTTCATTTTCATCTTTTGGTGCCAAAACAGAATCATTAACAACTTTGTTTCCTTTTTGACTTGCTACTGATTTGTCCAGACTAAATCAAATTCCGCGTTACCATTTTTGTCGTGATCAACATACCTTACGTGACCCATATTTGTCTTTAATACAAATCAATCACCATATCGTTATCAAAACTTGCAAGACCTGTGAAGATCTATATAAACTACAGGTTGGTTGAACCTTACACCATCACGGTTTTACTCCCCACAACCATAACTCGACACCCTTACACCCTTGCCGGAATCAGAGTTATGTCGGAACCGAAACCTCCGTTACTCGCTCTCTCTCTCTCTCTCGCTTAACCCGCTCGACACCGAAACTCACAAACACCTTTCGATCACCGTTGCACTTCACCGGAAGTTACGTCGGAGAAGACGACCAGAGTTACTCGCCGGCAAACTCGCTCACTCAAATCGACGGTATACTTCTTTTTAGTCAATTCGTTTCTTTTGTTTTATTATAAGAAGCCTCAACAAGAGTTTAAGAAACATGATTATGAAATCTTGGAATGTATGAGTTGGGTTACTGTTATGGATAACCATGCACAAACTTGTTAAAAAAACAAAATAATAATAACCGAATCATTCACGGGTTCGATCACGAAGCCCTATTTTATCACTGCACTTTTGTTTGTTTGTTTTTTTTTTTATAAAAGCTATAGATGAATTGCTATGATTTTTTTCTTATTTTATGAAAATATTATGTGCTTCATGCACATGTACACTAAGTTTTTCAGAAACCTAATATTATTTACTACACATAAATTATGAGTCTTATAGGGATTCTTTCAGTATATATATCTCACTAACAAAGATGTACAGTTTGTCATCTATAATAATATTAAAAATGAGATAAATTGTAATATCTCAATAATTAATTTATAAACCATAAGTTTTAGGAACCTTCTTTAACCTTAATTGTAGCAAGTTCGTTACGTGTTATTTTAATCATCTAGGATAATCTGTTAAAATCCATGCTAAAATGTGTCAATTTAATGTTGCAAACATTTTGTAGTTAATATCGTTTTAATATTTTATGTAGAGGCAACATTGTACATGTGCTCAAGGACAAAGGGCTGATGGGCTAAACTTTAAGTTGTTGAAAATGTCTTAATGGGCTTAATTGAAGAGTTGTGGTGTTAAGGGCCTGCATATATAACGATAATAACTAGTGATTTTGAGAGGTCATCATTCAGATAAAATTATCATCTCCAAAAGTGTCTACAGTGTTTTCTATGGTGGTCTAGGGTTTTAACTCGACCTCAACATCAAGGCCGCACTACATCAGATGATCAGCATCATGCTTCTCTATGTCTTTTGATCAGTCTTGTATTTATCTCTGTATCCTTTGTTCATATTTCTGTTCATGTGTCTCGTTGTTGATCCATTGTTGGATCTGATCCAGTGTTGGATCTTGTAATTTGGTGATTTCAACTGATATTCTTTTCGGTTGATCTTGTATTTTGTATTTGTGATTTAGATCTTACATAAGTAAGATCTAGGGTTTCGGTTGGGTGTTTTTGGTTTGGGTTAACTAATAAAAGTTTTACGTCACCGTTTTGTCGCTTCTCTTGTGTTTCGTATTGTTTCTTGTGTTGTGTGTTGAGAAATCATACCATTTGACATGGTATCAGAGCTTGCTCTGATCGATTATCATCGATTGATAGATTTTGGTTCTTCCGCTGGTTTGGTACGTTTCGCTACTTGGAATTGTTTGTTTTGAATCCCAGAGATTTGGTCATATTTGGTTCATCACACATCTGGCATGATTGATATGTTGGTGTTAGGGTTTCGATTAAAACCCTAGTTGTCTTTGTTCTTGACTGGCGATCTTGGTGCATTCATATTTGTAGAAGTTCTTACATCAGGTATAGGATCTTGTTACAACGGATTGGTATTCTTACCTCTATAAGCGCTGTAAGTCTCTCTGTCTTAACTCTGTATTTTTTGTTACACCATTATCAGTTCAGTTCTGTTAGGCATTCTGTTAGGCATTCTATGACTGTCTTAACTCTGTACTTTTTGTTGTTGCATTCAAGTAGTGCATATTTTGTGGTTGTGTTATACGAACTTATGTACTCTACTAGGTATAAATGACTGTTAGTTGTTGATTAATACTCTACACCGTGTTTTTTTCTTACACTGGCTTTGTTTACTGTAGAGGATGTCATGATTAATTGCTAATGTTTTAGGAGTTTAATAATCATGTTACTGGAGTACACATATAGTTTCATAAATAAGAAAAACCAACCCATGTCTAGATGTACAGTTAAGAATTTCTCAGAAAACTTTCAACTGAATGATTGAGTGGAGTTGTTGTGTAAAGATGAAAAAAAATGATTATGTTTTTTATCCTTCAAGGTATAACAGCAAATCATATATATTTTTCACTTTGTTTAAAATGAGTTTTCATGGGTATGCCAATATGGTTAACTAACATATTCTTGTTTTGGTAGTTTTGTATGTTTTCAGTGGGTTGCTTGTGTGGTGTTTTTTTGTATATGAAATATCTGTAAATTACATGATCTCGATGTTGTCTTTGATGGAGGATTGGTGTGCATGCGCGACATGTTTGTTTTATAGTTCATATATGTCGGTTTCTCATTTTGAGATGTATCTGGAAGATTTGATGTGAATGAGTTTTACTATAACTTACTTCCATGCCTGTTTTTTCTTCTTATAAGTTTTCTTAGTGGTGTGTTCTTTGTTTTTTGTGTCACTGAACTGTTCATAAGCATCAAATACACGGTACTTCATAAAAAATAAATAGTATATCACTATGGTGACTAGTTTGATAATCTCCGAATGTTTGTATTGTTTAAAGTATGTCATTGCATGAAAGATGCTTTGTCCTTGTAATGAGCTTTCATGAAACTTGTTACTGTACTAAAAAAAAAACTAAAATTTTGTTATAAAACCCCTGGGATTTGATTCCTATCTGAATCCCCTTGTTAGAATCTCTCTTTTAAGGTTTCGATATCCCTGCACCACTTGCAATTTGTTGCACATCATTCATCCATTTTCAATTCTTCACAAGCATGATTTCAACTTGTTATCCGTTACTGATTATCTTTTTCATTTCTACTACTTGTTTTTTCTACACATATAAATATCGAATATTGTATTACAATTTCGTACAAAAATTAGATAGTATGTGTAGAGTCTGTACCGGTATTGTTACTTGGATCCTAGGGTTATGGAAATGTAGGTTGAGCTATAGCTCTTGAGTCTGATTTTTGGCGTTCCGTTGTGTTCTTGTGTTTGAATCTGAATCTGAATCTGCTTTTATTACCTTATTAGTGTCTGTTCTGCTTAGATCTTTTGTTGAAGTGCGTACAGGTCAGATCTGGTGAGGGTCTGTTCAATTCTGATGTGACACAAACTCTAAGTAGAGCTTGTTGAAGTTTGGAAGTAGATTGCCTAACTTCTTTTTCTGAAGACCTGTGTTAGTCTCTGGAACCCTAGAAGGTTCAGGGCAAACTAACCGGGTGTGCTTAATTGTGGCTTGACCAGATTGTGTAGTTCTTGAAAACTACAAACTTGGTCTCTCTAGAAGTTAAACACACCCTCTGTAAGATCTTTCTAATTATGTCCTGTTTTATTTTTGTTGATTGAATTAGTTGAAGTCGGGGTAGTGAGGACCGGCATCTACTTGATTGTTCATTTGTTTTGTGTTCTTGTCTGTCTATCATCTGTATTTTTTCCGTGGTGATTCATTTTTCATTGGTTGTGTTCACAGTTGTTGTATTGGTTCCGTGTCTTAGATTGTGGCTCCTGAGTAAAGGCATGTACAGGCACCTTAGAGTGATGAACCTGGAATCTTGTCTCTGACTCAGGTTCGCCGTAGAGTTGTTTGCTTCTGATTATCTTTTACTTCTGTGAGTTGTTCTCTGTTTGGATTGTAGTTGTTTATCTGCTTCTTTTGTTGGATTATTCTGTGATATTTCTGTCTGTTCAGGTACTGTCTTGAATGTTGTTAAATGGCCTTTTGTTGCAGTCTCTATGTCTGCTTGTCTATAATCTTGTTTGTGAGGTTAGTTGAGCTGTGTGGTTCATGTTTAACCAGTAGTATAGTCAAGATTATTGTGTATATGTGATAGCCTTGTATGTTATCTCTTGTGAGATGTATTTTTTCTGGTTGAAACTTGTGTTTAATCAGGATTTGTTTGGCTGTGTCTTATTGTCTTGTGTATGTCTCATTATTCTTAAGCCTTGTGTGTGAGATATTATATCATGTGATTTTGTATTTCATTATTTGTTTAGGTTGAATTTGTTGTCTGATATAAAAGTGTGTACTTCTCTTGTATTAGTGATAGTATGAATCTTGTGATTCCGTATTTCTTGTAAAGCTGTAAAAGTTTTTTATCAAGTCAGATTAGACTTTGAATTCTTCACAAGTATAGTCTTTCGGACTTAGTTTCGAATTCTTAAAAATTGTGTGATTCATTGTTCAATTAGAATATATTTTCTAGTTGTTTTATCACACGTGGCATTTTGTCTAGAACTTGTGGTCTTTGTGAGTTTGTCTTTATCTTGGGCTTTATAAAATTGTTCTTCAACTGTGGTCTGTATGTTTTTTCGTCCATATTCTTGTTGTATGGTTAGTCGAATCATGTGGTTCGAGTGTTTTCTAACCAATTGTATTTTTCAAGATTGTTCTTGATTGTTTTGATAGCCGTGTTTGCTCCTTGGTGAGATGTCTTTCTAATTGTAAAATCGTATGATTTTCTAATTCAATTAGATGTTTTTTTGGCTGTTAACTCTGATGTAGAATTGTGTGATTCTCATTTTATATATATAAATCATGAGATTCAATTTTGAGTGATTCGTGTTCTTATGAAGTTGTAAAAGTTTTTGATCAAATCAAATGTGTCCTTAAGTTCTTTACAAGTTTTTCTTACATGAATCCAAATTTTTCAAATCTGTTTATGAATTTAGAAGTTGTATGACTTTTATCGTTTTGAATCGTGTGATTTAAGTGTTCAGACGTTGTTCTGAGTTGTATAGAGTCGTGTGACTCTTGGTTTTACCATATATGTGTTTGATATGGTTGTTGAATCGTGTGATTCGTTGTTTAACTAGAATATGTCTTCTAGTTGTTTTATCATATATGTTATATATCTTCTGGTGGTGTTGTTGAATAATGTGGTTTTTTTTTTATAAATATGAAATGAGTTTTTGGCACATTGACATTCATAGCTTTATATGAGCATGTCCCCCATTTGTGATTTATAAAAAAAAACACGATCTAGCTCATTGCATGCTTTGAGATCATTTTCGAGTAGCATTGTTAGGGTTTCAGTAATACTCTTTGATCATTCTTGTTTGTTCCCTCTCGTGTTTTCTAGATCTAGAGTTTGTTTGTGATTTTACATGTAGTAGAGTTTATCTCCTGATAGACTTACTTAGTGAGAGTTCTAATTTCAGATCCTCTTGCTAATGATATGTGTTTGGGTGTGAGTTTTTCTTGATTTGTAAGTTGAATAAAGTTCCGATTTACCATTTTTTTGACATATAAATCATGGAAATAGGTTGTTGGCCTTTTATCATTATCTTTTTGTATCTGAAATTAATTGTATTTAGAATATGGTTTGTTTTTTTTCGTTCTTAGTGTTTTGGAAGTTTGTTTCTTCTAGTCCAGATATGATTTTCGATTTTCGATTGAGGTTTTAAAGTTCACCAATTTAAAATGTTGATACTGGCATAGCTGCACTTCTTAATGTTTACAAGATGATCAAGAGTTAGTTTTCAGAATGTGATGAGCTTGATATGGATATGAGTGGTATTTCGACGGACGATGAGTGGTTCTCTACATGTGGTTTGAAAAAGTGAACCGTAAAGGAAGCAGGCATGGTCAGAATCAAACCGAAATGTTCAGGGAAGTCTCTACATATCTAGTTTTTTTTTGTTTATGTATGAATGCATTTCTTCTCAATTTCATATTATTCATATTCTTCATAAGATACATATTGACTCTGTCGTCTTTAAAGATCTTGTTACAAGTAAAGTTGGATTATTTTAATTTGAATGGAAGTCACTTGTTTTTATAGAAAATTACCTTTGTTGAAAAGAGATGCTATGTCTTTGATGTGTTTGCAGCATGAAATTGAGGGGGGATGTTAAAATCCATGCTAAAATGTGTCAATTTAATGTTGCAAACATTTTGTAGTTAACATCGTTTTAATATTTTATGTAGAGGCAACATTGTACATGTGCTCAAGGACAAAGGGCTGATGGGCTAAACTTTAAGTTGTTGAAAATGTCTTAATGGGCTTAATTGAAGAGTTGTGGTGTTAAGGGCCTGCATATATAACGATAATAACTAGTGATTTTAACTCGACCTCAACATCAAGGCCGTACTACATCAGATGATCAGCATCATGCTTCTCTATGTCTTTTGATCAGTCTTGTATTTATCTCTGTATCCTTTGTTCATATTTCTGTTCATGTGTCTCGTTGTTGATCCATTGTTGGATCTGATCCAGTGTTGGATCTTGTAATTTGGTGATTTCAACTGATATTCTTTTCGGTTGATCTTGTATTTTGTATTTGTGATTTAGATCTTACATAAGTAAGATCTAGGGTTTCGGTTGGGTGTTTTTGGTTTGGGTTAACTAATAAAAGTTTTACGTCACCGTTTTGTCGCTTCTCTTGTGTTTCGTATTGTTTCTTGTGTTGTGTGTTGAGAAATCATACCATTTGACATAATCGCTCTCGCTCGTTCTCTTGGAATCTCCATCCTTACTCGTGCGTTATTACAAGAAATCGCAACGCAATCAATGTGAGTATACTCGATCCCATTTTCGTTTTAAACACTTTGGGTGCAACATGTATTCCATATTCAAATTACACAACACTTGAAACTTGTTATATTCATACTCTATCCACATTTAAACACGAAACATTTTGCTGTTTGTTAATCTCATATGCTATGCAAGTTGATCATATAAAACAAGTTGATCGTATAAAACAAGTTGATCATATTGAACACGTTGATCGTATAAAACAAGTTGATCGTATAGAACACGTTGATCGTATAAAACAAGTTGATCGTATAAAACAAGTTGATCGTATAAAACAAGTTGATCGTATAAAACAAGTTGATCGTATTGAACAAGTTGGACGTGTTAACCTCCCGCTAGTCTATTGGGAAAGGCAAAGTGGATCATGTTATTCGTGTTGGATATGAGTATTTAAACTTTTATTCTACTTTATGCTATGTATTAAACTTGTATACTCGCCAACATATTTTGTTGATGTTATTTTAATACATGTTGCAGGTTAATAGTCAAGATGATGAAGGAATCAAGTTAGGATGGACTAGATACCCATTTTAGCAATTAAACAATGTTTGAATCTATGTTTACTATTTGAAACAATGTATTATTCTTTAGTTTTAATAAAATGATTTAATTCATATTGTCACAATTAGTGTTATGTTGTTTTGAGCAATTTGTTCGTCTCATCCCGATGTTTCCGCCATCGGTTGGGGTGTGACAGATTGGTATCAGAGCCATAACTATAGGGAATTAGGTAGGATTGCCTTAGTTTTTCCTAGTCTATAGTAGGAGTACTCTGATACCAGATTGGTATCAGAGCCATAACTATAGGGAATTAGGAATGCCTTGCCTAGTCTATAGTTTAAGAGCTTTCTCACTATGTGTTGCTTAAAACAACTTCTCTTCTATCTCCTTTGCTTCCCTCTACTTTCTTTTGGACTTTTAACATACATGCCTTTCCTAAGGCTAACACAATACACACTTGGAGGCTTTGAAGACACTCTTATAACTCAATCGAAATGACTCACCAAAATAGGGGTGATTCCCACATTTGGTGATGACTTTCACTCAGCCATACTTTGAATTTTGCACGAAATCTACCCTCAAGTTAGGAGTGATATCCAAATCTTGAAGGAAATTTCCATTTCACACTCTAGTGGACCCTTATCTTTTGATAAGTACCAACCACATAGGGTACGATGTTATCAAGTTAGAGGTGATACTCGCATCTTGTTTAACTAGTCCCACTCCTCGATTTTCATTCTCGCCAAAGTTTCGATTTTCCCAATTGATTAAGGACGTGTAGTAACTAGAAGGACAAATATCGTTAGTCGCTTCTCGATGAGAGTATTTGTCTATTAGGCCAAAGCACGTTCCCTTAATTCGAAAAGGACTTCGATTTACTTTGGAATAGTCTTATGTTACGTTCCGTGACAATCCATGTTTTACGTTAAATCTCTTTTATGCGATCTCAATTTTCATGTGTTTTACATTTGTACGATATATATCATTTCAATCTAATACACGCATGCTAGTATACTTGATTCGTGATTACTGGGTTATTCTTATGTGATGAACTTGTCCTTTAACCCACACTTTAACATGTATAGCACTATGCGTAGTGCTATAGGAGTAGCGCCCGCCCGTATTCTAGTGGTCATGTTAAATTAACAACATTACACCATCTTCGTTGCGACGATGTTGGGTAGTCAACTTTGCGGTACACGATGGGTTGACCTGTTTATTCACATGCCAGTGATTCGTTAATCTTGTTAACTAAGTATGTAATGTGGATTGTTCTAAATTTTATGCTAATACTCATATTTCCAAAAATGGAAGCTTATCGTAAAGATAGGAGTGATTTCTTTACCTTGACGATTAGCTCCCCTCACTTTTCAACTTCACCAATGAGCTAGGGGTGATTTCCTTACCTCAGAGGCAGTTACCAACTCTTTTTTTTCGTTATCAATGAAACTTTGTATTTGAACGTCACTTTCATTTCAAGCTTGGAGACACGTATCACACTATCTTCACAATCTAAAGCAATAATAACCTCTCGTGAACGAACTAAATTTACGATGCTTTCATTATCTATGCTACACTATGTGAAAACTCATGTTATGCTATGTGAAACTAATTGAACATTTTATTTGCTATGTGAAACTAATTGAACATCCTATATGCTATGTGAAACTCAGTCGCCTTACTTATATACCTTCTAACCGTATCAAAAAGGTGTTAGGGTCGGTTATCTCCGAAACTCAGTCGCCTTTTTAAGGGAGAGAAATATCCTAGATGGCCGGCTCATAGTGAATGAAATGATCTCGTGGATAAAGAAGGCGAAAAAGAAGGCGTTCATTTTGAAGGTTGACTTCGAAAAGGCTTATGATAATGTCCACTGGAAATTTGTCGGAGCTGTTTTAGAGCAAGTGGGTTTATCGCCTAGACGGGTCAAGTGGCTGTACGGTGTTTTAGAATCGGCGAGATTGTTGCTTCTCGTTAATGGATCGCCTACTTTTGATTTTTAGTGTTATAAAGGAATGCGTCAAGGCGATCCTTTGTCGCCTTTTCTAATTCTTATTGTTATGGAGGCTTTATCTTGCATGATGAAGAAAGCTTGCAATTTGGGTTCTTTTGACGGATTCAAAATGCCTAACGGCGGCTCTTCGATTTCTCATCTTCTATACGCGGATGATGCCATTTTTATGGGTGAGTTTTCGATTTTTAATATTAAAAATGTTGATCGCCTTCTTAGATGTTTCCATGTGTGCTCGGGGCTTAAAATTAATATGTTTAGGTCATGTATATATGGTATTGGTGTGGACGAATCGGAAACTAACCGGATGGCCGCTGTCTTGGGGTGTCAAACGGGGCAAATTCCTTGTGTTTATCTTGGGATTTCGGTTGGGGATAACTTGAACCGGATAAATAATTAGCGTATCATATTTGACATCGTGGAAAATTGGTTGTCAAAATGGAAGGCTCACTCAGTGTCGTTAGGTGGAAGGGTGACTCTAATTAAGTCGGTTTTGGAGAGCCTTCCAACCTATTACTTCTCTCCATACAAGGCACCGACCGCGATATCTGATAGATTGGAGACTTTTTTTTAAAAGTTCCTATGGAGCAACATCCATAACGGAAACAAATTTCATTGGGTTTCGTGGGACCGAGTGGCCTGTCCGATTGATAAAGGGGTCTAGGACTTCAAAGACTCAAAGATATAAACAATGCTCTAATGCTCAAATGGGTTTGGCGCTACAAGGTAGAAGAGGCAAGTTTGTGGAAAAGGGTTGTTGATGCCATTCATAAAAGCAACAGGTCTTGGTCTATGCTTCCTAGTAGAAACAATTTTAAAGGGGTGTGGAGAAAGATAGTTCAGGTGGAAAGAAGGACTTTAATTGGTGGTCTTAAAATGCAAAATTACATAAGAGGGACTGTAGGGAATAGGAGAAATATTAAGTTTTGGCTGGATCCATGGTTAAATAATATGTCATTAAAAGAATGTTTCCCAAACCTGCTTCATTTGGAAAAAAATAAACAATGATGGGTTGCGGATTGTATAAAGTCTGGTGATAATGGGGTGAGCTGGATATGGAGGTGGAGAAATAACACTTTTACTATTGCTGAAGCTCTTGAATGGGGCAGTCTCGAGTGCATGCTGGGTTCGATTATCATCAGGGACAGAAGTGACACATGGGAGTGGCAAGGCGCAAATGTGGATGGGTTTTCGGTTAAGAATATTAAGAAAATTTAGCAGGATTCTTTGGATTATAGCACACGATACGTTATGGAATGGAGTCGATGGATTCCTAAGAAGTGCAATATTTTTGCATGGAGGTCGGAGATGGATAGACTTCCTACAGTGGAGGCGTTAAGGAAGAGAAACATCGTTGTTAGCTCGGATGGATGCGTTTTTTTCGGTTGCAGGCAAGAGACTTCAGACCATTTATTTTCTGGTTGCATGGTGGCAGCGGTGTTTTAGCAATGGGTTAGTAATTGGTGTAGAATCCCTAATATTTTTGGTTTCTCAGTTAGGGACCTGTTGGAGTTCCATAATTATATTGGTCCCGGAGAGCTCAGTAAGAAAGTTGTTCATGGCATTATCATCTTAGCATGTTGATGCATTTGGAATTCTAGAAACGAGAAGATTTTTTTGAATAAAGACTAGAGAATTGAAGACATCACAAGTAGAATTAAATCTTATGGTTTTCTATGTTTCAAGAATAGATTTAAATACAAATCTATTTCTTGGAACGATTGGTGTAATTTTGACTTTGTATGATTCCGTTGTAGTTCCCTGTTGTGCTGTCCTCGCGTGTTTGTGAGGCAGTGGTTTTTGAATGAAGTATACCTTTTGAAAAAAAAAATCTTTACGGATAAGTTCAGGTGCTGTACCTTTGGATAAACCCAAAACTGGCAACCATCCAAGATCAAAATTGGGATTGAAGATACTGTAAATTATTACAATTTTTGTATCAAGTTTTCGGAAATCACACATACAAACCTCATTGTTCACTCGGACATAAGACGTTTGGTACTTCAAAAGTGTAAATTATAAAATATTTTATCGTAATAAAAAAAACATGTTACGTCTAGTTGAGGACTGTATATGTATTTTTTTTAAAAAAAAAAACTTATAACTAAAACCGTTATATGACTTAACACATGGATCATTAATACGTGTAATGCAATTAACTCATTTTAGTATATTAGCAACTCTATGTATAAAAAATTAAGAGTTTGCTTTTAGATTTTTGGTTTTACTACTTAAGATAACCTTTGAAGTGGCAATAAGTTAGTGATTACAAAATTTAAACATAAACTGATGTTACAGATTCCAAATTAGTGTCGCAAATAGTAAAGGAAAAAGCTGGTGCTGGGAATATTGGGGATGGAATTGCTAATAATTTAAACAATAAAAATAAAACCTAAAAACAATTAATAGATTAGAGAGAGAATTGTCTACTTTAGATTTCATACAATTTATTAAAAAAAAATACCTTTGGTAAAATGTTTATTGTTACTTAACACGGTCATAATTATGAACATACTGTTAAGCAACCCAATTGTCATAATTTATTTGAAAAAGGTAATATATAAAAGTATATTATAAGAATTATCTTTTTATAAAACGTGTCTAAAATCAAATAAATTATACAATGATGTTTTAAAAGAATTTACTATAAACAAAATTAATTTTTAAAAAATGTAGAAAAATATTCAAACCCTATGATCTTGGACATCAAGTGTATGGTTTACATTAGAGAATCTTTCTTTAGTCACCATTTTCTCCAAGAGACTTGAATGGATATGTCTGCCATTGTCAAATATTGTTATCATGTCCATGGAGACCCATATATTGCCTCTAGTACAAATAATTGTAATTAAAGCCATATTTAAATTGATTATTGTTTTCATTTTAGATATAAAACTTCATTGTATGTTATATTTATTATACTAAAATCTGGATATATAACTAGACCTTTATCACAATACCACACACTTGCATGGTTGACTAGATGATTTGACATATTCAAAAAAAGTGTACCTATATTTTCACACACATAGTTCACTGGAGTGTGTGTGTGTGTGGAGGGTGAGAATGATTAATGGGTATTGTTATCAACTCCATGACCAACCAAAGTGTAGTGCAGCCAATCAAAAGGCATTGAGGGTTTAGATTTGGTCTTTAATGGTGGGGTAGTGGTTCGTATCTTGGTAAGCATGTGCACCCCACAAAATCAACGATGATGGATGATGGTGCCCCCTTTCCTTCCTTTCTTAATGGAAATTCAGGTATTTAACATTTTTAGAAATTAGCCACAACGTCTTCATGGTGTCTGAGTGTCTATCCATACTTGAAAACATCATATCATGCTTACCACAATCATCCAACTGATCGTAGACGACATTAATAGGTGTTTGGTAAGTGTATGTAGTCGGAGGTACCCGACGGGTATCCCAAATTGGGCTTAACATTTGGGCCCATGTCCGAATTAGGTCTGGCCCATCGAGCCCAATCTAGCCAACAACTCTTTCCATGCATTATAAAGAAGGCTCAACTAGAGCCTAGAGGCGTAAATAAGTTTAGCCACTCATGAGATACTCAATGTTAACATGTTAATACCTTGAATCGAGCGGAAGTTAAAACGAACTTGAACATCTATTGGAGCTCCTCTAGATATGAGCTTGAGGCCAAGCTTTACTTAACAAGCTAATGAAAGAAATGATCGGATAGGTTAGCAATGAGGAGATTCTTTGGTATATCTATATAACACTTTTACTTAGATATTTTTTTCTTCCCAAACCCAAAAAAAAAATGTGTCATAAAATTTTAATGACGTGATATATTAATTATAAAATTATAATAACTAGAGTTACGACCCGCCGCAATGCGGCGGGGATTCTTTAGTTATAACTAAGTCGATTTAGGACGCGCACGTTATGTTGAAACTGTCAAACGGGAAAAAAATAAACGATGTAAAAACGTTCACCCACACACGCACGTTGCGTCGTGTTAACTCGCAAAATTTAGAACGAAACGTAAAAATGTTAAACCAAAGACGCACGTTGCGATGTGTTAAGTCACAAAATTTAGAACGAAGCATAAAGCGAAAATTTGTAGAAAATGAAAAGTATAAAGGACCAAAGTTGAAAATAAAAAAAGTTGTGAGGATAGATTGCAAAAGATAAAAAGTTTTGTGTTAAAAGTAAAAAAACAAATAGTTTTGGGTTAAAAATAATTTATGAAATACTTTTGGGTGAATAGTAAAAAAATCAATTTTTTTTGTGAAACCCCCAAAGCGAAGGTTACAACAACCATATGCATAACCATTTTTTCTTTGAAAAACCCCCAAAGCCAAGATTACAACACATAAGTAAAAAAAATCAAAGTGGTTAAATCGCAAAAGACGGAAACTTTTGAATTAGAAGTGAAAAATCAAATTAATCAAATTGGTTAAATTGTATAAGATGGAAACTTTTGAATTAGAAGTGAAAAATCAAATTAATTAAAGGGATTAAATTACCAAAGATTAAAACTTTAAACTCAAATTGTCAAAGATTAAAACTTTAGGTTAAAAAGGAAACAAAGATTAAAATTTAAATTTAACTTGCCAAAGATTGAAACTTTAGGGTTAGAAATAAAAATTTCATTTTTTTTTGAAAAACTCCCAAAGCCAATTGTACAACTACCATATGCATAAAGTAGTTGCTTATTAATAAGGTTCTAATTTATAAACAATTTACTTTGCGTTATAACAACAATTTTTTATCATAATTATTTAATGGTTAAAAAGCTTTTGATTTTGATATATTCATATTAACTAGGTTAAAACCTCGTGTATTACACGGGTTGCATAAATGTAATTTTATATAATAGATAATAAAAAGAATATCTTTAAAAAAACTCGTATATTCCACGTGCTGAAAAAAATATAATGTCATATGTTAACAAAAATAGTCATCAAGATTTATCATTTAAAAAATGAACATTTATGTACTATTTAATTATTATAACATTTACTTTGCTTTTTTATTTTGCATGAATTTAATTTTATATAATAAACAATAAAAAAAGATATATCTTTAAAAAAAACTCCTATATTGCACGTGTTAACGCATACAGTCGTCAAGATTTATCTTTTAACAATGAACTTTGATGTATAATTTACTTATTATAACATTTTACTTCGCTTTTTTATTTATTATTAGGTTAAAAACACATATATTACATATTTACATGGGGTTGAATATCGTTTTTATGATACATTCAAATTATAATATACAATTATTTTATTTAGTTTTATGCACCTTCATACTTATTTGTTTATTTCATTCGTAAAACACCCGTCTTAAATTTGTATTCAAGAGAGTTTACGGTACAAAAAAGGTGGAGATCAATCCCCACGTTTTTATATATTTCATCATTTTTATGAATTATATCGTAAAATCAAGAAATAAATTCTCTTTGAATGAAGTATAGAATTGTTATATTTAAAAACGGTGTTCTTTATACATGTTGATGCAATGTGCGACAAATGATGGGTTTAAAGTTTACAATTATAGTGATGTTCTTTATATCTAAAAATGATGGGTTTAAAGTTTACGATTTAGAAGCATATGCCTCCTATTATAACGATGCGTCGAAAAACACTTACAATTTGATAGAAGCATATGCCCGACCTAGAATAATAATTTAATTCTAGTGGAAAAAAAAAACAATAATACAATTAGTAAGTATATATCAAACGGGAACATTTGATTCCTAATTTACCATAATTTCAATCACCGAACTCCAAAGTATATATATCTTCTCATAATAAAAACAAACGTTTATACTTATCTAAATTTTTGTATATAATTATTTATAGAGAAACAAACCTTTATTCTTAATTAATTTTTTTGTTTAAAATTATTATTACTATTATTATTATTATTATTATTTACTATGATCATAATAAAAATAAACGTTTATATTCTTATCTAACTTTCTGTTTAAATTATTATTATTATTATTCTTATTAATTAATATGCTCATAATAAAAACAAACATTTATCCTTATCTAATATTTGTTCTTATCTAGTTTATTTTTAAATTATTATTATTTAATACGAGAGATAAATAGGAAAATAAGGTGAGAAAGCACCAGAGAGTGACACGTGTCCAAAAAAGATTTTTGTTTATTAGTATATTAGTATAGGAAGATTAATGAATAAATTTAATATTAACATATTAAAGAAATAAAATGGCTGTTTGCTTAAGAATAAAAATTAAAACAAAATAAATCAACGGATAAGCATCGAATTAACGTTTTTCTTTATTATTTTTATTATTTTGATATGAAAATAATAAATAATTTAATAGATATTTTTAATAATTATCTAAGTAAATCTATTTGAGGAATAAGAAGGCATTGCCATATGGCATTATTTGGAGTCGTTTATTAGTATTAGATTAGATTGTCAATATTTTAAATTTGTATTAATTTTTTTATCACGTATTTTGTACGTACCTATTTATGCTAACCATGTGAATTTCCTTTTACCTTTCTAAGTCACATGTTATATCAATGTTATTCCATAGATTATAACGTAATGTGTTGGGTATTTTTTTTCTTTTTCTAAACACGATTTTCGTAAGTCACATGTTATCAATGTTATTCCATAGATTATAACGTAATGTGTTGGGTATCTTTTTTTTTTCTTTTTTCTAAATACTATTTTCTTAAAAAGTAACAATATAGATCATTTGGGTTAACCTTACTTGTATTGAAGTTAGCAATTAGCATGTTTTGTAATTACGTGTAGCATATTATAGTTATCACTTAAACATATAAAACTTGTTTAATTTATCATTCATATAGTGACTTGATTAGTTTCATTCTATATAATGACTTGATTAATACGTGTAACTGAGCATTTTTTTGCTTTTGAACTCGTTTAAATACGCATCTTATCTTCAACTTTATAATTTAACTAAAAATCATATTTATGAAAATTAACACTCATTAAAAAAAAATTCTCACATTTCATTCCCTAATCACATCTCTATTTTTTTTCTCTTTCTTCGAATTACTTTATGAAAACTAACTCTCATTAAAAAAAATTCTCACATTTCATTCCCTAATCACATCTCTATATTTTTTTCTCTTTCTTCAAATTACAATCTTAACACTTTTTCATATATATATATATGGTAAGGATAGTGTAAAAAGGGTCTAAAGTGTGAGAAGTGTATTATAACAGTATATATAATACTATATAACACCATATAAACACCGTATAACAATATGTAACACTATACATCTATCATAGACATGCTATCAGACAACCTATAGTGTTATATTTGTTATAATGATATATAGTGTTATATGGTATTATATGGTGTTACATATTGTTATACGGTGTTTATATGGTGTTATATAGTATTATATATAGTGTTATAATACACTTTTCACACTTTGAGCACTTTTTACAGGATCCTCTACCTATATATATATATATATATATATGGTAGGGATAGTGTACATTAATTCAGAAGTGTGAGAAGTGTATTATAACACTATATAACACCATATAAACACCGTATAACACTATGTAACACCATATAACACTATGTAACACTATATGACACTATATAACAATATATAACACTATACATCTATCATAGACATGTTATCAGGCAAACTATAGTGTTATATTTGTTATATAGTGTCATATAGTGTTACATAGTATTATATGGTGTTACATATTGTTATACGGTGTTTATATGGTGTTATATAGTGTTATATATAGTGTTATAATACACTTCTCACACTTCTGAATTAATGTACAGGATCTTCTACCTATATATATATATATATATATATATATATATATATATATAGTAGGAGTTGGGTAGAAAGTGGGTTTTTCCTATAAAGCCTAGGAAGCAATAAGATTGTGACATGTGGCATGGAGGGATTTTAACTAAAAGGGCACTTGTGTAATTTGACATTGTATTTTATTTTTGGAATTTTATCTCTCATTAACTAACAATGTCTAAAATTATGGAAACTGTTTCTCCAATATTTTTTTGTATTTCGTAACCTTCTCCTTCTTCGTCTTCGTCATCATCAAACACTTCTCCATCTCCACCATCTCTGAGTTCATCATCACCATTCAAATACTGTTCGTATCATCTCCGTTTTCTTGACGATGTGTTTTAACAGCAAGCAAATTAATACAGTTGTGTTTTAGTAGCAAGCAGATTCATACAGTTATGTTTTAGCATTCAGATTCATACAGTTGTATTTTAACAGCAAGCAGATTCATACAGTTGTGTTTTAGCATTCAGATTCATACAGTTGTGTTTTAACAGCAAGCAGATTCATACAGTTGTGTTTTAGCATTCAGATTCATACAATTGTGTTTTAACAGTAAGCAGATTCATACAATTGTATTTTAACAGCAAGCAGATTCATACAGTTATGTTTTAACAGAAAGCAGATTCATACAGTTGTGTTTTAGCATTCAGATTCATACAGTTGTGTTTAACAGCAAGCAGATTCATACAATTGTGTTTTAACAGCAAGTAGATTCATACAGTTGTGTTTTAGTATTCTGATTCATACAGTTGTGTTTTAACAGCAAGCAGATTCATACAGTTGTGTTTTAGCATTCAGATTCATACAGTTGTGTTTTAGCATTCAGATTCATACAGTTGTGTTTTAACAGTAAGCAGATTCATACGTTGTGTTTTACCATCCATGCTGGTAATGCTGGAGGATTTCTTGACGCTGTGTTTTAACAGCAAGCAGATTAGCAAGCAGATTAATACGATGTGTTTTCTTGATGTGTTTCTTCATGAAGGATAGAAGGAAGAGAGAGAGAGAGAGAGAGAGAGAGAGAGAGAGAGAGAGAAAGGGAGAGAGAGAAAAAAAATCGCATGAAATGTGGGGTGGTTATGGAATGACAATTATTTCCATATTTAAAACAAGCTAAATGACATATCTACCCCTAATTAATTAAATAATCCTATTTTTAAGAAACACATATTACCAAAATGCCACCAAGATGATCTCAACCATTAAACACACCCATTGGATGACCCAAATCGCTTCCTAGACTTTCTAGGAAAAACACACTTTCCGTAGGATCCCCACTATATATATATATATATATATATATATATAGGTATGGGTTAAAGTAGGAACCACCTGATACGTGTTCGAAAACCGGTGTTTTAGTATGTTTAAATTGATGTTTTTACATAACTTTTAGTTTCAAATAGCCTACTTTTGATTGGAATTGTGTTTTGCAGGTCTAATGTAGTTTAAGGAGCTATTTGAGAGCTATACGGAGCATCGGGATGGAAAACGGGTCAACCTGGAGTGAGAAACGGACAAAACGGAAACCAAGAGTTGGGCATAGCGTAGGCGACGCCCCTTGGTTATTCGTGTCGGCCAGAAACTCGCGTAGACAGCTAAATAAGGCATCAGCAAAAAACAGAAAATCTAGAGGCCGTCAGCGACGCCCTCCAGAATGTGGTAACGCTGATTTGTTGTTTTGCTTGATTTTTTAACGAATATAACCCATTTTTTGGGTATTTCAAAGGGAGTTAAGAGTTTTGAAGTTAAAAACACCTTCTTGGAGCCATTTAACATCATCTTCTTCACCTCTAACCTACCTCTAACCCTAACTCACCATCCATTCTCCTAATTCACCATTACCATCATGACCAACCTTTCCACCATCTATGTTTTCTCTTGTTTTAGTTATATGAATTCTATATTTGAGGACCACTTAATTTTAACCATTGATCTTGCAAATCAAGGGTCAACTTCTCTTCTACATTTCGTACACTTATTTTCTCCTATATAATAACCTTTCTCATACTTTACAAGTGTATAAACAATTTATATTACCGTAAAGTATTTAAACTATTTAATTTAATAATATAAGTGAAATTTTGGATCAACACCTCCAGGAAAGGGGATTATCCTTATTTATTAACATAATAAAATTAAAAAAATCTAATATTTTATATATTTTTAGTTATATTTTTACTTTGTCAGTGATTTATGTAATACGTCACTTATTATTGTATTTATTTTATTTATACACTTCTGATTAATAATGTAAATTAAATTTACCATTTCATGATGTTCACGTGTTATAACCTGTAACCTAGTTTAAAACATATAAGATAAATTACACTTTTCGGCCTTTATGTTTGTATCGGACTGCAGTGAATACCCTTTAACTTCAATAATTATAGTCACAGTTCTTTATTTGAAAAACTCATTACACATTTCATCATTTGGCACTAAGCAGGTTAAAATGTTAAGTATGGTCATGTCCTTTAGCAGTTCATATTCCCCAAACTTAAAAACACCACCATCTTATTTAACCTTTGAACATCACTAAACACCACTTCGAAACAATAACCACCATCAGAATACAACTTAAGATCACCGTAGTGGCTACAGTGTCATATCCAAAATTACAAAACTACCCTCGTTGTAAAATGCTTTCTACTGCACTAAGAGCTTAACCGACTGAAATCATAAAAAATGAATAAAAGAAAGAAGCTCTTATGTATAATTGGGCCCAATTTATAATTTTAATTCTATTTCAAGCATCAGCGTTAGCAACATCAAGTTTCTAAATTTAATAAGTGAGATACTCAAATAGCAGTGACTGGTGAGGTTGCAATCAGAGACATTATCGGATCTGCTTCCCCTTGTCGCCAGCGTGAAACCCAAACCCTAGCGTTTTTTTTCTGAATTGCAGCGGTGGCGGTGGCGGTGGCGGTGGGATTTAGGTTAGGCGATGGTGGTGGTTAGGATAATGGTTATGGTGGCTGTGTTTAGGTTGTTTGGGGTGGTGGCCGACGACAGGGATGGTGGTGGTGAGGGGATTAGGTTAGAGAGAGAGAGAGAGTTGGGAGTGTGAATATGTGAGTGTTTCGTTTATAAATATAAATTTATTTTCTTGTTTTTTCTTTTTGTATAAATATATTGTTTTTAATTAAATAGGTAAAATTACAAACCTAGCCTCATAGGAATAGACTTAACTTAAATTTTTAATATGGTTAGTGTTGAAGTACGAAAGGTGTATTGAAGCTAAAGTGTATCCGTTGTAATCCGATACAAACATAAGGGTGTAAGGGGTGCTCACCTCTTAGGTGAGTCCCCCCTCTTACACACAACCAACCAGAATAAGCCACGTCAACTCCCCTCTAACACTCCCCTAATACCCCTTTTTGATGGCGGCACTCACCTATTAGGGGAGTTGGTTTAAAAAAAAAAAAAAAAAAAAAGAAAATTTTTGATTGGTCAAACTCACCCTCTCTCCTCCCTCTCTCCTCCCCTCTCTTCGGCAACCACTCACCCATTTCACTCCCTCTCTCTAACTCACCTAAAGGTTGGCAGCACCCCCCTAATAGGGGTTTTGGGTCACCGATGGGGTCCCCGAAGGGTGCCCCGATCACCCTAAAGGACGAAAAATGTAATTTACCCAAATATATAACAAGGCTTTCGCTATTCCCATATACTTATATCTTATTTCACATCCTTTTTTACTCTCTCTATATATATAGAGAGAGAGAGGAAAAAGATATATGAATATTAACTCACTCTAACAATAAAGCAACTATTTGCTAGAAAACTTTTCTATAAAAGGTTGCCTATTTAAAAAAAGATGGAAGCCGAAAAGCAAACAAGTATGAGGCTATCATATTTACAAGACGGAACATTCACATTAGCCCTTGTACATTGCATTCATTGCAAGTTACACCTTTCACAAAAATATAATGAAACTCCCATTTGCTCCATATATGTTTGTTATGGGTTGTACCAATCTTTTATTAAAATAACATTACTTTTTATATATAATAATATAAAAACTAATAAAGACAATAAAATAACAACAATAATAGTAAAAAGTATAATAAATACTATATAGTACATATGTGTGAAAATATTTGTATAGGAAAAAATATTACTAACACAACTACACAAGTATTCTATTTGATCCTTAGTTTTAATTTTTGGTCGCTCTTGTTTCTAATATAAAAGATACTTAAAACTTTAATTTAAATAAGAGTATATTGGGCCGTTCAAAAAAAAAAAAAAAAAAAAGAGTATATTGACCGGCTAAAGTGGATGTCTTAGTAATGCATGGATAATTATAAAAAAAAAAAAAAACATATAATTTTCAATAAAACTAAAGGCTCAAATATACTACCTTTGACTCGTGTCAACACCACATTACACCTCAAGAAAATATTTCCCACCCAATTTTTAACATTAATTTTTCCCTAACATGAAGGATTATTCTTTGTTAAACAATTATTAAAATTTATTTCCTTATTTAGGGATGTTTTACCGGAATCAAAAGTTGAATTTGTTTATATCTTAGTTTGCACTAGTTGATAAGTTTGTTTGATTAATATTTATCTAGTTTACTTGTTTTTCTTTTAATGGTAAGTTAATTCTGTTTTTCAGAATACTGCTTTTATGTTGTTATTAATCTCACATTAACAGAAAATATCTTACCACTATTAACATGCTTTTTTGAAAAAAAAATGTTTATAGAAGATTTTCCAACTTATTTTTATTAATAATTTAACCATTATAAATAAACAACAAGTTTGAGCTAAGTTGG
This sequence comes from Helianthus annuus, assembly GCF_002127325.2. NCBI lineage: Eukaryota > Viridiplantae > Streptophyta > Magnoliopsida > Asterales > Asteraceae > Helianthus > Helianthus annuus. The sequence continues at coordinate 157,228,745 of NC_035446.2, read as the reverse complement.
TTGTACTCTTAGCTTTGGGTGTTTTTCAAAAAAAAAAAAAAATAATTGAATTATGTGGTTTTAAATGTTTATAAATTAGAAAATGAAGTGCATTATTAATAAACTAAAATATATATAATCTATTATTTCTCTAATATTTGTTAGATCCAAATATATAATTAATAATAAATAAAAAGTAAAACAAAGAATTATAAAATTCAACATATAACTTTATGTTTTAGAAAATATTTATGTAATTATAATTAAATAAAATATGTCTACTTAATTTTAATTATCCAATAAATATTGCCAATGAGTGGAGTGGTTGGAGAAAGAATTGGTGTTCTTTGTGACTCAGGTTCGATTCCCACTCTTCTCATTGTTTTCTGTGGCATCCAAGTGAAGAGCTAATACGGGTGGCGCCGGTTCGACTTGGATGAGAGGCGAGGTTTTACTGCTTAATCCATTGTCGTGCCTTCGGGCAGGTGGAGGTCGGGTTTTCGCACATCTGGGGAGAGCCAAGGGGCTGGCGACAGTCGAGTAGTCCACCTTGGCCACAATACCCGCTGTCACGGAAGAAATACAAGAAGGGGGAGCAGGACATTGTCATGTGCAGTTGTGAGCTGTGTGTGTCTGCCACTCTGCTCGCCTCCGCATCATTGTCTGATCTTGATAATAGGATCAAAATTAGACACTGGTCGTTCTACAATGAGAGCTCACACTAAGACACAGCCCAGTACAACGAAGACATGATCAAATTCAGAAAAATGGCTCTGGGCACACAAGACTAGGCCAACAGTGAGTACAGCTGGCCCAGGAGTGAATACATATTGCACCCATATGGGTTAAGTAGTGAAGGGCCGAATACTCGCAAAATGGAGACGGTAAGGTTGCGGTATGACAATCGTGGCTCGAGCGAGGGGTTCTAATGATAATTGTACAAAAAGTATGCTATTTTTTTTGTTCATTTTTAAATTCGATTTAATGAGTTCGTGTACGATTATTGAAGTTGAAAGATTCAAAGGGTTTTGGTTAAATTGGTGAGATTTATGGTCATTTGACAATTGGTTTGAAGGTTATTTTAAAGGTTTGACAAAATAACGTGTGTACACAATGGATTTTTTATAATCGGCACCACATTGGCACCAGGTTTTACAAAATAGTTGTCGTTTGGCATGTTTGCTGTCAACTGGCACCACATTTTTCGGGCACATTTTTCGGCTTCTAGATGATATGTAGAATACTATGCCACGAATAGTTATTCTTACTAATATGTGTACACAATGGATTTGTTATAAGCCGCGCTAAATAAAAGTTGAGAGACGCAACGACTCGGCTCGATTTAGTATGACGTCTGCGAACGCTTTAACGTGATGTACGTGGCGCAACGCCCGCTGGGTATTATCCTAGTTAGCATCAAATATTAAAAATGTTTGAGTAAATTGTCATTTTAGTCTCTCAGTTTTTGTCCAATTTATCATTTTAGTTGAAATAGTTTTTTTTTTCTCCTCTGTGTCTCCGACTTTTCTTTTTTCTTGCCATTTTGATCACATTGTCTATTTAGTCTAAAAAGCAGATTATAATTAGAGGTATTTTTGGCATGAAATTATTATTAGGTTTATAAATTATGTTGTAAACTACCCCTGATTATCACTACAGAACAGTTATGTTGAAAATACCCCTGGTTATAACCAGATTTTTAAACTGAGTTAGGCAATATGATCAAAATGGCAAGAAAATGGAAAAGTCAGGGGTCCAGAGGAGAAAAAAACTATTTGAACTAAAATGACAATTTAGACTAAACCTCAGAGACTAAATGACAATTTACTTGTATTTTTTTAAAAGTTGCAACCTGTGTAATACACATACCCTATCCTAGTACCATATAATCACTTTCACAGTTTGTTTTGTTTTCTCTCTTGAACACTTATTTAATTTAATAGTGTTAATAAAATAAACATACTAGTAAAATCTTAATTACACTTTTACGCTATGATTGATTTAGTACTAAGAGCATTCACATCCAATCCATCATATTATACATACATTCCATTAAAAAACAACTTCTATATCAATATATTTCCACTAAAAACAAATATTTTTTCTCTCTCCTTTCAATTAAATAATATTATGATTACATTTTTCTCTCATTTCCACTCACAACCATTTTCAAAATATATTAAAAAATTATAACGGGTGAACAGTGTCCCTCCAAATATACAGATGAACAGTAACATTTTCTCTCTCCTCTACTCACAACCACTTTTTATACCCTTTATAATATAAAAACCCCTCCTCACATAATTTGATGGTTAGGATGTGGATGCTCTAATACATTATTATATAACCCGTTAAATTTATATCTTACAAATGATACATGAGAAGTCAATTGTGGTTGATGTAATCATTTACAAGTTGAATACAAGTGTAATTAGTGGTGGATTATCATTGTCAACTTAGAAACACAACTATAACTTCTAAAAGGGTGGATTATTCATTATTGTCCTTCTAGGGGACTGTATAGAAAAAAAACATAATCTACAAGGACCAGTTTTAAAACTTTCGCCCGCCGTTTGTTTTACCGTCCCCTTGTCATTTTCACATCCACAAGGTGTCGTTATAAAATAATATCTCGTTCCTTATATACATATACACACACTACATTACATATAGTGAGAGAGTAAAAACAATGAGAATGGCGATTGAAAGCAACCGTTCTTCTTTCTCATCCGTCAAATCATACGTGAATGCTCTTCGCGACACTCCGCGTCGGGTCGTCCGTCGTGCGGGATCGGTGACGACAACATTCGACGAAACAAGTCATGTTCGGTTCCGTTACGGCGGAAGCATGAGGAAAACTCTCCGGTGGTACGATCTGATTTGTTTTGGTGTCGGAGGAATGGTCGGTGCCGGCGTGTTTGTCACCACCGGCACCGCTAGCCACGACAAAGCTGGCCCTGCCGTCGTGCTATCGTACGCCATTGCCGGTTTTTGCGCCCTACTTTCTGCCTTCTGTTACACTGAATTCGCCGTTCACATGCCGGTTGCTGGCGGTGCCTTTAGTTATATCCGAGTCACTTTCGGTTTGTTCATTTCCTTCCTTTATTGTTATTTAACGTTTGTATTACACATGTTATATATAGAAAATATTAAATAATTACTAATATAAAGCGATATTAAATATTTTGAGATAAAATGTAATGGACATTATGTATAACACAACTTAATTTTCAAAACTTTTTAAATTAATAAATAGAATCTTGTGAAACAAGAGAAGCTAGAAAAAAAAAAGAATATTGGGTTAATATAATATTTTATATTAAACTCACTAGAAGTAGTTTCTCTCTACGGATATCTATATTTTATTCTTTCTACCTTAAATTTGTTATTAGTGAGATTTACTAAGTATGATAATGATGATATATTGTTGACACGTGACGCAACTAGTTAGCTGATTAATTTTTATTGTTACAGGAGAGTTCATGGCGTTTCTAACCGGAGCGAATCTGATAATGGATTACGTGTTCTCCAACGCGGCAGTCGCGCGAAGCTTCACGACGTATCTTGGAACCGCCATTGGTGTTTCTGCGGAATCCAAATGGAGGATAACCATAACATCTCTCCCGAAAGGATTCAACGAAATCGATTTCATCGCGGTTCTCGTGATAATTATCCTCACCGTCATCATCTGTTACAGGTTCCTTTTTTTTAAACAGTAAATAATGTTACTCCTACTCTACTTTACTTGACACCAGTTATTTTAAAATAAACGGTTAATTAAATTTTAATTTTGGTTACAGCACGAGAGAAAGCTCGGTACTGAACATGATTTTAACGGCACTTCACATTATCTTCATAATGTTTGTGATCATAATGGGGTTTTGGAGAGGTGACTCTAAGAACTTCACCGAACCATCCGACCCAACCCGTCCGAGCGGGTTCTTCCCATTCGGAGCTTCGGGGATGTTTAACGGTGCTGCTTTGGTTTACCTTAGTTACATTGGATACGACGCGGTTTCGACGCTGGCAGAGGAGGTTAAAAATCCGGTTACCGATATCCCTATCGGAGTAACCGGGTGTGTTATTCTTGTAACCGTTCTTTACTGTTTGATGGCCACTTCAATGTCCATGCTTCTACCGTATGATCTGGTATGTATTTAATTTGCAATTAATAGTGAGTTAATGATAATAATTGTTTACAAGTAAATGTGTTTTTTGCTTGTGGTTGATGATGTATTTACCACCGCTTGGTTTGCATGTCACACGTATTTAAAGCATTTTCTAAAAAAAGTAAAACTTGTTATTTTAAAGTGTTGTCATTTAGTTTGTCTAGCTGGTGCTTGTAGTTGCAAGACAACTAAGCTTTTGGATTAGTACTTGCGTGTGAAATATATCTCGGTTATTTTTATGACTAAAGATATAAAATATGCATTTTGATAATTACTTAGTTTGTTTGTAATGCTTTTGATTTTTTTTTTTTTTTATAAACTGAGGTAACATTTACTTTTGGCGTATATGTTTTTGATTATTCGGTTTTGAAATAAAATATTTTAAGTAACTGACTAATTATTGATGATATAAAAAACATATATAATTTTTAATACTCGCACTGAATTTAAGAACGGAATATACTTTGTCTTTTTTTAATTAAAAGTTTTTGTTTCTGTAAAACAACTGTAGGTATTGTTAGATTAATAAAATATATTGAGTTAAATATCATTTTTGTCCCTGTGGTTTGGGTTATGTTGCCAGTTTAGTCCAAAGGTTTCATTTTTAACCTGTGGGTCCAAAAAGGTTTCACCGTTGCCATTTTAGTCAACTGGGTTAACTTCATCCATTTTTTCTGTTAACGAAAAGGCCAATTTGGTCATTTTATATGTAATTCTGTTAATTAGAAGAGTAATTCGGTCATTATGACCGAATTGCCCTTCTCGTTAACAAAAAAATGGTTGAAGTTAACCCAATGGACTAAAATGGCAACGATGAAACTTTTTTGGACCCACAGGTGAAAAATGAAACTTTTGGACTAAACTGGCAAAATGACCCAAACCACAGGGACTAAAATGGAATTTAACTCTAATATATTTTTTAAAGTTAAAATTTTTGTGTTGCGTAAGAATAGAAGTAGAGTGCTTGTGTTTAATCATTTTATAAATCATTAACTTGTGTACTTACAAGTAATTAAAAATTGATGTAAATAGACATGTATCATTCAACATTTATGTTGTCGTAATTAGTTTTTTTTTTTTTTTTTTTTTTTTAAATTGGTCAAACTAGCTCCTTTAATAATATTTTTTTTACGCCTAAATACAATCTAGCCTTGTACTTGTAAGGATTTGAACCCACACGCTTTTGTGGGGGCAAACATTCGGATATCTGTGGTAATATTGATTAAAAACAAATCTTTTAGAGGCTGTAAACCTTTCGCTTCATAATAAACGACTTTTAAAAATGTCTTACATGTATCCTTTATACGTTACTTTTTTTGTTTGATTCATTTGACACGTAGCATCAGAGTTGACCGGTTCGATAAACGGTTAGTAAAATTGTGACATCTAATTTTTTTTATATGTAAAAAGAACTTCACAACCGATTCATAAAAAGATTTGAGATCTACAAGGAAATAGAAAAAAAGGTTATAATTTCTGAAAGTGACTTCTTAAACACAACATGTGTCTTCTCTATTGAGCTTTAAGATTTTGCCTATAGAGCAACAATTATATATATTAACACAAAGTTCTGATGAATAGTGTTTTCAAATTGAATATTAAAGGCGGCTGATATATTATTTGAGGAGGACAGAAGAAAGAAAAAGAAAGAAGGCGTCTATTATAAAAGAAGGGATGAATTCGGAAGAAACGAAGGAAAGAGTGCTCCATATTAATATATTTGTTGGGCTAATGATCTCTAGATCAAGTGGTGGAGGGCTTGCATTTTTTTTAGAGATGCAAGTTCGACTCTCACTTAGTGCAGAGTGAGGCATTGGTGTGCAATGATAGGAGACCCAGGGAAACCTGTGTTGGATCCTTGAGCCAAACGGGTTTTACCGGTAATTTTACCGTCCGGGTTACCGGGTTTTCCCCGGAATTGGTGGTAGACTTGGGTTACTCTTGGAGTACTCCGTTAGTCCAGTGAGTTCCCCAAGAGTGCTCGAGATTAAGTTTGTTGGCCGTTAAAAAAAATTCACTCTATAACATTATTTATACTTTTGATTATTTCATTATTTTATTATTTAATTATTTCATTAATTAACTCTGTAAGATTTCTGAAATTTGGTAAACAGTAGTTCATCTGCTTTAGGCCAAATCAAATTACGATTTTGTCCCCACTTTAAAATTATGATTTTACCATCAGTTTAAAATTACGTTTTTACCTCCAGTTCAAAATAAAATTATGTTTTTGCCCCAGTTAAAAATTACAACTTTGCCCTCGGTTCAAAATTACGATTTTGCTCTGTTTAAATTTACAGTTTCGTCATTAGTTTTGTTTTGTTTTGTTCCTCCCAGCTAAATTACCATTTTGCCCTCAATTTAAATTTACATTTTTGTCATCGTTTTTGTTTGCTTTCCAAGTAAAATTATGATTTTGCCCCAGTGTATAACTACAGACACAAGATGGGGGAATAGTGTCGGGAAGCTGACTGACACTCCCCCATTTATCCAACCAATTTACGATTTTATCCCCGCTTTAAAATAACGATTTTGCCATCAGTTCAAAATTACAATTTTACCCCATGTTCAAAATAAAATTATGCTTTCGCCCCCAACTAAAAATTACCGTTTTGTCCTCGATTCAAAATTACGATTTTGACCCGTTTAAATTTACAGTTTTACCATAGTTTTGTTTTTTCCCCACCCAGCCAAATTACAGTTTTCCCTCAATCTGAATTTACATTTTTGCCATCGTTTTCCTTTGGTTTCCCAGTCAAATTACGATTTTGACCCCAGTGTAAAATTACAGTCATGCCATCGTTTTAGTTTTTTTTATTTTACAAAACTATAGTAGTGCTTTGTTTTAATTGTTTGACTTGGTGTAATTTTTATTTTTCCCCCGTTTAAAATTATTGTTTTTCTATCGGTTTTGTTTTTTGTCAAGCAAAAGTATGATAGTGTTTTAATTTAATTGGTTGACTCAATTTAATTTTTTAGATCGCAACACGGGCGGGCAAAATCTATTATTAAATTAAATTAAATTAATTAAATTAATTAAAACAAACTAACGATGAATAGTAAAATATTATTTGTTTATTATTCTTATATTATAACTTTTTTAGGTTTTAATCTTTTTAACTATTTTATTATATTAGTTTATTTTTAGGAAACAAACTAACGTTGAATAGTAAAATATTATTTGTTTATTGTTCTTATATTATAACGTTTTTAGGTTTTAATCTTTTTAACTATTTTGTTATATTAGTTTATTTTAAGCATATATTGTTTTTATATCATAACTCTTAAGATATTATAATTTATAATACTTCGAGTATACTGTTGCGACGTGTTGTCTACTTCTCGATAAATAAAGTATTGTAATTGAGTTGTGAATCGTAACGTACATGTAATCAAAGTACAAATGTACATGTTATCAAAACTATCTGTTTTATACCGATGTTATACAGTCGAGATCAACAGGGCATTATTGTTGCTAAGACATTATCTTAAATAATATATGAGAAAACTTAAAATAATAAAATAAGGAAACAATAAAATAATAAATTAAAGTAATATAATAATAAAATAATGGAAACTTAAAAAACTACAATATTAAAAAAATCTTGAACTACTGTTCATCTCCGGTTCCTATTAATATGTATAATTCATATTGATATTATTTTGGTCATATCGTGACTTTATTTTTTGGGTTTTATCTTTCGTTTTATATACCGAGTGACGATACCGTATCGATGTCGTAATGAATCGAACCCATACCGAATGATACCCGCCGCAACGTGCGGGGGAATTTAACTAGTTTATCATTATTGAGAGATGCTTTCTTTTGCAGATAAACCCCGAAGCACCGTTTTCTGGAGCATTTGTAGACAAATCGAATAGACTGAATTGGGTGTCGAATGTGATAGGCGTGGGGGCCAGCTTTGGGATCCTAACATCATTGTTGGTAGCAATGTTGGGACAGGCTCGATACCTTTGTGTGATTGGGCGGTCCAACATCGTCCCTGTTTGGTTTGCAAAGGTCCATCCAAAAACATCAACGCCTGTCAATGCTTCCGCTTTTCTTGGTACATTTATATTTATATTAAAAAAGTCGTGTGTTCTTAGTGTTGTACCTGTAGGTTTGTCGTTAATGAGGCCACTTTTATAAATATAAGTAATAGTGAAGTGGATAAACTCATAAACATATGAAAGTCCTTGAAAAGGAAAGCTGATCATCATTGATTAGGCATATAAAAACTTTTTACCCATAGAACCATGTTCTATTTTAAAGTGGTATTTTCTTGTGTGCAAAATCATGTGAGTCCTTTTTGCAGAAATATCTTATCTTATTCCTGTATTGGAAGGCCAATCTGCAGCATGATGTGGGTCTTGTGTAGTTTTTTAAATCATTAATGGGATTATATGATTAAATAGAATCTAAGTGGTAAAAACAGATCATTGACTTTGACTTTGCCTATTATGTACTTTTAGAACTTATTTCTAAAGACAATCATCTTGTTTATGATATAAACCAACTTTAAATTTTCAGGGATTTTCACGGCGGTTATTGCTCTTTTCACCGAGCTGGATGTCCTTCTCAACCTTGTCTCAATCGGGACATTATTCGTCTTCTTTATGGTTGCAAATGCGGTCATCTACAGGCGCTATGTATCGGTTGAGACCCTGAGCCCATGGCCCACATTATCCTTCTTGATTTGTTTCTCGTGCACTTCGGTCATATTCACCTTACTATGGTGGCTAGTGCCACCTGGCAAGCCTAAGTTCTTTGTCCTCGGTGCTTGCTTCATAGTCATATGTGGATTAGTGGTTGTGTTTAATTATGCCGTCCCCCAAGCAAGAAAGCCCGAGTTTTGGGGGGTACCGTTAATGCCATGGATACCATGTGTCTCGATCTTTCTGAACATATTCTTGTTGGGAAATCTCGATGGACCTTCTTATGCGCGGTTTGGCTTCTTTTCGGCTCTCGCGGTAGTTGTTTATCTTGCTTATAGTGTCCATGCTAGTTTTGATTCCGAGGAAGAAGGGATTGTGAATCTTGAAAGTGGGATCAAGGAATCTATTGAACTTGAGGACCTCACTCCTAAATTACAAAAATAACCAATTGTTTTTGGTTAACTAGTTTAGTTTATGAATTTAGTATTTAGGAACTAGGTAAATATATGGTATGGTACCATCAAATTTGTTAAATATATATCTAGTGACTTAATTGACATGCTATGCTAATTAACATCATGCATGTTGCAATATATAATTAGATCTTATATTTATATTGATATTTGGAATGATGGATTTTGGCAAGTTGCTTGCTTAGTGAATGTGAATGTGAATGGATGGGCAGGTGGATAAGCATTTTAGTGCTTTAAGTTTGGTTCGCTGCCCAATGGACGTACCCTCGCACATTTAACATCTTTATTTCTAGTGCAACTATAAAATTCAATTATTGATGGCCGGTGTGCCTATAACTTTTATTTTATTTATAAAATTATTCACAAGTTCAATGGAGCCTTAATGATCGATAAATGGTACATGTATTGTTTGTAAAGATAGACCTAAGGCTACCCGATAGTGATTTAACTTAGATAACGGTCCGTCACGTCACTATCACTTAGATAATGGATTTTAACTAAGTCATCCTTTAACAATCAAGTTGTGGTTTAATTAAAAATTAAAAAAAAAGGAAAAAAAGGTGATTTATTGGAACAGGCCAATAGGGTAGATCCCACACCCTTCCCCCTCTTACGCTCTGTTCCCGAGTTAACTTAACGTGAGAAAAGAAAAGAAAATTAAAGTGAGAAAGGAAAGGATGAGAAAGGAAAAAAAAGATGTCTCTTCCCCCATTTCCTTCCAAATCTGAAGGATAAAAAAATTAAAGAATTTAGACTAGTTTTCCTTTCATTTCCTTTCCTTTCCTTCCTTAAATGAAACTCAGGAACACGACATGTTTTATTTTCCTTTCTTTTCCTTCCGTAAATGAAACTCTGGAACACAATATATTTTTACTTTCTTTTCGTTTCTTTTCCTTTCCTTCGATTAGTAAACTCTGGAACACAGTGTTAGCGTCGGTGAAGGGCTTCACATATGCATGCTTGGTGTTTGGGTTTAACGCCCCAAGAGCGGTGTTTAACGCCTTTCCTAGACGAAAGATGAGTATAGCGTCACTTGCCATTTACCAAACTCTTATTTAATGGTCATTGAGATATTAGGATAAGGTTTAGACACAATTTTACGCGTCGCTTGCGGTATGCGCATATAATGTATATATGGGGCAAAAGTGAAAGTGCACTAATTTTAATGTTATTTTACTAATTTCGTGAAAATAACATTAAAAGAGGGGGGTGGTTAATCACGCATCATGTGGTGGCGTTGATAACCGAAAGACAAGGGAGTACATGCACTAAGCGGCCTTTGTCTTAAGTACTGAGCGTTATGTGCCTTAGGTCCAAGACTTGATGCAAAACTACTATCGAGCCAGGGGGTCTCACTGGAAGCAACCTCTCTATTCCTATGAGGTAAAGGTAAGCTATCTACATCTTACCATTCTCAAATCCTACCTTAACTTTGCTATTGGTGTGATTTACTGAGTATGATGATGACGACGTTTAGACACAATTAGTAACACTTCTATATGCATTAATATAGGTGAGATATTCATTAAAGTACTAATATAGCACATATAGTTTCTAGGGGGAGGAAGGGGGCGTTGGTGAAGCTTTGTTGTTTGAATTTCTTTTTTAGCCCACCTTTCTTTTTTACTCATTATTAGTTAGTAAAAGTTTCATTACTTACGTGACAATCACTAGCCATTACCGCTACACATTGTCTTAGAAAAGAACATGACGTGTTAATACTCCATTGGCCTGATGGTCCAATACTCCACGAGACAATATGGTATTGTAAGAGGGGTTTTGTATCATGTATGTGTTATTTATAAACCTTTGTATACATGTGGTTTACATATGGCGTCTAGGCTTAAATTTTTATTTGTCAATAGTATCAACAAATTGCACGTCTTTTTATTTCAATATAAGTTAAAATATGCAACATTTCTTTATTCGTATTGTCACCTAACGATTAGGTTGAACAAACTTTGACTGTATATGCATGTTATTAGATTAGTATTTTAATGAACACGTTGTCTGTACTTAGATAATCAGAGGCGTACGTATCATACTTATATATGACTTTGACCATTCATGATATAACTTCTTAGTGTGATCATCTTAGATATTATCTTACATGTTATTGTATCCTCATTATTATAGTAGAAATCTCATACATTCAAGTTACATTAATTGTGCTTCATTAGAGAACATTACATTTTAGCAAGAAAAAAACAACGAAACTAAATCGTTTAATTTTCTGATTAATGGTTTAAATTTTAAAATATTGTATTTAATCACACAAACATGTATTGTGTATGTACATAAAAAAACCATCAAACTATAAGTTTGTACTTCTTCTCACATTGGATATGTAATGTGTAGGTAATATAACCTACACATGACTTTCACTGATATAAGTTATATGCATAAATGAACTTGTTCATTTTTTCTTGAATTTCATAAAAGACTATTATAATATTTCTGTTATTTCATATTTTATATTAATAAATTGAATAGAGGTTACATTTTTCTCGTAATTATTGGTGTTCTACACATATTCCTAACAAGTAAAAAAAACCTCTCGAAATTGGACAAGGAATTGGAAAAGGCGTAAGGCCTAAGTTACCTTTGCGACGTTTTCACATAAGACTATGTGGCATACTTCTGGAAAGGCCCCCGGGTGCTAAGGTGGAGGAACACCGCGCCACCCCCTAGTTTGGTGAATTTGCAGTGAGTCCATGGTGTGGATCCCGGCTTCCCTTACCATTTCAAACGTTAAAAATTAATATATTACCATTGGGCGTTGACCGTGGAGAGGTAAAAATAAAAAAAAAAAAAGTTTAATCTTTTTTACATTATATAACCAACGTTAGACTCCATAATTTTTACACAATCAAAACTTATTAATCTCTATACTACACCAAATGCTCTAAGCAAAATGTTTCAAGAAGACCTGATCTTATTTAGTTTTTTTTTTTTATTTTTTTTATTTTAATCATGTAGTTTTATTATTATTGAGTTTAACAACTTTTTTTTGAATGTTTTCCCATTGATGAATACTTTCTATTTTAATTGAGTTTTATTATTATTTAGTATTCATTATTATTATTAGTGAATGAATACTTTTTAACCCAATTGATAATAGTATCCATTTAATTTGAATTATTAAAATTTTTAAGTAGTAGAAAAAAAGGGAGAATGGCAATGGTTGAGTATAACATAACTTCAAAGATACATGTCAAGGATGAAAAGAGATGATGATGTGACGATAAGGTGATAGTCAAGGATCAAGGAAGATATAAACTATAACGTATAGCATGACTAATCTCACTTTTCACCTTTATCATTAACAATAGCTTAAGTTACCATTGCTATGTTGACACATAACCAATTTATCGGTTTCTAACGATTAACAAATCCTAAGTTACACATAATTTTTTTTAAACAGCCAACGAATCTTCCAAATGGATCACTGATGAAATTCACAACATCGGGATACACCCGCCTCCGAATCGAGGAAAACCCTCACCTAGGGCCGATGCCCATGAATACTCACTCGAAGGCACGACAGTGCGGTGAAGTAAAACCCGCTCAGTTCAAGGGCCGAACTAGCGATCGCCACCTACTAGCCTAGTCTCTCATCATCACTAGGTGCCGCTAAAACTAAATGGTGAATTAGGGATCGAACTTGAGTCACTTGGAACACTAGATCTCTCCCCTAACACTCCACCACCAGCTCATTGGCTAAGTTACACATAATTATATTATGTATCTGTTTAATGCATGTTGATGAATATAACCTTATATTAAATGCATTAGGTACTTTTGCATAAAATTAAAGTGGGTACAAGTACAGCCCTTGGTGAGCAAGTATCTGAAGAAAAAGACGACAATGTTAATTGTATAATAATATTTCTTCTAAAGTAATCGAGAGGTTAAAAAGGTAGATCTTAAAGAATGATTGCCTCTAAAAGTTTAGTGTTGAAAAGGGGAAGAGGGGTTAATTAATCGAAAGCCGCTTTCGTATGCCTTTGTTAAGCACTTTCAAATCTCAACAAATTAGCATTGTTTGATTAGGTATTTGTTTGATTAGTAAGTGGTGTTACTTTCATTGTCGGTCAAAGTAAAAAACAAAAGAAAAGGGATATCAAGTCACGAATAAAAACATCTTTCAATTTTAATGGATTTTAAAGTCAATTTGTCTTCTTGAAGGCAGATTATCATTGATGAATCATAGTAAGTGCTTCATTATGTAATTTTTGGTATATATCCATGTCACATGCCCATTTGTTTGCTCATGTAGGTAATGGTTATCTTGTGTAAAACTATCTATTACCATACTATAAATTACCAACTTTTGGTTGCATTGTGTGTTGTACCCCAAGCTTTGGGGATTTTTCAAAAAAAAACTTTGATTTTTCACTTTTATCCCAAACTTTTTCATATTTTGTATTTTGACCCCTTTTATTTTTTTTTACAATTTAACACAACACTTTATAATTTAACACAACACTTTATTATTTACAACTTTGGTCCCTCATACTTTTTATCTTTCGCAAGTTTTTCGTTTTACGTTTTGTTCTAAATTTTGCGAGTTAACATCTCGTAGCGTTCATGTGAGGTTCAACGTTTTTTGCTCTATTTTTCCAAATTTGACAGACCCGTCGCAACGTGTCCCTTTTTTTCTCTTTTGAAAAGCTCACCACAACGGGCGGATCCTAGATCGACTAAGTTATTATTTTCTACATTTTACGTTTCTGGTTAACTTCTTCGCATTAACACACTGTAACGGGTGTGCCTGGTTCAACGTTTTTAAGTCTGCTTTCCGTTCAGTGTAATTTTTACCATTTTATCTATTTTATTTTTACGATGTTGAGAGTAGATGCCGTTGTGGCATTGGTGCTATTTGGCACGGTTTTACGAACGTTTTTAACCTATTAAAATTTTTACTAATATTTTGTTTCGGTTTACCCCTATAGTTCCTTTACTTAAAAACTATTTTTTACGTGCCTATTTTATGTACGTGTATGTATAAATATGATTTGTTCTACATTCCGACGTAAACTTTTTTTATAGATGAGTCAGGTCAAATATGATACGTTTTCGTTTAAAGAAACCATTTTTACGTGTATATTTTATATACGTTTTGGTATAAATTCAAGTTATACATTTCGACGTAAACTTTTTTAGATGATGATTCAGGTCAAATATACTTTGTTTTCGTGTTTTTTCTATGTATGTTTTGAACCGAGTGGAGTCAAATTATGATTTCTTTTTCTCCATTTTTTTCGAAAGCTCTAATTAATCCCTTTCGATTACATGTGCATATTTTCCTTTATGCCCGTTATGTTTTCTATGTATGAGTTGGGTCACATATAATACGTTATGATTGTTCGATATGAATTTGATTTACTTTACGTTTGATCCAATCACAATGCTTATACAGGTTACATTGAGTTCAACTGGATACGTCGAAATGTGTGTTTTCATATGGTTAATGCATCATATAACGTTTGGACTAATCCATTCGATGTTTACGATGTACCCGCGCCGCAACGCGGGCGGGTCTTAACCCTAGTTGTTTCTTATTTAACCAGTAATTAACCGGTTAGCATGACAAAAGTACATAACCTTATTAAAATCTACATTATCTTATGCTTTACATTCATTACTCATCACTTATATAACAAGCAATCGTAATTATTTTTCACAATAGCCTTGACTACTTACCGTGGAAAAAAGGAAACGAAATAATACCTAGTTCACGGCTAAGTAAAAAAAAAGATAACGAACGATGAACCACTTGATCTCATGATTGTATTATACATCAAATTTCCTAATCATTCATTTGAAAAATTACAAGTTTTGTCCTTTATGTTTACACCAAATTACAAGCGTTGTCCTTTGCCTTTAAAATTGACGGGTTCTGTCCTTAATGTTCTAAAATCTTACATGTTATGTCCTTTAAGTCAAACTCAGTTAGATTTTTTTGTTAAGTATAGTCATGTGCCTTACACATAAGGGTATTCTTGTCATTTTATCAGAGACTAGTGTATAAATAATTAATATTTAATGACTTTTTTGTACAAAAACATATAAATAAAAAAATAAAAAATCTGAACCTCAGTCACTCTCTCTCGTCTCTCTAAACTCATATCTCACTCTAAATTCTATTACCCCACACACATAGAACTAAATCAAACGCCCACCACCACCACCATTATTGTTCACCCTTCACCGGATAACATCCACCAACACCTCTAATCGCCATCGCCCATCTGAAAAACCGCCGTCCTACCATCCATGAAAATCAAAATTAAATCATTTAATCTTGTGTGTAAATATATAACAATGTTAAGACACTACCTATCCGCTCTGGAAACAGCACCAAGTTCTGCTCTAAATTGTCTCATCTGAGATGAATTTCAAAGCAAAAAAAAGATTAAAATTACCAATTAAATGATGCAAAAAAGTTAAGAAAAATGGGTACCTCCATGGGGCGACGTCCATCCAAACGAAGTCCTTCAGGGCTCACATAATCCATTGCTGCTGTTCCCCTGTGCGATTGTGCGACTAAATGTTTAGGGCTTGGATAAATTGTAGATCCCTTACAGTATTTTTGAAATGTTGGGTTTTTGAAATTGGGGATTTTGGGGGTTTTTGATTTTGTGGATTTTAAAGTTTTTGAGTTGATTTAGACATTCTGCCTGATTGTAGAGAGTAGAGGGTGGTGGTGATGTGGTTGTAGACGATGAAGGGTTGTGGTGGTGTCGACGGTTGTTCTTTATTTGGTGGTGGAGGTGGAGGTGGAGGGTGGTGGTGAAGACCGGTGCAGGGGAGGCGGTGTTGGACAGTGGTGGGTGGGTTGTGTGGGTGGTTTCGGTTTAGTTACAACTGTAGTAGGTAGATGGTAATGGTGGTGGTGGGAGGTGGTGACAGGTGTGAGAGAGAGAGAGAGAGAGAGAGAGAGGTAGAGAAGAGAAAGAGTGGGAATTTAGAGAGAGAATGCAGATTTTTATTTTGTTTATATATATAATAGCTTACAACCCCGTGTATTACACGGGTTGTTTGTTTACCTATTAATGAGACTCTTAATGGTTCAGAACTCTTACTGGTTCAGCACTTAATGGTTCAGACAGTTTGTTTCGTGAGCAGATGTCTGAATATTTAGACATTTGCCTCTGAATGGTTAAGTTTTATACAGAGTCTGAATGGTTAAGATCTCTAATCTGAATTGGTCAGACATTTGCCTCTGAAAGGTTAAGCATTATACTACCTCTTAATGTTTCAGACTTCTTACTGGTTCAGCACTTAATGATTTAGACCTTTTACTATTTTAGCATTTAACCATTTAAAAATTGTCAAACAGCCCCTTAATCGACTTTTGTAGCTTGACTCCTTTAAATATGGTCGTTAGAGTGAAACAACATGATCGAAAAAAAAATCTAGCGGAAATAGTTCTTGTAGCTTGACTCCTTTAAAATATGGTCGTTAGGTTGACTTTTGTGTAGGGCAAAGTCCATTGAATTATTTTACTTTCAGTTGAGTTTTAATTTTTTAATTAGATTTTTTTTAAAAGTGTCTAAATATTTTATCAAACTTTTTTTACCTTAGATATTAGATATTATATTATATTATATTATTTGATACATTTATATTAGTTATAGATAAATATTAATTAAATTTGAATTTATATGTTTATCTCTAATTATATTAATTAATATTATAATAATTTGTGTATAAAAAAATTAATATGTAATATTATTATTAAAAGTGGGGAAGCATCAGAGAGTGACACGTGTACAAAAAGATTTTTGTTTATTAGTATAGGAAGATTTTTTATTTTAAATATCTTTTTTACACTTACACAATAGTCCCTAAACATTAGTTTTTTACACAATAGTCCTTGATGAGATAAAATGACAACAATGCCCTCATGTGCAAGGCACATGATCAGATTTAACCAAAAAATCTAACTGGGTTTGGCCTAAAGGACATAACGTGCAAGATTTTAGAACATTAAGGACAGAACCTGTCAATTTTAAAGTTAAAGGACAGCGCCTGCAATTTGATGTAAACATAAAGGATAAAACTTGTAATTTACTCTATATTATTTGTAAAAAATATTATATTTAAACATACACTCTTTAACATTTCTATAAATGTTTTCTTTTATTTTAATAAAATCTCTAATAATTATTAAAGAAAAAACTCATGTAAACTAAACAAGATACGATAACACATGCCAAACCATATATACTACAAATTATGTTTGTGTACATACCAAATCATCAGATCAGTCAATTCATATGTCTCCTATCAAATCAAATATCAAATTCCGCTAGTGCGATTAGAGTACACAAACGAATAGACTTCATAGATTGATATGGTTTTGTATTCAATAAATGGTAGTGTATAAGGATTGCTATACATAATTGAAATTCCTATATTCATGATCCATACACTGATATGGTTGAGCAGTGGCGGAGGTTCTCGGTGGCCTGGGGTGCCCCGGCTCCCACTAGTTTTTCGTTCGTAGTGTTAGTTTTACCGAAAATTTTCATTTTTAGTTTAAAATATTGGATTTTTAAGAGTACAACCCCTACTAATTTGGATTTTAAGAGTCCGACCTCTACTGATTTTTGTTCAAGCTCTGTCACTTGTTGAGATTCCCTTACGTAGTGGCATCGTCCTCTATTTAATTGTTCAAAGTAATAACAATTGTTTACAAACAAAATGTTAAGTGAATATTAACAATAAGTTGGTTACATTTATTTTGAATTTGTTAAGGTTTATTCAAGTTGTCTAGTGTTATTGTTTTAGTTTACTATTTTTTTAACTAAAGTTATAGGTATGACAACTTATAAACATCTATCGCTAAATGATTTTTTATAAAGTGTTTATTTATACATTTTTAGTTTTCAATCAATTAAACTTGTGAAAACAAAATACTTGGTTATTAAAATCATTGTTACTGAATCACAATCAAATTATTTAGATACTAAACTTCTAAAATATTTTACAATTTATAAATCTCCATTTGATTTGCTTATCCAAATATAATACTCTAAACTATAACAAGGTTTTTTTAACCAAAATTATCATGTATAAATCTTAAAAGTTCCATTAAATCAGTTAAGCATGATTAAAACAAAACCATAAAGACTAATAAAACTTTTTTTTATGAACCTATCATTAATATATATATTTTATTAAATAAAATAAGTTCATCAAAACAATATTTTTTTTTTAAATTTGATAATTTAGTCAATTTAATCAGTTATCAGTAAACTTATTTTTCCGTTGGGCTTTGAACTTGGATTGGGACATTCGGTTAAAAGAACGGATTAAGGACCACAATTAACTCAAACTACATGAATAATGGTTTGCGGGCTTAAGAGACTTGGGCCACATAATTGATTATGTGCCGGTCCAAGAGGAATAAAATTACTTTTGAGCCTAAATTAGTATGGGAAGGGAAAAATATGGGTTGGGTTGGATCAGGAAGGCAGATCTATTTCGAGTAATATAAACTTACTTTTGAGTAGAGGTGGACAAAAAAAAAAAAAAAAAAAAAAAAAAAAAAAAAAAAACAGTTAACTAACCAGTAGGGGTGCAAACGAGCCGAGCGGCTCGCGAGCTACTCGAGATCGGCTCGAGAAAAAGCTTAAAACGAGCCGAGCCTTATCGAGCCCGAGCCGAGCTTAAGCCTCAAAACAAAGCTCGTTTGTTTATTGAACCCGAGCTCGAGCCTCACATGTGAAGCTCGTTAGGCTCGTCGAGCCTTAGTGTAAACGAGCCGAGTCGAGCCGAGCTTATTTAAACTTGTTTACAAGCCGACCTCAAACCTAAAAATAAGCTTATTTGTAAACGAGCCCGAGCTTTACTTATCGAGCTTGCAAACCTAAAAAGTCTATTATTTATATTATTTTATTAATATATTAATTAATAGATAATAAACGAGCCGAGCCCGAGCCGAGCTCGAGCTTTGAAAACAAAGCTCGAATCGAGCCGAGCTCGAGCGCGAGCTCTCATAAGTTAATCGAGCTCGAGCTCGAGCCTGTCCGAGCTCGGGCTCGGCTCGGCTCGTTTGCACCCCTACTAACCAGAACTGGAACCAGTGGCGGAACTAGAAGAAATATTTAGGGGTATCCCAAATTTTTTTACGATACATTTATAGAACAGAATTTTTTTTACCTGCATTACGGGGTGGGGCCGATCCTGAAAATTCAAGTGCCCTATGTGAGCCAAAAAAAGGCCTTTAGACCACCCGTAGTGGGGCGGTATTTTTAAAAAAAGTTGAAAAAAACGCCCCAAACGCCCCCCACCCCATTACACTAGGCGTTATCGGGTGTTGTTTTTCAAAAAAAAAAAAAAATGCATGTAGACGTTATAATTAAAACGCTAAAGTTGTTGGGGGGATTTTGCATGTGGCAAATGGGATTTCTCCAATGTTTGACTAGCCACTCTTTGCTTTATATATTTTATTTATTTTTTATTTTTTAATGATTGGAAGAGACATTATTAGGTATTATTCTCACTACACCATTTTTGCAATAACGTCCCATGCTGACTGGGATGACATGTGTCGAATAATGCCCCATGGTGGGGGCATTATTTTTCTCTATCACAACGCATGGTCTTAGGCCTTATCGAATTAAATTTTATAAACTAGTTTTTTTTAAGTTATTAGTATTTAGGTTAACGAATCATTATTGAGCATATCACATTTGGGCTAGGCTTTATGAATTAATATTGGCAATAAGTTTTTAGATATTAGATTGGGCTAGATTTATTTTTAATTTTTAGATCGAAATTAAACAATTCAAGAACTCAAGAAGAAAAGAATAAAGAATACTCACAATCACAATTAGCACAATAATCTAATACACTATTGGGTTATTATTTGGTTATTTGGGCTAATTACTATTGGGCTATCATTTGTTTTTTTGGGCTAATATAATCAGTATTATTTGGGCTTGATTTCAGTTTGTAAATTTTTTTTCCAGGGGTGTCCTAGTACTTATTGAGGGGTGTCCTTAGTATAAAAATCGAAAAATAAAATAAAATTTTACACTACTGGAAAAAAGTTGAGCCGTAGCCCGTGCTACGGCCCAACCTACATTAGGTCCGCCCCTGACTGGAACCACTTATTAACCGATAGAGCATTAACTTTGGTGGTTAATTTTAACTGCCGGTTAGTAACCGGTTATAGATATTTAGTATAAGAACTGGTTATTAACTGATTTATTAAAAGCCTTTTTTAACCTGTAGACTGGTTAACCAAGAAAACCCCAGAAAATTAAAAAATAAGCAAAAAAAGAAACCCGGTCAACTAACCGAAAATAACCGTTTAAAGTGATTAATTGAAACAGTTAAAGCAACAACCGATCAAATCGATTATGAAAATCAACCGGTTTGTGCACCTCTACTTTTGAGTCTTTAAAACAAGATTATCATCTTAAAATTCCTAAATATAATTCCTAGATCTATATATGATTGAAATAACAAGTTAAGAAATAATAAATATAAAAAGCTAATGAGATTTTTTACTAATATATTTTACAAAATCCTTTTTGCTTTTATATTTTACTTACATTATAATTAACCATTTCAAATATGAATATTATTATTAGTTTTATCCTTTTCTTGTCATTAAAAAGGTGACATATGCTAAACAGTGAACACACACAATTTTTAAGGCACCATACGCAGTGACAATTAATTTATTTTCTGGCTGTCAGTCGAGGGGTTTAATCAAACTTTTAAGGGGGATGATCAGAATTTTTTCCGACCAAACTAGTCAATTTCCCTCGATTTGGATGGTTCAGTCTGTTTTAAACAGCTTGTACAACCCAATATAACACTAAGTCACTAACTAACCAACTATCATAAAACCATGATGGTTGTGTGAAGAAAGTTAAGACAAAACTATCAAAATACATTAACGGGTAAAAGAACAATGTAAAAATTTAAGGGTAAAGATAATAGTTTCCCGTGAAAAAAAGCAAAAAAAGAAAAGAAAAATATAAGAAAAAGACGAGTCTGCCCTTGACAGACGTATTTAATTCATAGGTTAGGCTTTTAGGTTTCGTTTTCACGGGAGAGTGCGCCGCTGCTAGTTACCGGAACCACCAGTATAGGTATGCCATTCTCCGTTATTTGCCGCCTTTTCATTTACTCTATGTTTCATATGCTCAGTTTTGTTTTTAGAATTAATGCAAATACTATGTGCATAATATTCAAATTGAATGACAACTGGATTATATATATGCATTTCGTTCATATTAGGGCTTTTGAATTTGAAATTTTGAAACACATCTGATCGTCTTGTCATGTAGCCATTTCTGTATTAGGAGTCATGAATGTTGGATTGGTTCTAAACATTGTGTACGGATTTAATCTTAAAACTATTGTTGGATTGTTAGACCATGGGGTGTGGGTTCGGGGAAGCCTATGTGGCAACCCATGGTCTTATAACTGAACCGGTTTTTGGTCAACATGGTCAAAACCGGTTACTCTTGGTAACTGGTTTTAGCATGTCTAAAATCCTAACCTATAAACCGGTGAAGTTTAACCGGTAACCGGTTTAAAAAAGTTCGATAAAGTGAAATTAAGTACTACATAAAATAGTATAAGATTAGAATACAAAGGGCTGTTAATGTACAAATGTAAAAAAGGATTTTACTAGGTGTGTAATTTTGATTTTTTTTCATGCTTAATTTTCATTTGTTATTTCCTTCGTGCGGAATTTGAAATCCTTCATGCCTAATTACTTTGTAAGCTAGAAGTCCTTTGTACATTAACTTACCCCTGTAAATTAAAGTCACTAAAGTTCTCTTTTTGTTTATCTTTAAATTTTAGAATTAACAAAATTTACACACACATGTACCATACATACACACACTTACATACCATACACACAGACATACCATGTACCAGTGTTATAGTAATCCCTAGTTGCTAGTCAGACGGTGTGGTAGGGACCAGCGATTAATCAGGATTTATCATGAATTAATCTGGATTAATTGTGATTAATCGGCGTCTAGTTGAGATTTTTACAACCATGCCATGTACACATCGGCTTCTTGTAGGTAAAACGGACAATATTGGTTGGGTTTTCTTAAAAGAAGTTTAATGTTTATTATCAGTCAACTTTCTAATTCTGCTTTTAGAATATCTATAGTGATTTACGATAGTATGATCTTGCTTAATCCTTTTTGTACTCATCAATATCCAATTATGATATTAATTTTGTTTACTTCATTAATTTCAGTTTGAGATTAATATAACTACTAGGAGGAGCTAAAGAATGGGTCGTGTACGAACCAAAACCGTTAAGAAATCCTCTAGAGTAGTGATCGAGAGGTACTACGGGAAAATGACTCTCGACTTCCATACCAACAAGAAGATTCTGGAAGAAGTGGCTATCATTCCATCGAAACGTCTTAGAAACAAGATTGCCGGCTTCTCTACTCATCTCATGAAGCGAATCCAGAAAGGACCCGTGAGGGGTATATCATTGAAGCTACAGGAGGAAGAGAGGGAGAGACGCATGGACTTTGTGCCTGATGAGTCTGCTATCAAAACTGATCTGATTGAAGTTGATAAAGAGACCATTGAAATGCTTAATGCTCTGGGAATGGGTGATCTTCCTGGTGTTGTCAAGGCTTCTGTTGAGCCACAGGCTTTGCCGTCAGTTCCCGCTTTTGGTCGGGGCGGTGGTGCAACAAGAAGATATTAAAAATGCGTTGTTTCTTTTGATTAAAGATTCATGTTTTTTGAGATGGTGATTGTGACTTGGTAAAACAGTTTAATTGGATCAACAATGAGCAGGTCCTCATTGTGATATTTTGTTGCTTAAATTCCAACATGGAAAAAGTATTACAAATTTGATTTTTTGGTTAACTTTCTTATCGACTTTTATGCGAGTTCCATTTACAGACGCGCGCGCGCACACACACATATATTGTATTCCAGTTTAATTGGATGATCAAATCACAGAATTACATACAAAGATTAACCAGTCAATGTATGAAATCTCACTACTGAAAAGCGCACATAAGGAAAAAGAAAACTGGAATACTAATATTGAAAGGTTGCAAACAGAACCAAGGGAAAAATGTAAGTCAGTTGATGATTTGAATAAAGATTTGGACCCTTTGAAGTTAAAGAAAGATGGAGTCACTGCTCAGCTTGATACACTTCGAGCCGAGAAAAGTTGTCAGGACAATATAGTACGAGAATTTGAGACCAACTTGAATTCACTACAACATGAGCACGAGAGGGTGCTTTTGTCATTTGATAACGCACAAAAGGTTAACAAATGAACTAAAACTGAAAGTGATGGAATTGGAACGAGAGGTTGACACGCAGAAGGAAGTTATGTCGGATACAGCCGAAGAGAAAAGGGAAGCTATACGGCAGCTATCGTTCTCATTGGAACATTACATGTCGGGATACAGACAACTTCGTCAAGCATTTGTTGTTGGAAACAAAAGGCATGCCTTTTTTAGTTTTTAAATTTGCATAATGTTGTTATTTCTATGAATTTTCAAGCAATAATTATATTTGTTGTTAGGACAAAAAAACAAAATATATATATATCGGCTCATCCGGTTTAAGATCTTTGGTTTGGACCCTTTGGTATTGTTATGTTGACACGGGTAGGGTTGCTTTTGTGACACGCATAATATTTGGGTATCTTATTAGTTGGCAAATTTCGATGATCATGTTCTGCCATCTTTTCTTTCTACACTTGTTAGCTTTAGAACAATAGTTCGCAAACGAGAATCTTTTCCTACGTTTGGGATCCGGACTAGTAAATTCTCAAAAGTAGCATGATCAGGCATAAAACCTCGGTTTATCATTTCTTCAAGAAATATCTCTGCCTCCTGACACTCGTTTTTCTTCAACAACTCTTGAACAAGAACATTGTATGTGACGCTATTTGGCAAACAACCATTTTCTTCCATCTTTCTAAGCAATTCTTTCGCTTTACCAAATAACCCTTCTTGGCAATACACGTTTATCATCACTGTATATGTCCTAACATTCGGTTTCAATCCTTTTAAACAGAGTTCATCAAACAGATCCATAGCCAAGCTAGGGTTCCCACATTTGCTACAACCGTCAATCAATAAATTATACAACCATACATCTTCCATCAGTTCTTTGCTTTCCAGTGATCGAAAGAGAGCCAAGGCATCAGAACACTGGGAGTTTTTGCACATTCCATGGAACAAGATACGATAGGTGCATATATTGGGAGCCGGACCCTTTTCTTGCATCGTGTTAAACAATTCTCTAGCCGCTGCAGGATTCCCTGATTCAAACAAACCTTGTAACATGCTACTATAAGTAACAACGTCAGGAATCAAACCCTTGTCTTGGATTTCTTGAAAGAGACGCCAGGCCTTGTGGATTCTCTTCTTCTTACAGTATCCATCTATGAGCCTGCTATATGTGATGATGTTGGGCACAATATCCCTTTCCATCATGCGATCTATAACTTTCTCTGCTTCATCTATTTCACCACGTAAACAATATCCATCAATTAGTGCACTATAAGTGATTACATCTGGATGTAGTCCTCTTCGTACCATTGCTTGTACAGCAAGCTCTGCATCTTTTACAGATCCTTTCTTACAAAAAGAATCCACCAAGATATTAAATGTATCCACTCTTGGATATACTCCTTCCTCCTCCATATCTCTCAACATTTGTGCAGCTTCTGTCTCTCTACCAAAGTTACACAGACCATGAATCAAAGAGTTGTAAGTGATAACACTTGCAATGACGCCTTTTTGGGTCATGATGGCAAATAGTTCTAACGCACGATCAACCATCTTGTCTTTGCAAAGGCTGTCAATGACTGCATTGTACTGTTCTACATATGGTTTACATTTACAAGAGACTGATTCCATGAACCTGAGCAGTTCAAGGGCCTTGCTAGTGTGACCTACTTTACACAGTCCATTAATAACGATTCCAAACGTAATCTGATCAGGCTCACAAACTTTCTCTCTAAGCAGTTTCTTGAACAACTCAACCGCTTCAAAAACTCGATCAGCAAGAACAAGCCCATTAATGAGAGTGTTATAGGTGGACAAAGTGGGTGAATAACCTTGCTTGAAAAGGGTTGCTAGTAAGGCAAAACCATAAGAAACTTGATTCAACCGGCAATGACAGTTGATAGATATATTCATGGCATAAAGATCACTAGGAATACCCATCAAATTTACTTTCTTAAAAAGTGAAAGAGCAGTGGAGTATTGCTTATCCTTTACAATAACAGAAATCAACTGAGTAAATTTGATGATGGAAGGTGGAGGTTGTCTTTGAAGCATTTCATCAAACAGTTGGAGGGCGTCATTCACCTTGGTGGGTCCTGAACCATTTTTAAGATGGAGAATTCTTTGGTTGAGATGAGAGGTTGAAGGTGAAGCAGTAGAGTAATAACGAAGTCCAATTCTTCTCGTGCAGTTCATCAACCTTACTTTCATTTATCTAATCAATCAGACTGAAGAGAAACCTATTTGACCGAATGAAAGAGGGGGGATAAACGATTTCTACTAAAAGACTCATATATAAAATTAAAAATAAAAACAAACAAGTATGTTATAACTAGTTGGATACTATGATAGAGCCGACCCGAAGGGTGGGCGGGATGGGTGGCGGCTCAGGGCCCAAACCCATCGGGGGCCCAATTTTTTTTCGTTTTTTATTAGTTTTACACTGTAAAGTTATAGGGTTAGGATCAAATACAAAGGATAAAATAAATAAGAAGGGTAAGAAGGATTCTATTCCATTAATCTTAGATTTGGACGGTTGAGATTAGTTGTGGGGAAAAAAGATAATAGAAGAGCACAAAGGGAATCCTATATTTATGGATTTTCTCTCTCCACATGCAAGACACAATGCAATTCCCCCATCGATTTAAAACGTCCATAACTTTTTCATACGACATTTTAAAAAAAATTCACTATAATAACGAGCGTTTTTTATCTTTAATATGAGTACCATATTATCATATAAAAATAAAATAAAAAATTTCATTTTTACTGCGGGTTTTTTTTTTTTTTTTTTTGCATTGTGTTAAAGGTTCAGGTCATTGTGTCTTTTAACTGGGTTTTGGTCAGTAGAGTTTCTATACATTGTGTTATTATCAAAACATATAACACAATGTTAATTTGGGTTCTATCCATTGCGTTTTTATAAGAACATATAACACAATAAATGACACAATGAAGATGGTGTTATATCTTAGTTTTCTATAAATTGTGTTATTAGTTCAGGTCATTGTGTTTAATATGATATTCATTGTGTTTTAATATGTTGTCCATTGTATTTTAATAATTTGTTCAATTTTTTTTATTATCTTTGTTCATTGTGTTTTAGTTTGTTGTGTATTGTGTTTTTAGTTTGTTTTCCATTGTGTCTTCATCTGCTCTCCATTGTGGCTTTTATCTGTTGTCATTAATTGTGTCTTTTATCTGTTGTCATCAATTGTGTTTTTATTTAGTCTGCTAATTATTGTGTTATATGTTATCGCCATTGTGTTATACGTTATGGTTATTGTGTTTTAGTATGTTGTCCATTGTGTCTTTATCTGTTGTCATTGATTGTGTTTTTGATCTACTTTACATTGTGTTTTACATCATGTCCATTGTATTATTATCAAAACCTATAACACAATGTTAATTTGGGTTCTATCCATTGCGTTTTTATAAGAAACTATAACATAATATATGACACAATGAAGATAGTGTTATATCTGGGTTTTCTATAAATTGTGTTATTAGTTCAGGTCATCGTGTTTGATATGTTATTTATTGTGTTTTAATATGTTGTCCATTGTGTTTAAATAATTTGTTCAATTTTTTTATTATCTTTGTTCATTGTGTTTTAGTTTGTTGTGTATTGTGTTTTTAGTTTGTTTTCCACTGTGTTTTCATCTGCTCTCCATTGTGTCTTTTATTTGCTGTCATTAATTGTGTCTTTTATCTGTTGTCATCAATTGTGTTTTTATTTAGTCTGATACTTATTGTGTTATATGTTATCGCCATTGTGTTATACGTTATGGTCATTGTGTTTTAGTATGTTGTCCATTGTGTCTTTATCTGTTGTCATTGATTGTGTTTTTTATCTACTTTACATTGTGTTTTACATCATGTCAATTGTGTAATATGTAACTGGGTTTTTGAATTTTTTTTGAAAAATATAACAATATGGTACTCATATTAAAGATAAATAAACGCTCGATTTTATAGTATAATTTTTTTAAAAAAACAAATGGTGTATAAAAAGTTACGGACGTTTAAAAATTGGGGGCGAAATAACATGTGACTTGCATGTGGATATTCTCTTTTCTCTTGTAGACAAAATTACCATTTCCATTTAATTTCTCATAGGACACTTGTCACTGTCTGGTGGTTTCTTACCCTTCTTATTTTTAAATACTTTGTATTATAACTCAACCCGTAAGTTATAATATATACGTAATGAACTGGAAAAAATACCATCATAAAGCACTTGGTTCGCTGGTTTGAAAGTCACTTTAATAATAAGAAGACATGGGTTCTAATCCCAGCGTCCAGAGTTTTGTTTTTCTTTTTGTTTCTTATCTATTGCCTAATTTTGTCAATTCTGTTCGCACATGGCCTAAAGATTTTCGAACATTTTCGGAGACGGCACTAATACCTGAATTTACAAAAATTATACCTTTAGTCCCAACAATGTCTAATTAGTTATATATGTTGTATAATTTGTGCGTAATTATATATATATATATATATATATATATATATATATATATAGTGGGGATCCTACGGAAAGTGTGTTTTTCCTAAAAAGTGTAAAAAGTCATAAAACACAATAATTTCAGGCATAAAACACACCTAAAACTCACAAATAATAGAATGAATATTACTAAAACACCATATTCAAACTCTAATAGTCCATAAAAACTTCAAACACACCATCGTAGAACTATGAATATAAAACACACAATGCTAAACAACATAAAACACAATAATATTTGTCATTCCACAATCAGAGCTTTAACATCTAAAACACAACACAAAACCCACATACATGATGTTTCAGTGATCTTCATCATATTATTTTTGGGTTTTTGGTGTGTTTTATGGTTCACATTATGGTGTTTTATGACTTTTTACACTTTTTAGGAAATTTGGACTTTCTGGCCAACTCCTATCCTATATATATATATATATATATATAGAGGATAAGGTTCATGCGAGAACCACCTTTATTGCGAGAACCGCGAGAACCAATGTGGACACAACCTAAACTAGCTAAAAAAACCTACCCCCCCCCCCAAAAAAAAAAATACCTAAACCCCCCTCCCTTGACCCCCCAAAAACCTAACCCCCCCCAAGCTAAAATGCTAAAAACTAAACCCCCAAAAAAACCTAAAAAATAAATAAAAAATCTAATTTTTTTATAATATTTTTTATGTTAAAATCGCTACTTTTAGTAGCCAATTTTTTTTAAATTAAATTTTTTTTGCTACTAAAAGTAGCGATTTTTTTAATTAAAAAATATAAAAAAAAACTTGTGTGTTTTTTAGGTATTTTTTTGTTGTGTTCACATTGGTTCTCGCAATAAAGGGTGGTTCCTAACGGATCTTTGTCATATATATATATATATATATAGAGAGAGAGAGAGAGAGAGAGAAACAGGTTCAGGATAAAACGCTCAAAAGTGTGAGAACGGCGAGAATGCTTCCTGGCCTAACATGTGTCCCGCGTCATAGAGAAGGGCGAAGGAGCTTTTTTGTCTTTTCATTCTTCTTTTATTTTCTCAACGCGGTATTATATTTTATGGCGTCTAAGTTTTTTTAGCGTTAATCGTATTTTTAAACTTTTTGGCGTTGAATTAATTGTTTATGTGGCACATATATAAGTTTTTGGCGTTATAGAGTTTTCTGGTTAAATTTTTTAGCGTTATGGCGTGTTGTATAATAATTCACTACGAGTCTCTAATATTTGCATATGATTACAATAAGACGAATTTTTTTGGTGTTTAGTGAATGTTTTGGCGTTTAATAACCTTTTCAAGGTTTTTTTTTTTGCCAGCAGCTTTTCTCCCAGTTTCCATACTTCTAACTTTTTGGTGTTTGTAGTTTTTGGCGTATATTATAATAATGTTATTTTTTATAGAGAACTAGTTAACAAATCAACATATAACTTGATATCATAATAATATAAAATGAAAACTAAAATAATAAAAAATTGGAATCTAATTTCTCTTCCAAATCTTCACTGTCATCAGCCTCTATCCTCTTGAATTTGTTTTGGCGTGTTGAACATTTTTTGAATAGTTTTGCTAGTTGCCAACTTTCCTACATAAACCCCGTCTTTTTCAGAAAAAAGCTGCTTAGTGGCATCCTGTTTTTTGGTGTGATATTATTGTTTAGCGGCATGTAATTGAAGATCAACTCTTGTTTGATGTTATTTGTAATAATGGAGTCCAAACAAGCATTTTTACACTTTAGTTGAACCCTTTCTTCCATGACTATAATCATCAAGAAGAAAGCTCACATGATGGCATATCACTGTCATCAGTCTCTTTTTCTTGAATATTTGTCCATCTCATCCAGCAAGATATTATTGAGTTACCCCCCTCAGGAAAAGAATGCATTTCAGTGAAAGCTTTGACATCTGTGGCATTTTAAAGGGAGTGGTTTCTAGAGGATATGGTGTTTTTGTGTTTTTCTGTGTGTGATTAATTTCATTGTGTATAGACCCTCTCTTATAGGAGTTTTCTGGCGCGTAGTTTAGGCGGGAATTTTTATTGTAATAAATGATAGTTATAAAGTAACTGTCTTTCAGTTACTGTATTTTGTATTTACTGTGTTGATCAGGTTTTATCAATTTATAGGTTTTAGGCGTCCCATCTTCTAAGTTTGGCGTTTTTTTAAATGGCCCTATGCAGACTATCATGACCAAATACAATAACGGAGTAAATAAAATAGTAAGGAGGACAGCATTTTTTGTTATTTATGGCGTTTTGTTAGGGTAAACCATGTTTAGTATTATTTTGGCGTTTTGCTAATAAAGATAGTAATATATCATTTAATTATCTTAAAAAAAGAAGATTACATAGAAGAAAAAAAAAGAGGAAAAAAAATTTAAAATCCTTCATCAGAAGTTACTTTATCCGAATAGTATCCATCACTTGTGTCATCTTCTTCCTCCTCGGATTCTTCATCTTGATCTTCATCCATGTCATCACATTAATCTTCATCAGCTTCTTGTTCCTGAAGATTTTGAAGTCTCCACCTGAACATGTCTTGCATTAACTCCAATTTTGAGTCTATTTCTGGGTTGGTACAGGTGGCGTTATGTAATTCTTCCATGAAACCCAGTCGCTGCTTTGTCATGATGTTCTCTAGCCAGTAGTCTTGCTGCTCTCCGCTGTCGTATGTAATCGTCACCATGTCTGTTTCATCATCAAAACGCCATGATGTCATGACAGGGTCTGGCTTCACATTTCCTGGGTCTGGCTTCATATTTCCTTTGATTAGTTCAAATTTGCTGGTTAATGCTTTCATAAACATATGCGTTTCATGGCATTCATTGTCTAGAGCGATGCCAATGGATAGGATTTGCCTCTGTATCTCTTCTTTCATCTTCAGAATAGCCCTGATCGTCTTAACAGACACCCTCCATCTGTTGTCAAAATGGATGACGTATCGCCTGATCCCCAGAGTGTATCTCCACGAAACGATTGTTGCCATTTTTGGTGTTTTGTTTAATTTGGCGTTTTTTTTGGTTAAAGGTGTTTTTTTGCAGAAAATGGATAGATTGAAGTGATTATGGAAGCTACTGTTTCCGTTTGTTTATATAATGATGTTTTTGGCGCGTAATTTAGGAGGGAATTTCTTCTAATAAATGTTAATAACTGAAATTCAGTTATTTGTGTTGTTTCATCTTCCTGTAATATTCAACGCGTTTTATTTTTAATTTCTGGTGTTTTGCTTTTAATAGCGTTTTATTTTTATATGACGTTTTATCATATGATGATGGCGTTTTGAATATGAGGGTAAAAAGACCCTTTTACCCTTAATGAAGCGCCTCCCACCTAATAATATTGATGTTATTTACGAAAACGTCACCGCGCAATCTAGTCCATGGATTGTTTTGATCGGACGATCCATAATCGTTCTCACACTTTTCACCGTTTTCTTCAAATCCCGACCCTATATATATATATATATATATATATAGGGAGAAGATCATGCGAGAACCACCTCTTATTGCGAGAACCAATGTGAACACAACCAAAAAATGCCTAAAAATAGCTAAAAATCACACAAATAATTTTTTTTTTTTAAATATTTTTATATAAAAATCGCTACTTTTCGAAGCAAAAAAAAAATATAATTTTTTTTTGCCACTAAAAGTAGCGATTTGAGCATAAAAAATATCCAAAAAAAATTTAGATTTTTTTTTATTTTTTAAGATTTTTTTAGGTTTTGTGGGGGTTTAGTTTTTAGCATTTTAGCTTGGGGGGGGAGGGGTTTAGGTTTTTGGGGGGTGGGGGAGGGGGTTTAGGTTTTTTTTTTTTTTTTTTTTGTTGGGGGGGGGGGGTTAGGTTTTTTTTAGGTTTTTTGGTAGTTTTAGTATTTAGCATTTAGCTTGGGGGGGGGGGGTTAGGTTTTTGGGGGGTGGGGGAGGGGGTTTAGGTTTTTTTTTGGGGGGGGGGGTGGGGGTTAGTTTTTTTTTATAGGTTTTTTGGGGGTTTTAGTTTTTAGCATTTAGCCTGGGGGGGGTTAGTTTTTTTTTTTTTTTTTTTTTTTGGGGGGGGGGGTTAGGTTTTTTTTAGCTATTTTAGGTTGTGTTCACATTGGTTCTCGCGGTTCTCACAATAAGGGTGGTTCTCGCATGAGCCCCTCTATATATATATATATATATATAGGGGATGGTTCAAATGACAACCACTTTTATTGTGAAAACTCGAAAACTAACTAAAAAAAACTAAAAAACACAAAAAAAAAATTCAAATTTTTTTATAAAAATCGCTGGTTTTTATATAAAAAAACCTGCGAAATTTGGTTTGCAAAAAAAAAAAAAAATTTGTATGTTTTTTTGGCTTTTTTAATTAGTTTTCGAGTTTTAACAATAACTAGTGGTTTTCATTTGAACATTCCCCTATATATATATATATATATATATATATAGAGGAAGGTTAATATACTTCACGGCTTATCATAATTCACGTAGGAGACAATGGTAACCGTTGGATCAGGGGTATAATCACGCATGGAACATATAATCACGCATGGGACCACATAATCACGCATGAGACCACATAATCACGCATGGGATCCAAAATCACGCACGTTATTTTGGTCAAAAAATAATTACGCATGTTATATATTTCGTGAAGTACGTTAATGTACGTTAAGGCGTGAAGTACATTATACTTTCTCTCTCTCTCTCTCTATATATATATATATATAGGTAGGTAGAGGATCGTGTAAAAAGTGCTCAAAGTGTATTATAACAATATATATAATACTATATAACATCATATAAACACCGTATAACAGTATGTAACACCATATAATACCATATAACACTATGTAACACTATATATCATTATATAACAAATATAACACTATAGGTTGTCTGATAGCATATCTATGATAGATGTATTAAAAATGCATTGTTTGTTTTGATTAAAGATTCATGTTTTCTGAGATGGTGATTGTGACTTTTAATTGGATCAACAATGAGCAGGTCCTCATTGTGATATTTTGTTTCTTAAATTCCAACATGGAAAAAGTATTACAAATTTGATTTTTTGGTTAATTTTTCTTATTGAAGTTAATGCGAGTTGCATTTACAGACGCGCCCACACACACACATATATTGTATTTACGGGTGTTTTGCGTGTAATCATCTCTGTTGTTGTGGAACCGATTCTGGTTGCTGTTGCTTGCGATTATATACTTCGCCCCTCATTTTGGTATTGATTGAAGAACAAGGCTTGGGCGTTTGAAGCAAGCTTTTTTGTATTAAGGGATTGCCACAAGAGTCATACATTGGTTCTTCTGAGGTTGCGCAATTGAGCTCAATTGGTCTCTAGTTGATTGCTCTTGTAATTTGACTGATATGAGAGCGTATATTGCAAGTGAAAGCCTTGGGCATTCATTTGATCCTTCAGTTCTCTTTGGACATATTTGAACTGATTTCTTTCCAACCACTTGATGGTAGGGATGAGCTCCTTACCGAACTGTACCGATCCTGAAAATCACAAAGAATGGGTACCGAAGATGCTCAGTATGATACGGTACCAGTACGGTACGGTGTTTGAATGTATCGAACGAAAGCCCCGATCACAAAAAAACGCAAAAGTGGGTACCAAATTCGAAAATTGCTTGGTACAGAACTTTTGGTGCCAGTACTACTACGGTGCTTACGGTATAGTTCAGTTTCAGTACTAGGTATCATTTGCTCATCCCTATTTGATGGTGATCATTCACATATTGGCTGTGTGCATGCCAAAACTGACTAAAGTAACTTTATTAATTAATTGTATTTAATAAATAAGAAATTGAATAGATAATTGATTGATAAAGTGATATCTTTGTAGTTGTGTATCTGTGTTTAGGGCTGTAAATGAATCGAACGAACACGAACAAGGCCATGTTTATGTTCGTTCGTTAAGGAGATTAACATGTTCGCGAACTGTTCACGAACGCATACCGAACATAAGTTTATGTTGGTGTTCGTTCGTTAAGGGAATCCAGTTGTTCACGAACAGTTCGTGAGCACTGGTCTCGAACACAAACGAATGCAAGCAAATATAAACAAAGGCAAACGAACATTTAACTTGAAAATAAAAACATCGTTATCCTTAAACATTAAATATAAGTAGTTAAATACCACCATCAAATGATATCTCAAAACACAAGAAGTCTACTAGACCACCAAACGATGAATCAAGTTTAACTAATCTAGACATAATTATCCCAAAAAATGTCTTAGAATGTCCAAATTTTAGCTACTTAGAAAAAATAGGGTTTCAAGTTTTCAATATGTTTAGATAAAAGATTTATTATTAATTTTTTTTTGATATAATCAAACAAACACGAACGAACATATTACCGAACGTTCACGAACGTAGTCGAACGAACGAGACCTGTGTTCGTGTTTGTTCGCTAAGCTAACCGAACGAAATGTTTTGTTCGTGTTCGTTCGTTAAGCTAATCGAACAAACATAAACGTTCGGTTCGTTTACAGCCCTACCTGTGTTACCCATTATGAAAGTGTAAACCGTGATGTGTTGATTTTTTTAAAGGAACCCATGTTACGAACATAACAATAATCTATCATACAAGTTATACAACTATTAAATTTAGACAAGTATATTAAGTCATATACATTTTACATGGTACTTTAGCTCTATTGCTGGTCCAACAAAAGCTCAAACACTTGATTTCGCTCAGAATACAATACAGTCCACCTTCACAAGAGCATTGGAGAAGATAAAGTTGTTTCTCGCGCACCAAATACACCAGCAAGCCACTAAAACTACAACATGTATCGCTTTCCTTTTCCGTTTACATTCTACAAGGTGTAGGTATAGAATTAACATCAACATTTCATATTAGTTTAAAAATTATTTACTTAAATGTATAGTTACGTAATAGTTTTATAGTACATACCTAACCATATAAATAACCCAAAAACGTCGAATCAAACTCACCAAAAAAAAAAAAAAAAAAAGCAAACCAATACTAACCAAATAATCAATTAAGTAATTTTTTTAAGTAATTTTTTTAGAATAAAGATTTTGAATTTCGCTAGTAGGTGTGGTTGTTTAATGAAATTCGTTTTGTTAGCCATAAAAAAAGATTTTGAATTTTGAACTCCAAGTTATACCAAAATATGTATTCTTATCTTAAATGTATGTATGTATTAATGAATGCAGTGCAATAAATGGAGAGAATTTTGGTAAGACAAGAAGGGCACAACAAATGACCATAAATGAAATTAAATGTGAATTTTGCTCCCTCAAGTTAAAAGCAAAGCTGACATAAGCAGTCTTTGTGAGAACATCAAGGCATCACACACTCACACGTATCTCTTTTCAAATAAATACTTAAATAAATAAATGAAAATTAAATTTTAATAATCTCATCTGATTAGTCACTTTTTTTTGAAAGGCAACTTTCATTAAAACGAAACACTCTCTTTTCAAATAAATACTTAGATAAATAAAGGGAAATTAAATTTTTATAATTTCATCTATAGGTGGTTAGTCATTTGGAGTCTAACCAGTGGCGGATCCAGAAAATTTTTTCACAAGGTTGCTTTTGTTAGATTCTCACTAATTTTTTCTAAATCATACAAGGTTTCTACTAACTTTTTCCATTTTTTGCCAAACCTAGGAACCCCAAAACACCTCTGGATCCGCCCCTGAGTCTAACCTTTTAGTTATTTTGCCTTCAACGGTGCTCGGTTGAAAAAAAAAAAAACTTGAATTACAATCTGATGTTTTAGGAGGATACAAGTCAATTGACATCAATTGATTCGTATCCTCGTTCTGATAAAAAATCTTAAAACATCAGTTTGTAATTCGGAAAAAGAATCTTAACTCCGTTAAAATAGATATAAAAAGTTAAATATAAGCGAGTAAGTAACCACCCCTCCACCACCAACGTCACAAAGTTGTTATTTATCGCTAGCATGTTTATATTTATTTACCATCACAACTAACTATCGAGAGTGATTGTAAATGCTGTTAAAAATGATTATAACTAATTGATTAGAAACAACTTTTTTTGAGGACTACATATATCAAAACCGGTCCCCTTGAAAACATGTGGTGCCCACGACATATGTCATCAACCCAACTTGTTTCAAAGGTATAAAAAATCAATGTTTGAATAACACAAACATGCAATAAGGGTTTAATTACATAAAAAACAATTTAGATTTAACTTTGAATATGAGAAGATGTTAGGTTAGATCACATGAAAATAAGTTGTGGCTCGATATTCTAAAAGATTTAAACTCTGATAAAAAAAGTTTGATTGCTTGACAAAGTTTTTACAGAGCTTACTTAAAATAACGAGTTTCTTGAATACAAATTACTTTAGATAGCTTTTAGAAAAGATGTGCAACTTTTGATAAACAACATTCAGCTCTAGTTAGTTTTTTTTTTCTTTCTAAACATCCATTTAATAAATTTTACCTATTAGGGCATGTTTGGGTAAGCTTGTTGAAACAACTTATTGACTTATTGGCTTCTTGGAAAAGTCAGGATTTTGTGACTTATTGGCTTTTCCCCCTCACATACACCCTCTTTGCCAAACATCATTTTAGAGCTTATGACTTTTCAAAAAACCAATAAGTCAATAAGTTGTTTTAAAAAGCTTATCCAAACATGCCCTTAATATCGGCTTGTCAACATATTCACATTTAATTCAGAATCAAGTCAAAATAACAATTCCATGTATATTTTTTTAACGGCGTAAATCCAACTTATCGTGACACCGGACGCTGTGACCAAAGTCGACTACTCGATCGCCGCCAGCCTCTTGGCTCTCCCAGATGCGCGGAAACCCGACCTCCACCCACTTGAAGACACGACAATGGAATAATCGGTAAAATCTCGCCTCCCATCCAAGACGAACCGGCGCCACTCGTATTCGCCCTTCACCTGGATGTTGTAGAAAATAATGGGGAGAGTGGGAGTCGAACCTGGGTTACAAGGAATATCAAGTCTTTCCCCAACCTCCCCACCGCTACCTCATTGACAGCTTAAATCCGACTAAATCCCTTTTTGAGAGGGCTTGAACCATTGATCTCAAGGAGCAACACCTTAACTTCAATAACTTTTCCAATTAGACCCAACCTATTTAGTTCCAATTCTATTTCTATTGATTAATATTATTTTAAGGAATATTGGATTTTAATAATCCCAACTATTCGCCGTTGGCCGCTAACAGTCTCAACTTAAAAAATAACCACTGGCAGTCTCAACTATTGATATATTGGCTACCAATGGACCCTGACTAACAGAACCCTAACGTCGTTAGTCTCTGATCGCCGGAAAACAATTTTTGTTCAGAAAAAGGTTTCTAAAGGTCCGATCTAAGGTTACAAAGAGGTTAGCGACGAAAATGTTGAGTTTCCCGGCCAAAAAGTTGGGTTTTCCGAAGAAAAATAAGTTTTCTGACGACTTTAATAATTGGGGCTTTTACTAGAAAAAAGTTTCCAAAGGCCCGTAATAAGGTTACAAAGAGGTTCGGGACGATAATGTTGAGTTTTTAGGCAAAAAACATTTTTTTCCGACGACCAGAGACTAACGACGTTATGGTTCTGTTAGTCAGGGTTCATTGGAGGCCAATATGTTAAAAGTTAGGACTGCCAATGGTTATTTTTAAAGTTGGGACTGTTTGCGGTCAACGACGAATTGTTGGGATTATTAAAATCCAATATCCCTATTTTAAATTGCAATGTCTAATTTATAAACCTTTTGTATAAGAGAGCAAGTCTGGGGTTAATACATTTATCGTTAAAAAAAGTGATTATCATCGGATATATTTCTAGGGGAAGTTAGGGGGCTTAACCGAACTTTTAAAGGACCATCGGATTTTCACTTAAAAACTACACTTAATTTTTAGCACTCACGTTATATGTATGTCCGCCACATAAATATATTAACTTGTAACTATATTGGTGTGATTAAAATAGAGTGGACGTAGGAAATCTAAAAACAGAAATAAACTAAAATACTTTACATTCATGTTGATAACTTTTAGGGAGGTATACATCATTGTTTGTAATGTATACATCAATTTTTACTTTTAATTATGTTGTTCAATCTCACGCCTTCTTTTGACCATATTGTTAATGTTTTTTTTGACAGAAAATAGTTATACCCCCTTTGAGGTGACTTAATCATATAACTTTTTCGTTGGCGAGCCACTTGATTCGACATTCAAGGTTATTTAAATCATACACTGGTTATAGTTTCTATAAGGTTTGTGTTTATTTAATTTAAATACTACTATAAAAATGACTACTAGTGACGGTAGAGCCGTCACAAAAAGCTCGTTAGCGATGGTAAACAAAACTTTGCACAAACCCTTGCGACATGCAGTTTCGTATTGAGAAAAAGATTCTTCACTAAGTTTGTTAACATGTTTTTCATGATGAAAATAATATGTGTTCCTCACTAAGTACAAGTATAAATGTATG
This sequence comes from Helianthus annuus, assembly GCF_002127325.2. NCBI lineage: Eukaryota > Viridiplantae > Streptophyta > Magnoliopsida > Asterales > Asteraceae > Helianthus > Helianthus annuus. The sequence continues at coordinate 157,190,246 of NC_035446.2, read as the reverse complement.
AAGTAAAAGAAAGGCCATTATGACTATGGAATGTAGAAAATCATTGCTAGCATGTTGAGAATACTCGAACTTAGATTGAAGAGTAGAGTTAGTAACGTACTTACCTTGTTACTTGTAACATGTGGAGCTTTTATAGAATTAGAGTAACGATGAGGATAGAAGTTGTTACCCGTTATAGATTGTAGTACATATACATTAACATGACATGAAATTCTTCAAAAGATTGATGATATACGCGACTCACATAAAGGTCATACCAATGAAGAAAGACATACGCAATGTTTCAAGTTTGTAATGTTTAAAAATGAACTTCAAGAAAAAAAAAAGTGTGTCCCAAGAGTGGTAGCCTAATGAACTCCCATAAAGGGACTCAATGAAAGGGGTGAATAGTGTCAAGTATGATTAAATTTAACTTATAAGTCATTGGCATTTCCAAAGGAGGGTAGAAAGGTAAAAATTAAGCTTAGCTTCATTGAGGAGCCAACTCGTATACTAGACAAGAAGACAAGGAAGCTAAAGTATATATATCTAAAGTATAATTGTAACCTATGGCGAACCCAAGAATTATTGGCTTGGGATACGGATGAGTGGTTCAAGCATACTTTCAAGGGATGCGGTCAGATTTTTTGTCTAAAAATTCATTAAATTCTTTTTTTAAGAGGTGCGCCCACCCACACATACACTTAGGTCCACCCCTGATTGCAACTCAATAGAATTCCCAAGACCATTTGTGACTAGACTAAAGAGATGATCGAGGGAATGAAATCAACAAATAGAATTATACTTATGGTTCAAGTGCAATAGCAAGAGCGAAAAGGTCTCAAAGGACTTAAGAATTTGTGGAGGAAATAATAGAGAAGTATCCACACTTAACACATGTGTCGCCTAACGTTTTTTCACAGGTCATGTAGGCTTAGCTATTCCGGTTGTTTAAAGTTTTTCACATAATACATAAATCGACCTATTAAGGTAACTTTAGGTAACTATAAGTGTTAAAATCCTTGACAGCATATGGTTACCAAAGGCTAGTTTAGAACCAACCGACTTTGAAAAGTGGGTCTTATAAACCAAGTATAAATGTACTTATTGTGATCTAGGTTTATCTTGTTCAATAACGTGAAACTTGAGATCGGAAGCATTACAAGTCCCCGCATAAACAAACACTAAGGTGAGTTTTTGCAACAACTCCCATTTTTAATTTGTTTCAATCACATGTAACCAATTTTTATAATTTCTTATTTACGTAATATTGTTAACGTTTCAATTTAAATGTTTTTTTTCTCTAACTTTATAAGATTTATACAAATTTATTAAGTTTTTTTTTAATTACATGATATTGAAACGAAAGTTATCAAATTTCATATTACGACAATAAAAAAAAAACAGTTTATCACAATATATAATTTGGTTAAAAAAATTAAGTGTAAAAAATGATGACAATATGCAAACTGATATAATTTCGTTAGAAAAATTAAGTGTAAAAGATGATAACAATATTGCAAACTGAAGCATGTTCGTAAGGGTATACGGGGCGTTCTCGGGGAGTGGTTTCGGTGATGGGTTTCCCCGATCGGGAACACCGCCGCCATCACTGCGGGGTCCCGAATCGGGGTGTGAATTGGGTGTGGGTTCACCGCGTGAAGATGGCACAACTTTCGAAAGAGACCGTTGACAAACGGTCAAATTTATAAAAAAAAAAAATCAATTTTTTTAAACAATATATATCTAACCAACCTAATTCATTTTTTTTACCACATTCACAACTCTCAAACCCACACCAAAACTCTCAAACTCAAATCTTTCAAACACAAAATGGATTCCAAGCTTCCGTTTCTTTCTACCCTACCCGACTTTCCCGACGATGGAGATGCATCGTCAAGCGATAGTAGCTTAATTTTCTTCCAAAATCTCATCCAACAAGCGGAGCTACTAGACACGGCATCGTCTAGTAAAAAAAATTATGTCCGTCGAGATCGTGTGGGGGGCCACGAGACACTCATGGCCGATTATTTTGATGAAAATCCAAAATTTAATGAAGATACTTTTCGTCACAGGTTTCGTATGTCCAAGTCTTTGTTCCTAAAAATTGTTAGTGACGTGGAAGCGTATGACGAGTGGTTTCAAGAAGGCTTAGACGGGAGAATGAAGAAAAGCTTTACACCGTTGCAAAAGGTTACTTCGGCAATTAAACAACTTGCAACCGGTAACCCACCAGACGAGGGGGACGAGTATTTAAATATGTCTGAAAGGACCTCTCGTGAGTGCCTTGAATATTTCTGCGAGACGGTATGTAAAAGGTATGGCGGTGAATTCCTACGTAGACCAACGAGCCACGACATCGCGCTATTGTATCAGGCTCATGAGGAGAGGCATCACCTACCTGGTATGTTAGGGAGTCTGGATTGTACACACTTCGTCTGGAGAATGTGCCCCACAGAATTGCGTGGACAATACATGAGAGGCGATCATCAATACCCGATGGTTATGTTAGAAGCGGTAGCGTCTCAAGATTTGTGGATTTGGCATGCTTTTTGTGGGCCAGCGGGTTCACAAAACGACATCAACGTGCTGCAACAATCTCCGTTATTTCTTGCTCAACGAAACGGAACGGCGCCAAATTGTCCATTTCAAGTGAACAACCACTTATACAAACGCGGGTATTATCTTACTGATGGGATCTACCCTACCTGGTCCGTGTTTGTGAAGTCTTTTCCATATCCACACGACCCGAACGAAAAAAAGTTCAAGAGGCAACACGAGGCCGCAAGAAAAGATGTGGAACGGGCGTTTGGTGTGTTAAAGTCGAAGTGGGGAATACTAAATCGTCCAATGCGTTCGAAAACGGTGAGAAAGATAAGGTCCATCGTGTATACGTGCCTTATTTTACACAACATGATTATAAAAGACGACGGAAGGGCGATAGCACCGGTTCATATTCAAGATCCTCCAGTCGAACCCGTCTTCGATGATACAGCCTATACGGAGCTCATTGACGAAGACACGCATTGGAGGCTAAAACACGATCTCGTTGAGCATCTCGGAAGTTTAGATTTGCCTCACCTTGAAGTTGATTCGGACGACGAGTAGTTTGTTTTTATATTTTTCTAGGTTGAATGTATTTTTTTTTCTAGTTCGAATGTTTTTTTTTTAATTTAATGAAATGTCTTTTATTTAATTTTTATTTTTATTAATCTTTTTTTAATTTGTAAACATGCATCATTTTAGAAAAAAAAAAAAAAACAACTCCCCTAATAGGGGAGTGCCGCCATCAAAAAGGGGTATTAGGGGAGTGTTAGAGGGGAGTTGACGTGGCTTATTCTGGTTGGTTACGTGTAAGAGGGGGGAGTCACCTATTAGGTGAACACCCCTTACACCCTAAAAGATGATTCGAATTATGTATGCATTGTAGATATGACAGGTGATTATATACATTCCTAAACCGTTATGAGAGTTCGCATTACAGATACATCTTTAACTTATTTGTTTTTATATATAGTTTGCTATATTTTTAACCTACTCTTTAGTAAACTTAAAACAATAAATGTATACATATGAAACAACATCTGATGACGACGGGGGTAGCTCAAGACTAAATAAAGTGACTAAATATGCAAATGCTCAAATGGTTAAACGGTTCAATGGTTAAAAAGTTGTAAGATGGGAAAAGCGAGGAGGAAACAGTGGCCAGTCACATCCGGAGCTCGCTTCACCAACTCATGGCCGCAAAAGCAAAGCAGGTCTGCACAATGCACGCTATTACCCAGGGGTTAAAAGCCTTTAACCCCCAAAAGGGGAAACCCTCCACTGCAAGCAAGGTTACTAGTCTAATACAATCTACTTCGGGAGATATCTTCTCTTATAAATTGACACTTCATTTACTTCAAAAGACATCTCCTGGCCAGCTCTGATTCTCCAATCTCTGGTCATTCGTGTGGAGTACTTGTTCACACACAAGTCACTCCTTCTCACATTCAACACACACATTCCATTTGCTCCTACTTCCGAATCTGAATACATTTCAGAGAAGGAATCTTCAGCAAATAATAATAACAAACTAGTAAACCTCCTTCCACGTCTTGCAAACGTGGGGGGGGCCGCGACCTGCGTTAGGCAAAGTTGAACCCTTCAACCCTTTTGCCTAACCAACCCAGCTACTACCGTTGGTCTTGTATTTGTTGCATCAACATCAATTTATTTGTAATTAAAATAACAAAAAAAACATATACTAAAATAGGATAGAGTTAGGCTATAAAGTCCAAAACTCTTAGAAAATGTATAAAGTGTGAGAAATCTATGTAGCTATTGTGTTTTAAATTGTAGACATGATTTTTAGATTCTTTTGGTATCATATCATATGGAAAAACACCAAACGTAACTATTTAAAACACAATGAAATGAATCCTATACATGATATTTAAAATACATTAATTAATTTTCTTGACATGGTGTTTTAAATTATTTGTCTATAATATATTTCATTGTGTTTTAAATTTTTCCCTATGGTGTTTTTCTATATAACATCATGACAAAAAAACCTAAAACATTATGCTTTAAATTTAAAACACAATGTCTATATAGACTTGTTAATAAGCTGGTAGTGGAGTGGTACAGAGAGACCTAATATTCTAAGTGACCCCGGTTCGATTCCTGCAACCCCCCCCCCCCATTTAGTTTCGGCTGCACCTGGTGATGATGGTAGACTATGCGAGTATGCAGCGATTGCTAGTTCGATCCTTGAACTGAGCGAGTTTTACCTCACCGTACTGTTGTGCCTTTGGACCAGTGTTCACAAGCTTCGCCCTAGGTGAGGGTTTTCCTCGATTTAGGGGCAAGTGTATCCCGATATAGTGAATTTCGCCACTAGCCAAATTAAAGGATTCGTTGGTCATTTAAAAAAAATAATATCTACATAGACTTCTCTACTTTATAAAAGTTTTTGACTTTATAGCCAACTCATACCAACATATATCCTCTTGTATCGAAGTTATTTCATAACCAAAGTCATATAGTAACTCTCATAATTAAAAATCCAAAAGAAAAATAACATCATATGAAGCATAAAAAACTGGTAGGAGGTAGATAAATAGATGATATTAATGACACATAAGAAAGTCCCTACCAGCCCGCTTTCCATTCCACCTCTCTCTCTTTTTCTCTATCTGTGATCGCCATTAATGCCGATGGATTACAACACATACAACTCAGAACTCTACACACACACGCATTTCAATTCAAACACTTGACTAAATGGGGAAGAAGAACATGAACCACCTCATCCCTTCTATGTTCTTACTCAACAAACACATCTGGTTATGGCCCTCCTGCAACACCCATCCCAAAACCCTATCTTTCCGAGCCACCACTCATCACTTTATAAACCCCAACAACAACAACAACAACCCATTGGTTCCACTTGAACTTGACCCAGAAGTTGATCAGTTTAATACACTCGGTTGTTCCTACTTCACCAACTCATCAGAATATTATTATTCTCCCAGCATTTCAACCGAGTCAGACTCTGTGGAGAGCATTGTTCGCGGTGCCCGCTCACATGAACGCTTGTTTTTCGAGCCTGATTCGACGAGTTGTTTGATTCTTGATGGTAAAGGAAGTGGGAGGCAATGTACGTCGGAGATTAGTGAAAATGGTGGTGGTTTGCCGTATAAAGAGAGTGTGGCGGTGGTGATGGAGACGGAGGATCCTTATGATGATTTCAAGAAATCTATGAAGGAGATGGTGGAGATTCATGAGTTGAAAGATTGGGATTGTTTGGAGGAGTTGTTGGGGTGGTATTTGAGGATGAATGATGAGGATAACCATGAGTTTATTGTTGGTGCTTTCTTTGATTTGCTTGCTGGGATTAATTCCGGCGGTGGTGGTGGCGGTGGCGGCGGTGGTGATGGTGGTGTGAGTGTTTGTTGTGTTGATCATTCTTCAGCTTCTTTAACTTCTCCTGCTTCCACTTTTTCTTCTCCTATTTCTTCTCCTAATGGTAATTAACTAATTGTGTATATGGCTAGATTTCTTGGATATATATATTTTGTTATAAATCATATAACTCTTTTATTGAACTCATCATATCAATTACTAATCACCGATGATCTAATGGTATGGTGATTGACGTTCACAAAATTGATGTGAATATAAATCACTGGCTCATTGCATAAGCAAAGTTAATAGATGGTTACGTGAATATAAATCATTGGCTCATTGCATATGCAAGTTAATAGCTGGTTTATGTGTAAAAGAATTGTTGTTAAAAATATGGTTACTAATGACACATTTAACTTTCTACACCTTAATTATCTTCCTGACACTATGAGAATTACTTTCATATTTCTTCAGGCATTACATACACATTTAATTTGTGTTTCTATAGGCATCATCATCATACATAATAAATCCTAATAATAACAAAGTTATGATAGGGTCTAGGAGGGTAAGACGTAGACAACCTTATCTTTACTCCGTAGAAATAGAGAGGTTGTTTCTAAGGAGACATCCGACTCGATAGTAGTTTTGTATCAAGCCTTGGACAAGAGACACATAACACTCGGCAATCGGGACAAAAGCCGATATGTGCATGTACCCCCTTGTCTTTCAGCTATCAACCCCACCACATGATGCATGATTAGTCGTCCGCCGCTTTTAATGTTATTTTCATGAAATTATTAAAATAACGCTTAAAATTAGTGCAATTTCACTTTTGCCCCCTGATAGCCCACACATATATACATTATATGCACACAGAGCAAAATTTGTGTTCCTATAGGCAAGGATACAAATAGAATCTAAAGAATAAGGTTGGAAAAAACATATATATATATTTTTTTTGAACGGTAAAAGTTACTCGTTAGCAAAACAACTTTACTTATTCAGGTTTAATATGAGATCTACAGTTTAAAAGACTATGTCTATACCAAGTGAGCTAGCCCACGTTATAAAAGAAAAAAGTTAAATACTCATATGCATTTCAACTAAAAGGACTAAAGGAGGAGAGATATTTTAAGAGTCAGAGTTGAACTATGGTAGACATGTGATTATTAAAAGAAAAGATTGATTCATTTCACTTAGTTAATGAACATGAGACAAATAGACAGGATGCCAAGTAATGTAATAACAAAAAACAATGATCCGAATCAGAATTAAAACTTGATGGAGAAATTAATTAGAACGCCAAGGCAAAAAGAATCAAAACATCAAACATCTGCCCATCTTGTGAGTACGTTGATATGAAATGAAATTAATTTGGGGTACTATCCCAGTCACATGTGTTGCGGGAAAAATGGCAAGCATTTAAAACCATTGATTGATACACCTACAACTTGTGTTTTCTTTTTGTCAAACTCAACCAAAAAAAGCTAGCTAGCGTGTTCCTATTTAATTAATACAAATACAAGGATTTGAAAGCTACAATAACACAATGAAAAACTAATTATGTTTTATCAGATTTTGTTATAACCCGTTAACATATTTTTATAATTTTATTACTTCAAACTTTTAACTATATCTAGTGTTTTAAGCACATTTTTTACAACGATGTTTTGACTTGCAATATTAAAGAGTGAGGTATACTTTTATATTGCTGTTATTGTTGTTGTTAAAATCACCTCATCTTCTCTTCCTTATCACCATTAAACCCATAAAGCCAAGAGTAAAATATTTATGTTCCCACAAAAACCAAGAATCAACCGAGGTGATGGAGGTGAATCAAAGGTGGAATTTATATATACTAAAAACAAACTACTTAAGTGGAATAGCGTCACACAGTTGCCTTGAAATAATAGGATCCTTGATCCTTGTCCCTCTTAGTATTTCCATTATATAGAAAGATTACAATCCCATAAATTAGGGATGATTACAAAGGATATGGAAACAATATTAATTACAAAATAACTTATACAAATATATTATCTATTACACCCCCGCAGTCGAAGCCGGAAGTGAACGAAGGCTGAGACTGGATCGAAAATCTTCAAATAGCACCCGTGGCAAGCCCTTGGTAAATATATCAGCAATCTGGTATCTGGAAGGAACATGAAGAACACGCACTTGACCTTGTTGAACTTTTTCCCGAACAAAATGTATATCTAATTCGATGTGTTTGGTGCGTTGATGTTGAACTGGATTGCTGGATAGATAGATCGCGCTAACGTTGTCACAATAAACAAGGGTGGCAGTTGTTAGTGGTCGCTGAAGTTCGAGAAGAAGGTTGCAAAGCCAACAAATTTCAGCGACAACATTGGCAACTCCACGATACTCAGCTTCCGCACTAGAGCGGGAAATAGTCGCTTGCCGTTTAGACGACCAAGAAATCAAATTGTCACCATAATAAACACAAAATCCACTAGTGGAGCGACGTGTGTCCGGGCAACCTGCCCAATCAGCGTCTGAATAGACAATTAAACGCGGAACCTTAGACGGACCGAGTGTGAGCCCGAAACTAGTAGTGCCACGAATATATCGAATTATGCGCTTCAGGGCATTCCAGTGATCCGTCTTAGGAGCATGCATGTGGATACATATTTGTTGAACAGCATAGCTAATATCCGGTCTGGTAAATGTTAGGTACTGAAGAGCACCCGCAAGACTGCGATACAAAGTTGGGTCGTGAAAATCAGTGCCGGAGTCCAAACCAAGTTTGGAGTGAGTGTCAACAGGGGTTTGCACTGGGTTACACGAGGTCATACCAGCTCGTTCAATGATTTCTTGTGCGTATGCTTGTTGTGAGAGAAACATGGTGTCTTTATGTCGTTTGACTGAAAGGCCGAGGAAGAAGCTGAGCGACCTGAGATCTTTCATAGCAAACTCTTTGGCGAGGGGAGACATGAGAGCAGTGCGTAAAGATTCTGAAGAAGTAACAAGAATGATGTCGTCGACATAGAGAAGTAGATATGCGACCCGAAGACCCTGGTGAAGCGTGAAGAGAGACGCATCACATTTACTTTGTACAAACCCCAATGTTAAGACAAAATCAGTGAACCTTTGATACCATGACCGCGGAGCCTGTTCGAGCCTGTATAAGGATCTCTTTAGACGATAAACGTGATCCGGGTAGTCTTTGCTACGAAACCCCATAGGTTGATACATGTATACCGTCTCATGTAAATGACCATGCAAGAATGCATTTGTAACATCCAGCTGACGTACCTACCAATTCTGTGATAAGGCAATGGAAAGAACCGTACGTATGGTGGCAGGCTTAACAACAGGACTGAAGGTTTCCCTACAATCAACACCAACCTGTTCAAGGCAACCGTCACAAACCAACCTTGCCTTGTACCGTTCCAAGGACCCATCGGATTTAAACTTGTGTTTGAATAACCACATGCATCTAATGACATTCATGTTTGGCAGCCTCGGTGTTAATTCCCATGTCTCGTTCTTAATAAGAGCATGGTATTCGTCAGTCATGGCTTTATGCCAAACCGGTATGGACAAGGCATCGATGGGGGGGGGGGGGTTTTGGGAATGGGTATAATGGTTGAGGTGTTAAGGTTAAGACGAGTCTTGGGTTTAGTAATGCCATCCATGGCGCGTGTGTGCATGGTGCGGGTGGTGGGTTGGACGTTTGGGGACGGGTGGGAGGTGTTCGTGGGCTGGGTTATGGTTGTGGTTGGTGAGGGTGGCGACGGATGTTGGGCTGAAATGGTAGGTGTGGTAGGGGCAGCCGAGTGGGCCGGGTGGGTTATGTGTGGAGTGTGGGCCGAGAGGGTATCAGGGGGTGGTTTGGGCCGGTTGGGTTGTGTGAGGAGTGTGGGCCGAGAGGGTATCAGGGGGGTGGTTTGGGCCGGTTGGGTTGTGTGAGGAGTATGGGCCGAGAGGGGATCAGGTAAGCTGGCTTGGGCCGGTTGGGTTATGTGACTAGTTGGGTTGACATGGGGCCAAAGAACAGGAGGGAAAACAGAGAGAAATTCATAGGAAGGAGTGGGGTGAATGGTGTTAGCAAAAGGGAAGGTGGTTTCGTCAAACGCTACATGTCGAGATAGAATAATTTGTTTTGTTTTTAGATTAAAACATTTGTAGTGTCACACCCCTTTCTGCGGCGGAAGCACGAGGTGTGATCATGAAAGGTTCTCATTGCATACGAAAGGTAAACATACTACATGCTCAAAAATAACTTCAAACATTACATTACTGAAAACATAAGTCAAGTGTTTGCAACACGTGATAGCATATTGTCTTAACAGTTACAACTTTATTCAAAGATAAACAAAAGCGACATCCAAGAGCATGAGTAAAACCGCGCGCACATCCATCTTAGTTACCTGAAATACATGTGAGTTTTGGAAAAACGTCAACATAATGTTGGTGTGTATTCATGCAGTTTATGTATTGAACGTTTGTATACTTTGTATGAAGAATATGGTATGTATTTTGTTTCGAATCACGTATTCATGTATGAGTCAAGTATCTCTATATGTATCAAGTGTTAATGGGTTGCAAAGCCATTAACATGTGACACGACATAGGAAGTCACCAAACCATAGGCATTTTTCTGTAGTCGATTCACGACTGAGACACAAAAACACTGCTTGGTTTTAGTTGTCACCAAGAGTGGGGCTGCCCTGGAACCCATTAGATCTAACCTTTTGTTCTGCGGTCTTAGTATGTACACGATTAATGGTGCTTATGGTACCCTATTCGTGACACGATTTCTCGTATCAATTCTTGGCACTAGTTTTCGCCAAGAGTACTTCTCGTTTTTAGTACACAACATACCAATTTGTAAATATTGAAGTATTTGTAACATGTATTTCACCCCCGAGTTATAAAACTGAAAACAGTTAAAAGAAAAGGGGGAGCATGAACTCACAACTTTGCGTTCCTTGCGTCGTAAACTTCACCGGATTTGCTTATCTAGCGTCGTGACCTAAACGTGTTTTTATTAATGTTAGTCACTGAACTTGTATCGCACAAGTACAAGTCACTATCTTTTGTGTACATATTCTTGTGTTAAAAATAATTTATATTTTTAACTAAGTGTCTTACTTATATTATTTTCTCAAAAATAAATATAAGTTCCTTGTATTTTGCACCCAAATTATGTATCTTGTATGTTGTATGTGTATTTTTGTAACAAAAATTATGGCGAGGTTTATATTCGAAAAACATAGTTTAGAACACACTAGTAAACATTTGTCTAGAAAATATTTACTAAGTGTTAGGATTTTTAGAAAATTTCACCACAGTATCCTTTGTAAATGGAGGTGTCCATGCTTAATTGCATATCATTTTCTTTTACAAATATCCCGTAGATCGTTCGCACATAACAAACCCGACAATTAGACATGCAATATATTACTTATGTCATTTCAGCTTTATTACTCAAAGCTGGACTGTTTTTGAGCATTTTAATAAAATAGTTAACCTTTTCCAGAAATTCCCAAATTTTTACAGAGGGTCTTATACGTTCCAAATTTTATTGTGTAAAAATATCGGGGTCCAGTTCATTACCAATATTTTATAGAAATTCATTTACCGGACTGAAATCAGATTTGTCACTTTCTGACTGCAGTCTACGGAATAATTCACTAAAAATTAATCGTAAGTCTGATTGACGAAATTCTAGTTGGAGGATCACCGCGACAACAGTGACCATCTACAGTAAAAATTCCATGAGCTGTTTCTACTCAGTTTTTAAATTATGACTCCGAATACAACACACTTTTTATGTAGTAAAAACACAGCTTGAGCTGCTGTCTAAAAACAGTCCTTTAAAAATAGTAAAAACCTCGAAAAATTACGATTCCAGTGCCATTTGATCCGTTTTTCGAAAATGTATATTTTAGGCTTCAGAAAATCAGTTTTTCGATTTATAACGATCCAGTTACAGCCTGTTGAAGTTGGCTGAAAATGCTAGTCAGCATGCTTTTTAGAGTGTAAATGTTACTAAAAACGCATTAACAAATGTCCTAACAACGGGTTTATCAATAAATTAATGATCAAATATCATGTATGATTCAACCCAACCCTCATCCAACAAGATTTCATCTTCAAATAATCTTTTATGTTCAAGTTTCATGTAAAGTTTCATATTCTTCATCTTAGTGTTCTTGTTCTTGTGATTTAAACTTAAACATCAAACTACAATTTTTGATCACCAAAAACAAGATGAACAAGGGTGTACAAGTAACTTACTACTAGCACAAGGCTAGGGTAGGATCTAGTGATGAAGATGATGAGAAAAAGATGAAGGATAAGCAAGAAACAAAGCTCCTTTGAAAGCCCTTCAAGATGCAACCTCCATGGATCAACTTAGATACTTGAATGAAGCTTGAAGATGGATGAATGGGGTGGTGTAGTGGTGGTGATGGTGGTGGTTGTGGGCAGCCGTGAGGGAGAGAGAGAGTGAGGAGAGAGAGTGAAATGATGAAGTGTGATTGTGATCTTAGGGGCCATGCTTTATGTAGATACTATCACATATTTTGGTCACCAAAGCAAGTAACCTATCTAATAAATAATTGAGATAAAATCTTGAGCAAGATATGAGAATCATGGTGGATGATTTGTGGGTCCCCTATGGCTGAAAATCGGTTTAGGGGGGGGGGGGTTAATGTAGATAGTAATGGTAGTTCAATTCCAAGTAATATGCTTTCATAAGTTATTTATTTGATTTTTAATGGGTGTTAGGGTAAACGGGGATCAAGACTAGCCAAAAATAAATAAACAATGTGTTTGGCAAAATTTTAGTGTCCCGGGTAATGTCCGGTTGTTCGGTTAAATACCGGTTCGTTAAGTGTTAAATTGCACCGTTTAGCGTCTTTCTTGTACCCTTTTGCACCCCTTTCAATTCCTGACACTTAGGGAAGTATTCTTGGACGATAAGACATAATTTATGCATGATATTTATAAGTTTAAAAGCTGGTCATAGCTGAATTTAATAAAATTATGCACTTAAAGTGCGTTTCGGGTGCTTTTTAGTGCGTATTTTAGCTTTCGGAGCGTCTGTATGTTAACCCTTGTATGGACTCTTGGGTTTTAATGCATTCTTGTCGTTGGACCTACACCTAGGTCTCAGTTCTAATGTCTGACTGCTTTCTGCAGAGTTGTTGACATATTGTGTTTTGCCGGTGAGTTTACTAGTATTTTTGACGCAACGCTCTAGTTAATGCATAAAGCAATATTTTGTAGTATTAAACGTGCATGAATTCACATGTATATAATGTAATCAATCAATGTTGACATTTAAGCACATAATTGCAGTCATTAAATAATTATTAAAATGTACGAAAATTACCGGTTTGGTGCCAGTTGTCACATGTAGCCACGATGTGTAGAGGGGTAGCCCAAGAAGACGCATGGTGCGGATCTAGGGTCAAGTTTGTGAATGGTGGTGGCGGGGGTCAAGGGGTAACAGAGGCACCCGAAGACCCGTAGGTGGTCGTATGATGGTGTGCGATGGTAAAGAAGTTCAGTGGGTGTTTTGTTGTGAAGGTGTTTGACGGGTAGGATGTTTAGTATGTAAGTGGCGGTTTCAAGGGCGTGATGCCAAAAGATATTTGGTAGAGAGGCATGGGTGACGATGGTGCGGATCATATTATTTATGGTTCGAATCATGCGTTCCGCTTTTCCGTTTTGAGACGACGTGTGTGGACACGAGTGTCCAAAAAGAATACCATGGGAAGAAAAGAAGGTTTGAAACGATGAGTTGATGTATTCAGTACCGTTATCACATTGAAAAGTTTTGATAGGGCGTTCAAATTGGGTGGTGGTCTGTTTGTGGAAGTGACAAAACATGGTATATACTTATGATTTATTTGACAACGGGTATGTCCATAAAAAATTTGTAACATCATCAACAAACAATATGTAATATCTATGACCGTTAGAACTCAAAATGGGAGAAGTCCATAAATCACTATGAATAAGATCAAACGGTAAAAAAATTCGAGTATCAGATTTAGCAAATGGTAGTCTAATACTTTTGCCAATTACACAAGATTGACAAAGGTCTTTATGAAAACTTGGAAATTGAACAAAATCAGAAGATTTTAATGACTGTAATGGTGCACGACCAGGATGTCCAAGGCGTTGGTGCCATAGGCTAGCAGTGATAGCAGCAAAGGTTGATGGAAAAGTGGTGGTTCCTGGTCCGAGCACGAGGGGATAGAGGTCACCACTGCTGTTGCACCGGAGGATAGGGATCCGGCTCTTGTAGTCCTTCACAAGAAAACCAAAAGGGTCAAATTCGACAGAAACAGAATTGTCGGTTGTAAACCGACGAACAGAGATTAAGTTTTTAAGTAATTTTGGGGCGTATAGGACGTTTTTAAGAACAACGGGTGGAAAGGGTGGTGGTAGCGTTTGGTTGCCATGTCCAAGTACCGGGATGGTGGAGCCATCGCCGACGATTATTTGTTGTCCCATGCTATTATTAGAAAAAGAATCAAAATTAACAGATGTGTTAGACATGTTACCTGTTGCACCGATGTCCATGTAGCCGGTGGGTTCCTATGGCGGATTGAGAGACATTGCCTGAAGGGCCTGGTTGATATCGGTGGGTGTGTAAGCCGTATGGTGAGCTTGGCTTGGTGCGGACCCGAGTATTCCTGCGCCACTGGAATTGGTAGTGGACCGAGGACTTGATGTGGGCTAAGGGCAAGGGGGAGGGGCCCAATGGGTCGGATATGGAGACTGCTTAGGCGGGTTGGGCCATGGGCCGTAGGGAAGTGGCCAGTAGGAGTGAGGGTGATTGGGCCATGGATGGTAAGTGGGCTGTCCGCGACCCCATGCTTGGCGTCCGCGACCCCTGCCTCTACCGCGAGAGCGACCACCGCGTCCCCTGACTCGGTCATAAGTGTGCTCGGTTGGTTGCTGAGAAGAGGACGGGCGAGAGGATGTTGTGAGGGCCGTGCCGGTGGTCTTGGCAGCTTGAAGGGCTTGTTCTTGTTTCCGTGACTCGATAAGGCAAAGCTTTGACCGAGTCGTGGCGAATTGTGGCAGTGGGTCCTGACCTTGAAGCACAATCCCGATGCCTTCGTATTGGTCCTTAAATCCTGCGATTAATTGGAGAACGAGGGCATCATTATCCACCGGATGCCCCACGTTGGCCAACTGATCCGACAAAACTTTTAGTTCTTGACAATAAGCAGAAACGTTGGCGAAGTTTTCAAGTCTGGTGTTTGTGAATCGGTGGCGAAGATGAAGTGCCCGTGCACTCTTGTTGTCTTGGAACAGGTTTTCGAGAGTGGTCCATGCTTGATGTGCCGTAGTACCGGGTTTAATGATGGTGTGAACAAGGTCTTGAGAGATTGTTCCATAAATCCATTGAAGGACAATGGAGTCAAGTCGCTCCCAGGCTTCTTTAGTTATGGATGAATCAACAGCCTTGTCTTTATCGGTTGAAGAAGAGACGGCAGGCGGAGAACGTGGCAGAAGGCGATCATAAACCTGAAACGCTTTGCAGTGAAGTTTGAAGAGTTCCGACCAGGTGGACCAGTGGCCGGTTTCCATCTCAAGGGTCACCGGGATGGCGGTCTTGATATTTGAAACCGTGACGGCCGGGTGTAATTTGGTTTCCATGAGGGAGAGCGGGTGAAAGAGACAGCAGACTAATGGTGATGTAGGTAGGGAGAAGGTGGGCAGCCGAAAGCTTCAAGAAGAAGGAAGAGATCAGCGGGTTTAGGAGAGGAGAAGTTCCTGGTCTCGTGATACCATGAAACAAAAGGATCCTTGATCCTTCTCCCTCTTAGGGTTTCCATTATATAGAAAGATTACAATCCCATAAATTAGGGATGATTACAAAGGATATGGAAACAATATTAATTACAAAATAACTTCTACAAATATATTATCTATTATGCCTGACACTTCCTTATTGGTCAATCAAATTATGATTTTACCCCGTTGAAATTTACAGTTTTGTTATTGGTTTTGTTTTTTTTTCTCACATCCAAATTACGATTTTGCTCTCAGTTTGAATTTACAGTTTTGCGATCGTTTTTTTTTTCCTTGTCAAATTACGATTTTCCCCATTGTAAATATACAGTCATGCCATCGTTTTAATTTTTTTTATAAAATTATGGTAGTGTTTTGTGTTAATTGATTGACTCGGTGTAATTTTTATTCGTGTCTGGCAGCTGCCTAGCACACACTCATTTGTCCTAAAAAATTACAATTTCCTCAGCAGCAAGACGACTCTTCTTCTTCTCCATCGACGAAATAAACTCCCGCAACCTCTCAACTGTGGTGGATCTCATTTCCCACGACTGCGTTTACGAGGACCTTGTTTTTCCCCAACCCTTCGTCCGTCGCAAGGTATAAATAATCAATCCCACCTATCGAATGATCAATTTACTCGTTTTTCATTACAGTTTTCAACCTTTCTACACTTGCGAATTTCACAACTTCTGACAAAAAGGTTGTATATGTATCTATTATTGTTGTTTTGATTTCACAACTTCTGACAAAAAGGTTGTTTTCTATGTGGTTTGGCGCTCTTAGGTCCAAGCTACATGTTGTTACGAATTTATAGCTTGATGAGGCATATTACAGAAGCGTACTGCGGATATTCAATTAGCTAGTTACTAGTTTGTTAGTTTTTCCTACACTTGCGTTTTGCATTAGCCTTACATTTGTCTTGGCTTTGTTTTGACGTATAGACTATTATAGGAGCGTATAGCTGTAGAGGTGCTTTCTAGGGGGTTTGCGCTATTTTTCATTGTTTATTTGCTCTTTTTACCTTTTAGTACTATAGTTTTATCACCACTTTATGCTATCGGTCTGGTACGACTGTTACTATTAATACGTTTTGTCTTGTTGTTTTTGATTTCCTTAGCCACAATTTATATTATATGGATTGCGATTACTATATTTTACATATAAAAACTAGAGGGGCTTTTAGAGACACAGTTCGTTTGATGTCATAAATGTTTCTGTTTTACATGGAGAGGAAGTTTCAATGAGCTATTTTGGCTGTAATATGAACAGCAGTACTAATTGTTATTCTGATTTTTTATTTTATTTATTTTTATTTGTTGATCTTTTTGATTTTTTTATATTTTTAGCCTATCATGCCCAAATCCATCTTGACAAAAACCCATCTTGATCTAAACCCATCCAAACCTATTTCTTAATAAACTTATCCTAACCCAAACTCATCCTAATTCATACCCATCCTAACCCATTACCCAAACCTGCCCAACCCACCCATTTTGCCACCCTTGTTATTATGAATGCGCACACATCTGGTTGTTAGGTAGGTTTAAAGAAAAAAAACATAAGAGCATCAGAGATAGTTTTGAGCTATTTTCAACTTATTCATCAAGGGTTAAGTTATTCTATAAAAACTCCTAATTGTAAGAAGAATTTATAGAGTGACAAGTGTCCAATAACCTAAAACCTAAACCCACTACTGTGACACCATGAAAAAACGTGTCCAAATTATATATAGACACGTGTCCTGAACTTTAAACACGTGGGAATTTCATGAAGGACTTAAAATGTCAACATGCCAATCATAAGCCTCTGAATGACAATAAGCGGATAATATATTCTTAATCAAGTGATTGATTGAATATAACGAGCCGTTTATAAATATACTCGGGAGATGTTAAAGCTACAGGGAATAAATGTGTCAACATGTTAATACTACCTCTGAGTGACCTTTTGATATTCCTAAAGCTTTGTAAAATATAAAAATGCACCCTCATACATAGCTGATAATCAATCTAAGAATGCGGCCAAATTGGAATAATACATTCAATTTTCATGAGATGAGTTCTCACATGCCAAAAGCCGACAATACTTCACTATGGCCATTTCTAAAGAATCCAAGGAAGACACAAATGCATGGCATCATTGTGACACCTGTGTCACTTCAACCATCAAACAAATTCCAAAACAATGAAATATTGTATCTCATACTTGGGATTCGTAAAAATATGCGTATCATTTGCACACATCAACTCTTGTTCGATTTTAAGCTTTAAATCGCTCTCTGGAGGGTTATACGCGCTCTGATGCGTAAAAATAACCAGTTTAATCCAACGAACACTCCGGAATAGTGACATAGGCTTAACATACCTTAAATAACTTTTACATAACTTAGAAATAAGTTTTGAAGGCTTTGGTGTGGCAAAAACAAGTTAATTCGCTTACAGGGACTAAACTTGACAAACTGCGAAAGTATGCCAATTTGAACTGTAACTGTCACACCCCGATCTCCACGTGTCACCGGTGGGCCCGGTGTGGGGTACGTGACGTGGTTGGCGTCGTCATAGACAAACAACACAACATAATAATGCACAGCGGAAGCAGAAATAGATACATTTCAACTTTAATTAAAATGACATAATAAACATCACAAGTAGTTGAAACGGATCCACAGGCGGATCAGATAAAAATAGGATAAATTGTTCAACAGTTTATTTGTCGTCCGAGCTTGCGAGACTATAGTGGACGCTCTTAGGAAACAGCCAGCCTAGTTCGTATAGTACCTGCACTTAACCTTTTGGGAAAAATACGTCAGTTTACACTGGTAAATACAAATCAACCGACTCATTTTGAAAATGATTGAAAATTGATTTAAATGCACTAAGGCATAAATATTTTTATTAACTTGGGATAATTATGCAATATAAACTTGTGAACGAATTACATGCTACTGGTACATTTGGTGGCCCGGGATCTGCTGTCCGGGCTAAAGATTAAATGACACACCACATTAAAGAGTTATACACGTCGGGTGTACGCCTACACCCCGTGCTCTGGTCATGGCCATCTCGTAAGATAATGCCAAGGATATCCGGGACACGGTCAATAACCCCCCAAACCCTTAAAGTAAACCAAAACTGTTTAAACGAGTCGAACAAACTATTCAAGACTGTACACCCCAAGGGCGCAGGATTTGTGCGCTCGATCAAGCGGTATTCTATATACCGTACCCCAAGCCCGTATAGGGAAAATAAGTCAAAATGTATTTACCTGAGCAAGTATGAATCACAATTGGTAAGTGTAGATAACTTTTACTGGGCCTCCTAATCTGGAACAAAGGTTTATAATAACCTATTAGATTCCTAACGGGTCTTTTATTTAAGCCTAAGCTTTGACCGGTTAGTTTTAAAGACGATACGGTACAAGCACACGATTTAGCGAAAGACCGGATAGAATGTGATTTAGATCCGACAAGTTTGAATACTTGTTTAATATAGGTATACTAAATACATTCTGGATTTTGAGACAAAAATGATAACGTTTGACCCGTTTCGGTCAATTTACGCAAACTAGTTATGTAAACCGAACCGAACGCAAAAAGGCGTTACGGGTAGCCAAAAGAGTCAAATGCAAGTTCCCTGAGATAATATGCTTTAAATATGATATAATATCAGTAAGTTATGTTCTATTATGCCCCGAATAATTTTAAACTCAATTTATGCCTTAGAAGGGCATTTTGGTCATTTAAAAGATTATAAAGGAGTAAATTTGGAAATCTGAGTAACGGGTCTGAATTATACAGTAAATATACTTCATTTGATATATTATAACAGTAGAGTATGACCCGTATACAAAACTTATCATTTAAAATCAAACTATGCACCGTAGGGGTATTTTAGTAATTTCACAAGGGCTAAAAATGCCAAAACTGTAAATCTGAGTTAAATATTTATACTTACTGTTATCATTATGAAAATATGCTAAATACATCAGTAGGTATGAGTCTTATATGTTTAAAATGAGTATAACGCTTACTATGCGTTAAAAATGCTAAAAATGCGATTTAGAGCCGTTTCCGGGTTTTCAAAGGAAAGCTGAGATTTTTATATTTCCAGAATGCTCAAAATAATTTATTTAACATATAAAATCAGTAGAAAAAGGTTTGGGGTCAAAAGGATTTATAAAACTCACTTTATGGCTTAAACGGTCAAAACCGGCATTAACCGAATCGACTTAGCGACGTATGATCCGATCAGCCAAAAATTAATTAAAAATCTTCAAAAATCCCAGAATATTATATAACATCAGTGGGTAAAAAGTTTTATATCGAAAAGTGGCCTTAAATAGGTTATACGCTAAATGCGCCGTTTATTAAACATAAAGATATAGTTTTACGCTATCGGCCATAACTCAAAATCTGGACCACCAACTGACCTCAAATTTTCGGTGCAAGTTTATAAATTAATAATAAAGATTTCTACTCTTTCACTTTTCCAAAAATCACGTTTTATTTCAAAAAGGGCAAAATAGTCAACTTTTAAGCATAATCGGAAACATGCAAATGAATCGGCTAAGCATAGACTTAAGTATCAAAAATTCCAGAAAGTTACACTAAAATAAAAATGGTTCAAAATATGCTCTAATACAGATCTCAAACATGCATGCACGGATCCGAATCGAGAGTCAACGAAAAAGTCGTTTTATAAGACTTTCGGTTCCAATCCGGGTTTATACTAAAGATTGTCGAGTTGATCATGGTAAAACATATTCTTACATTCGTTATAAAGCTATTTTTGATGATCAAACTGATTGCATGTCATCTACATTACCATTTACGCTATATTTCGCAAAAACCATTTCTGTTGACTTTTTAAGAACATCTTTGACTCGACAAATAGCATGCATAAAGTGGGAATCAGAGAATACCCTTTTGAGGGTTTGTTTCCCACATAAATACCAACATATCAGTGGTTTCAATTTGAGAAATGACAGAGCCAAACTCGTTTAATCGAAAAGTCAAACTATATGAACAACGGTTTGACTTTTAACTAATAATCTATGCTAGAACGGATTAGAGGATGATATGAAGGCTTACAAAGGTTCTAATGAAGCTTAGATAACACTGGGAGGCTGCCTTGTTGATCAGATTATCCCTGAGAAGCCTTATGAATTCTTGAAGTTGTGAGTGTTCTTGTTACTATTACAAGAACTCAAAATGTGATGCCTTTGATCAGATTTTAAGGAGTTTTAGAGGTTATGAGAGGCTACCAAGTGTCCCATATTGTATGTCCATCTATTGGGGGGAAATGGAGGTGATACCAGCTGTCAAGCACTCAGAATTTGGACTCAACAGCAGCTGATCGCAAAAAGCTGCACCTGGGCTGCCAAACTTTGATTAAAAATGGCAGCTTTGGTCCCTGTCTTTGCACGCGAGGTTTTGGCTATGAATCTTGACTCGTAAACCCTCAAATCTGGTTTTTAAGAACCTTGGGACATTTACCAACATGGTAATGTCCTCGGATAACTTTGCGCTCACCCGAAAAGCCATGAAATTCGACGTTGACGCTTTTAACCCCTCAAGTACGGTTTTGGCCATAACTTTCTCATACGATAACGAAACTTCATGAAATTTTTACCACATATTCTAGTGAGTATATTTTAGCATTACAAGGCTTCGGGTCTGCCAAAAGTTCACTCAGAGGTATAAATTCGACATGTTGACACTTTTGGCCCCTATAGTTTGTAATTCCTCACTTTTGTGCATTTTCCGCTTCGTATGATCCATGATCCATCCGTTTAAGGTTATAAACATTATGTAGGGTTATCATAGAGTCTATTTATCCATTGTTGACACTTTGGACCCTTACGTTCCATAGTTTTCACCTTTTGTCAACTTTAGTCCCTCTAAAGTATGTTTTCACATACCGGAACCTTATGACACGTGTCAAGACATTATTGGACGAAATTTTTCGAGGTGTTACATCCTCACCCCCTTAAAAGAAATCTCGACCTCGAGATTTACTGAAACAAATGGGGATATTTTTCTTTCATCGTGGATTCCACTTCCCACGTATATTCGGGACCTCTACGGGCATCCCATTTAACTTTAACAATAGGCACATGCTTCCTTCGAAGCTTCTTCACCTGTCGATCCTCAATCGACAATGGTTTTTCCACGAACTTCAAACTCTCATCTATGTGTATATCTGTATGCGGTATAACCAGTGATTCGTCCGCGAAACACTTCTTCAAATTACAGATGTGGAACACATTATGAATAGCGCTAAGTTCTTCAGGCAAGTTCAACTTATAAGCGACTGACCCGACACGTTCGACAATCTCGAAAAGTCCTTTGGATCTCGGGCTTAGCTTGCCTTTCTTACCAAATCGCATCGCCCCTTTCCAGGGCGATACCTTAAGTGACACTTTTCCACCTACTTTGACGTGAAAATCTTTGCGCCTTGGATCCGCATTCGATACGGGTTTATCATTATCTCACAAGTCTTTCAACCGTTATGTGATAGTGCCTCTTGACTTATTGGCTAAATATATCCCTTAATCCTTAGGGTGTAATACATTGCGAGCTCCACCAAGCTCCTTAGATAGGCTTTTAGCTCATAAGTCATATGATCTATGATACATTCGATTCCTTCGAATGATTTTTATATATAATCAGAGTTTAACTAGCCTGATACTTATTAATTTTGGCACATCCTTCCAGAGTGATGTCTTTGATGAACCTTATTTCTTAACAAGGACCTAGGAGGGTTGCTATTTTCATAAATCTTTGATTTTTCTGCCAAAACTGGCAATCTTACAGATGATCATGGATTTTCCCGATCTTATTCGTTGTTTCCAAGGCAACTATTAGACCGGATGATTGGACGTACCAATCTTCTATTTAACAATAGATGATCAACATTCCATCGAAGCAAGGTCTCCAAAGGAGTAGCCTTGATACTTATACATCAATTATTATAGAAAAGCTTATCTTAAATGAGAAATGGTTATTCCAACCATTACATAAAACTAATCTTAAGGGGTAGTTGTCGAACAATCGACGATCCTGGGCAGTTGATGGAAATTCTTAATTGTTGCCTAATTTGGGTTGCGGTATTCAATGCATAAGCAAAATGAACCGTCTTTCTTAATTAACAATACCGATTTCTTCAGGATATCGAGTTAGGTTATGTGAATCCTTTATTTTAAAACTTACTTAATCGGGGTTTCGATTCTTCCAATGATGGTTTTAGCTACCTTGGAGGTCTCATAATAGAACAACCCTAAATGGGATATAAATCTTAACTCTACTTGCCTCTCAAGAGGTAAACAGGGTGATCTTAGAAGAAGATAATCAAGATACAAGGAGATTACAGAGATTTTCTAAATCTCAGGCTCCAGTTCACCCATCGTTGCTTGTGTCAAATAAGTGACACGTTTATGTTACAAGCCCACGAATTCCTTATTCGGGGACATTTACTTGGACAATTCCATTATGGATATCTTCTTTGAATACATTAGTTGACTTTAGTACCATATGACCATCGGAATATCCTTGTGGTCCCATGCATTAAACTTCCATACTGATCAGGCATGGAAGCAATCTATGGAACATATTAAGATACATCAATCCTCATATGACGCTTTTATCATACTGTCTGGTATTCGTAATCGATAGAGATTAAAGAGATATCAACTATATGTGCTGACGCACTACCTCTAGAGAGAGGCTACTTCTAGACTTTTGCAATTGGAAGTTTCTGACACGAACAGAAGGGATGGTTCTTATGATTTCACTTGTAAGTTTTACCTTACACTTAATGTTAGGGGTTCTTACGGGAAAAATTCTTAAAAGTTTTCTAGGTTTAAAATCTTATGAGAGACTTAGCAGTTCCTGAATTCAAACGTAACCCTTAACCAAAAGAGTCACAATAAGGGTTTATCTGGAGTCATTATTAATGTGAACTGCCTCTAATTATTCATCAGGAAGGTTAAACGCCTCCATTCTTAATCCCTTTTAAACTTAGCTATAGGATCTTTGACAATTTGTAGGGCAGTCTAAGCTTGACTGGTTATTTCTTAATTTATATAATCATAAGTAGCGGAGGTGGATCCATAATGGATTCATAGTAAGCAGGCTTTGAAACCTTAAGGTGCCCTCTCGTTGCTGATGCTAAATCATAATATATATAGTGCATTATGCTTAAATTCTAGGTTAACCGAATAAGAGCACTATCTCAACCAATGAATTAATGCTTGCAACCTACTGCCGATAGTTTCTAGTTCTTATGGGGGTCGGAAAAATCCTTATTTCCTCTTTTCCACTTTGCAAAGTGGATACCAAGTTTTTCTAATAAGGTCCTTAAAATTTGGGTCATCCCATACTGTATAAGGGGACTCCATTATTGTCCTCATAATTTAAGGGTATTACCACCGAGTGTTTATGACGCATACCTTACCGCGTGCTTTCCAGCATAACCACTGTTATATCTAATGGTTTCTACTTCTTTCAACCATTCCTTGCAATCACTGGCCCCTTTTTAACTTTTGAAGTCTCTTGACTTTCAAGAGACGAAGTACTTTTTAAGTACATCCTAAAAAGAATGGGCTCCTTGTCACATATGATTTTATTTGGGTCATTCTTCGCATATGGAGTATGAGTAAAACTCTTATTTTGAGTAGCGACATGTGTTTTAGAGTAATCAACATTTGGCTTTCTTGAATCATTTCATGAGTTTTCCCATAATCTTTCTAACAACTGCGTTAACTTAGGTTTTGGAGATTAACTCCTTTAACCTTGAGGTTCACTCTTGATGCACCGATAACATTTGTCGCGTCTCTAGCATTGCGACTGTTGTTTGTCTTATACGAGTTTTCCCTACTCGAATCTTTTGGTATTAAATACCAAATGTGACAATTTATTGCGTGCATTTCAACAGCTAGTCATTGCTCTGATGACTTATCATACATTAATCATGGTATTATTAAACCATATAAGCATTCCTAAGGAGTGTCATCTGAGTGTACATCAATCATATCCGGCCTAAGACGCAAAAGGATCATTAATGGCCTTTAGGGTTTTGACCGAGTCCGCTACCCTTTTAACAGGGGATCAAAATGTCCCAGCTGTCTTTGGCATATAGATGATTTTAGATAACTCGAAGGCTTGCCATAATGGCTTTCTAAAATATGAAACATTAGTCCGTCAAGGAGGACATAAATAATCATATGGCACGAAGGCCTTGTTGCATATGACGCTATAAGATATGGTAACCAATGCCTGTCATAGAGGACATTAATTTATAATCCGCCATCTTATTAGATTAGTGGTTTTAAGATTTGAATCTAGTTCTTCACCACTGGACAGGGAGTCATAGGCTACCCTTGTCATCGACTTGAAGTCGATTTATTTTTATTTTGGCACATAGGCAAATCCTAGGACATCATTAATGGATGTTTACATATATACATATATGTATATGCAATTATCATCATTGAGTATATCAGTCATGATCTTATCGATCTCATAGACTTTAAGGCTTGGGCATTGCCCATCACCTTCGACGATGTACCACAATGGTCATATCTGACAATGTCTCTAATGGACAATATAA
The DNA here is from genome assembly GCF_002127325.2 of Helianthus annuus. Taxonomy (NCBI): domain Eukaryota; kingdom Viridiplantae; phylum Streptophyta; class Magnoliopsida; order Asterales; family Asteraceae; genus Helianthus; species Helianthus annuus. Next base: position 157,164,975 of record NC_035446.2, on the reverse strand, counting down.
CATATAACCCGTGGGCGATATAGATCTTATCGGTGATTCAGGATAACACCACGAAGGGTAGTACAATAAACACACTTATATATAGGAAGTACCAGCAGCGTATCCACCATGGGTTTATTGTATTACTCTAGCTTCGTTATCTAATTCACTGTCAAGATGCATACAATCATAACCCTTGTATCGGGAAGTACTTCTTGAAATCTCCTTATGAAGATAGGAAGGCCCAAGATTGTACTTCAAATATTCTATAAAATTATAGGATCACCGTATCAGATGATATTAGTCATGATCACACTGATCATATAGACTGTAGGGTTGGGTATAACCCACCACCTTGAACAGGGGGTCATAAAGTCCACCACTAGCTTTGTCCTATTACAAATAGAACAAGGTATAGCCCATAGGCTTTTCATCACTAGGGAGGTTAATATTATGGTGACCATACTGATGATACTGGTCAGGATCGCGTTGATCATATAGACTATGGGATTTGAGCATAGCTCACCCTTTGGGCAAAGAATTATAAAAATTATAATTGTCTTGTCACTATTGGACAACATATTATATCCCGTAGGCAAAATATCACTAAGAGATGTTAAATAACATGATCATCATATTATTAGTCATGATCGCATTGATCTTATAGACTATTATGTTTGGACCTAGTCCAATATTTTAGACAGGAGGTCAAAGGCCATCACTGTCGTTGTCTTTCGGATAACAAGTTTAACTTACAAGCATTTCATCACTAACGGATGTTTATAATATGATTGTCTCGTAGGATGATATAAGCCATGATTTCTACATCACTAGGCTAGATAAGGGAATTGGAAGAGTCCAATATAAGGATGACTGTTGTGATTTTTCGAATCACATTTGTCAAGAGTGCTAACACGTTCTTAGGTGTTAACAAGGATCTGAATCTCTTGAGTAGGTTTCACCATCTTGGCCGTGAAGGCTAGGTCTTACCCTTAAGATTCTTTTTAAACTGTATACCGGCAGAGAAGGAAAGATATTTATTTTATTCAGGATTTTTATCATAATCCTAATTTAAAAGTTAATACTGGCACAAATGGCCTAGTCGCGCAGACAAGTTTAATTTATGAGCCATGATCTCAAAGAATCGCGGCAGTAAGGTTTGAATCAAAGTTCATTACCTTTTCCTAACAGGGAGCTGTAGGCTACCACTGCCTTTAGTCTTATACGACATCCACTATAGCCCGTAGGCGCTTCCCTTATAAGGGATGGCTATTTTACTTCCAGGGAATTTTAAATAAATCCCAATTTTCAAATTTATTACCCGTAGGCACTTCATCCTTAAGGGATGGCTATTTTACTTGCAGGGAATTTTTAAATAAATCCCAATTTTCAAATTTATTACCCGTAGGCACTTCATCCTTAATGGATGGCTGTTTTACTTGCAGGGAATTTTAAATAAATTCCAATTTTCAAATTTATTACCCGTAGGCACTTCATCCTTAATGGATGGATATTTTATTTGCAGGGAATTTTAAATAAATCCCAATTTTCAAATATGGCCTGTGTGATTTATACTGCATCACAATTTGCCCAGCATGTTAACACACTTTCAAATGTTAACATAAATTTGGAATCTTTTTAACAGGTTCTACCATCTTGGCCATGTCTGCGACGACACGTGGCTAGGTTTCACCCCTAAGATTCTCTTTTTAACATAACGCAGATCAATCCTATGTTGAGACGTTAATTATGGATCTGAATCTAATTATGGAGATACCATCTTGGCTCTGTCTTAAATGACACCTGAGCTAGGTCTTGTCCCTTTTTAGATTTTGCCATCTTATAATAATGGTAGATCTTGCAAAAAGGAATGTTACTTTAATTTATTTCATATATTATATTCTTATATATTGAATAAATGAAATTTTGATAAAGTATTCCAATGATTTTAAAAATACTGAATTGTCCTAAAAGGAACTTAAAGGAAATAATGTTGTCCTCAAAGGGACCAAAAGATAAATACCGTTATAAAAACTTCTAAGGAAGCGATCTTCAGTAAAAGGAGTCTCTTCCTCGTTATTTTATTTCTGAATGCTTTCTCCTCGGATGTTCATTTCATTTTAGCCGTGGTACGAAGCTCAGCATCTCGGGGCTCCGGGTGTGGAGAACTCCTTTTACGGCTCCTTCGCTTGGCGACGTATCCAATATATAAAATAATTGGAAGCAATAAATTCCAGATTAGAATCGGGAGTATTCCTATGTTAAGTCTAGACTCAAGTATGTGCAATTGTGTCACTGAGATTAAACACATTAGGATAGTGTTTAATTCACTCAGCGTTGGCTCTGATACCAACCTGTCACACCCCGATCTCCACGTGTCACCGGTGGGCCCGGTGTGGGGTACGTGACGTGGTTGGCGTCGTCATAGACAAACAACACAACATAATAATGCACAGCGGAAGCAGAAATAGATACATTTCAACTTTAATTAAAATGACATAATAAACATCACAAGTAGTTGAAACGGATCCACAGGCGGATCAGATAAAAATAGGATAAATTGTTCAACAGTTTATTTGTCGTCCGAGCTTGCAAGACTATAGTGGACGCTCTTAGGAAACAACCAGCCTAGTTCGTATAGTACCTGCACTTAACCTTTTGGGAAAAATACGTCAGTTTACACTGGTAAATACAAATCAACCGACTCATTTTGAAAATGATTGAAAATTGATTTAAATGCACAAGGCATAAATATTTTTATTAACTTGGGATAATTATGCAATATAAACTTGTGAACGAATTACATGCTACTCGTACATTTGGTGGCCCGGGATCTGCTGTCCGGGCTAAAGATTAAATGACACACCACATTAAAGAGTTATACACGTCGGGTGTACGCCTACACCCCGTGCTCTGGTCGTGGCCATCTCGTAAGATAATGCCAAGGATATCCGGGACACGGTCAATAACCCCCCAAACCCTTAAAGTAAACCAAAACTGTTTAAACGAGTCGAACAAACTATTCAAGACTGTACACCCCAAGGGCGCAGGATTTGTGCGCTCGATCAAGCGGTATTCTATATACCGTACCCCAAGCCCGTATAGGGAAAATAAGTCAAAATGTATTTACCTGAGCAAGTATGAATCACAATTGGTAAGTGTAGATAACTTTTACTGGGCCTCCTAATCTGGAACAAAGGTTTATAATAACCTATTAGATTCCTAACGGGTCTTTTATTTAAGCCTAAGCTTTGACCGGTTAGTTTTAAAGACGATACGGTACAAGCGCACGATTTAGCGAAAGACCGGATAGAATGTGATTTAGATCCGACAAGTTTGAATACTTGTTTAATATAGGTATACTAAATACATTCTGGATTTTGAGACAAAAATGATAACGTTTGACCCGTTTCGGTCAATTTACGCAAACTAGTTACGTAAACCGAACCGAACGCAAAAAGGCGTTACGGGTAGCCAAAAGAGTCAAATGCAAGTTCCCTGAGATAATATGCTTTAAATATGATATAATATCAGTAAGTTATGTTCTATTATGCCCCGAATAATTTTAAACTCAATTTATGCCTTAGAAGGGCATTTTGGTCATTTAAAAGATTATAAAGGAGTAAATTTGGAAATCTGAGTAACGGGTCTGAATTATACAGTAAATATACTTCATTTGATATATTATAACAGTAGAGTATGACCCGTATACAAAACTTATCATTTAAAATCAAACTATGCACCGTAGGGGTATTTTAGTAATTTCACAAGGGCTAAAAATGCCAAAACTGTAAATCTGAGTTAAATATTTATACTTACTGTTATCATTATGAAAATATGCTAAATACATCAGTAGGTATGAGTCTTATATGTTTAAAATGAGTATAACGCTTACTATGCGTTAAAAATGCTAAAAATGCGATTTAGAGCCGTTTCCGGGTTTTCAAAGGAAAGCTGAGATTTTTATATTTCCAGAATGCTCAAAATAATTTATTTAACATATAAAATCAGTAGAAAAAGGTTTGGGGTCAAAAGGATTTATAAAACTCACTTTATGGCTTAAACGGTCAAAACCGGCATTAACCGAATCGACTTAGCGACGTATGATCCGATCAGCCAAAAATTAATTAAAAATCTTCAAAAATCCCAGAATATTATATAACATCAGTGGGTAAAAAGTTTTATATCGAAAAGTGGCCTTAAATAGGTTATACGCTAAATGCGCCGTTTATTAAACATAAAGATATAGTTTTACGCTATCGGCCATAACTCAAAATCTGGACCACCAACTGACCTCAAATTTTCGGTGCAAGTTTATAAATTAATAATAAAGATTTCTACTCTTTCACTTTTCCAAAAATCACGTTTTATTTCAAAAAGGGCAAAATAGTCAACTTTTAAGCATAATCGGAAACATGCAAATGAATCGGCTAAGCATAGACTTAAGTATCAAACATTCCAGAAAGTTACACTAAAATAAAAATGGTTCAAAATATGCTCTAATACAGATCTCAAACATGCATGCACGGATCCGAATCGAGAGTCAACGAAAAAGTCTTTTTATAAGACTTTCGGTTCCAATCCGGGTTTATACTAAAGATTGTCGAGTTGATCATGGTAAAACATATTCTTACATTCGTTATAAAGCTATTTTTGATGATCAAACTGATTGCATGTCATCTACATTACCATTTACGCTATATTTCGCAAAAACCATTTCTGTTGACTTTTTAAGAACATCTTTGACTCGACAAATAGCATGCATAAAGTGGGAATCAGAGAATACCCTTTTGAGGGTTTGTTTCCCACATAAATACCAACATATCAGTGGTTTCAATTTGAGAAATGACAGAGCCAAACTCGTTTAATCCAAAAGTCAAACTATATGAACAACGGTTTGACTTTTAACTAATAATCTATGCTAGAACGGATTAGAGGATGATATGAAGGCTTACAAAGGTTCTAATGAAGCTTAGATAACACTGGGAGGCTGCCTTGTCGATCAGATTATCCCTGGAGAAGCCTTATGAATTCTTGAAGTTGTGAGTGTTCTTGTTACTATTACAAGAACTCAAAATGTGATGCCTTTGATCAGATTTTAAGGAGTTTTAGAGGTTATGAGAGGCTACCAAGTGTCCCATATTGTATGTCCATCTATTGTGGGGAAATGGAGGTGATACCAGCTGTCAAGCACTCAGAATTTGGACTCACCAGCAGCTGATCGCAAAAAGCTGCACCTGGGCTGCCAAACTTTGATTAAAAATGGCAGCTTTGGTCCCTGTCTTTGCACGCGAGGTTTTGGCTATGAATCTTGACTCGTAAACCCTCAAATCTGGTTTTTAAGAACCTTGGGACATTTACCAACATGGTAATGTCCTCGGATAACTTTGCGCTCACCCGAAAAGCCATGAAATTCGACGTTGACGCTTTTAACCCCTCAAGTACGGTTTTGGCCATAACTTTCTCATACGATAACGAAACTTCATGAAATTTTTACCACATATTCTAGTGAGTATATTTTAGCATTACAAGGCTTCGGGTCTGCCAAAAGTTCACTCAGAGGTATAAATTCGACATGTTGACACCTTTGGCCCCTATAGTTTGTAATTCCTCACTTTTGTGCATTTTCCGCTTCGTATGATCCATGATCCATCCGTTTAAGGTTATAAACATTATGTAGGGTTATCATAGAGTCTATTTATCCATTGTTGACACTTTGGACCCTTATGTTCCATAGTTTTCACCTTTTGTCAACTTTAGTCCCTCTAAAGTATGTTTTCACATACCGGAACCTTATGACACGTGTCAAGACATTATTGGACGAAATTTTTCGAGGTGTTACAGTAACGAACATTCCGGAACATGTCCATAAGTTAAACATACCATAAATATCCTTTACACAGCTTAGAAATAGGCTTTGAGGTGTTTGGTATGCTAAAACAAACTTTTGGATCATTCAGGGGCTAAAAGTGTCAAAAAGTGCACAAGTTTGCACTTTCGCGCATAACTTACGTTCTGAATACATCCGGACATCCAAAAATTTATGTAAGCATCCTTATATTATGCCTTAGTGTATGGCATGAGAAAAATCCATTCGTCGCGCAATTTGGATCGTCTTTCGCGCTTATGCGCATTCCGTCGTAATTAACCGAACATCGCGACCGTACGGCCAAACGAACCGACATCCGAGATATTTTTGAGCACATTTTAAGTTCCCTATACTTTAACTTCATTTTAGAGCTTTGAAATGGGGTTAACAGGGCTTAAACGTGTCAAAAATGCATCAAATACCAAGTTTAAGGGCTGCAGGGACCAAAACTGTAAATCTGCCAAAGTGAGGGCTTACGGACCGTAAGCCATAAGCCATACGGTCCGTAAGGAGTCCCCAGTACAGCAGATTCATTGAATCCACTTGCAGTTGGCCTTTCGTTCGTTCAAGGGGCAATGCCCTTTCACCCAATCAAGAGCCAAGGGCCATTTTCAGTAACCACAACATTGTGACAAGTGTATGGACGAGATCATGGCACGATATTCGATAAACGATCCTAACGGTTATGCTTTTCCTATAAATACCCCCCCCCATTTTGCTAAAATCTCACACAATCTGATCTAAAGGCTCTAAGTTGGAACCATTGTTTCATACCTGAGCCATTTTGATCTAGATTAGCATTCGGGGACCCTCCGTAAGTATTCTTTCGTTCTTTTATTCGTTTTTCGAGTCCGAAAGTCAACGTTTTGTTGACTTTCTGCATTGACCAGCCTATGGTCAACCCGAAGTTCATGGAACTTCATAACGTGAGTGTGATCACGATGGTTATAGTCCGTAGTGACTATACCTACTGATTACCACGTTATCTAGGCTCAGTGACGAGTCGTAGTTTCGGCCAAAATGTGCATTCTTGCATATTTTGTAACCAAACTACTCGTGAACATCAAAGCCGTTTGTTTTGATGCCAAACCTGTTTTCTAATCTTAGTTAAGCATGTTCTAACATGCTTAGCTCGTCACTTTTAGTTTAGTGCTTATATAGGGTCGTAAGGTAAGCGATCTAAACCATCGCTTATACTTTCGAACCCGACCCATTTGGTCGATCATTAGGATCCGACCAAACACATTAGGTGACCATAGCTATAACCTTCCGATGTTATACCTTGTGGTCACGATGTTAGGCGTTCCAGACGCGTTCTACGCGAACGACGTGTAAGGTAGCATAAGCTACCTAAACGGGTCGTGATGGGTCGCAAGCACTTAGGTTAGGTTTCATTTTAGTATGTAGGCTTTGTTAAACCATATTACACGAGTCTCCATACTCGTTTGGTTTACGAACCCGCATACTATCCGATCCTTCCGATTTGGTCCGGTATATTAACATAGCTACCTATTAGGTGCCGTTTGATATTCCGTGATCTCTAGCATTGTTTGGTTATCATACAAGAACTTCTAAGCAATCTCAGGTGAGTACATAGTTCCCCTCTTTTACTGTTTTCAACTGTTTTGGGGTGAAGCATGTGTACCTATCTGTTATTTTCATGATTTCAAAGTATAATTGATTATACATGTTAGTATTTATCTTTTGACAAACTAAATGACTATCTATGGTTTAAACACTGATTTCTCAAAGATTACAAAAGTAATTGTTGGAATAGTACTTATTTTGTTCACCAGACCGATTGGTAGTATGATATAGCGCTATAGGACTAGACACCCCATTCCTGTTGTCATGGAATGTCTGAAACCAATTTGTTTCTCCATCCAAATAGGGATTTTCTTTGTGGTATCCTTATAGTCTCAAAGGTGTAGTTTGATGCACTAGGTCTGAATGAATTCTTAAATCGCACCTTTAAAGTATATTTTGATATACTCCCAAAAAGTATAGTTTGATATACTCTCATGTGTGGTATTGTACAGAACCAACCGATGCATTTTATCAACAAACCAAAACATATTTTTAATATGTTGTTTACAAATCCAAAGTATACTGTTAATATGCTACTATAAGGTTATTCGTTTAACCTAACATTATTTTACAAAGCATAACTTTTGATTTATTCAAACACCTTGTTTTGTACAATTTTTACTTGTGGTTTAAGAAATCTCATTTCACTTACCATACATAACTTTTGTTTATACATTACATGGTTTACATTTAACTTGAGTTATACAATAACCTTGGACTATTGGTTTAAACATGAACATTCTATATTGGTGGTTTGGTTTGCGTAAGTGACTTAAGTAACGAGGCGGGTGTAATATGATACAAGCATGGTGGATACGCCGCTGGTACTTCCTATATATAAGTGTTTGTATGGTATCACATATCGTAGCGTTATTTGAATCATTTCAATTTAGGTCATATAACATTTTATACAAATAACACACTTTTCACAAGACAATGATTTACAAACGACTTATCTTATACAAACTCATTTTACATGGTTATCCATTTAACCACACAGTGTTCTCTTAATTTTACATATCATCTGATTTTATCGTTTTTCAAATGATTTACAAGACAAAGCAAATTACAAGGTTCATGACTGACTGTTATTAAACGTTTTTCTTTAAACTCAAGTCATGAATCCCATTTTCACAAAACCTATGTATCTCACAGGCATTTTTATGCTGACGTACCTATTTTTACACATGTTTCAGGTGCCGTCTTGAGATGATTGTTGATATATGCTACATTTAGGATGGACTCGTGCCTTAGCAACTTTAAAACTTGGAAGATCATAGTTGTACTTATTTGATTGTATTAGAACAATGAGTCCATTTAATCAATAAAACAATATTTCAATTTCCATGTGTTATGAAACAATGATTCTGTTACAACACTCCCCGACGTTTCCGCCACGTTTTGTTGTTCCACGTGGTCGGGGTGTGACAGAAAAGTTGGTATCAGAGCCAATGGTTATAGGGAATTAGGTTATTAGTAATGCTTTGACCTAGTCTATAACCTTCCTAGGACCCTAACGCGAGTTCACTTGCGTTTAGTTATAAAACAATACCGTCACCTATCCTTAGGCGACGACCACAACAAGAACATAAATTTCAAAACCGCTTTGAAAACTAATCATCTGTTCTAGGATGATTGATTACTAGGTTTTGAACCCTCTGTTATAAGGTTTTGAACCCCTTTGAATTTTTAAAATCCCGTCAAAGTTGGTCTAAATAATGTGAACACATGCAAACTGGAAGGGTGGGTGCCTGTACCCTGAGTTTTCTGTCTAAGGCTAGAGTGTTCGTACAAATCCTCATGATCGGACCAGTCACTCTTAACTGGGAACTCTTGGGGTGAGTGTCCACTTATAGGCGAGCATGTCTTCGCGATACATTATTTTTGACCTATTTGCTTTGATTAATCACCCAGGTCGTTTGTTGCTTTGTAGTAACAAACAAATGACCACTATCCTTGCTTTCATCAGATTTGTTTCATCTCATTCTTTTCGTCTAACTCTCTCACTCGTTTCCTCTCATGTTTCCTCTTTTAGAATGCCTCCTCGACGCGACAATCAGATGGCGAATGCCGAACTGGCGGAAATTATCGCGCAGCAAATGGCTGCTGCCTTCCCAAATCTTTATGCTCAAATAACTCAAGCCATCAACAACAACAATGCTCCATGCAATTTCAAGATTTTTAACTCGGCTAAACCACTCAAGTTTAGTGGTTCTGGGGGAGCAACTGGGCTTCTTCAATGGTTCGAGAGCATTGAGAATACTTTCCGTCACGTTCAGTGTCCTGAAAAACACAAGGTCGAGTTTTCTTCGAGTGTGTTTCAGAAGAGGGCTCTTACGTGGTGGAACGGGGTTATGAGAGACCGCGGTGCTGAGGTTGCATTAGCACAGACTTGGGCCTAGCTTAGGGCTCTTATGATGAAGGAATTCTGTCCTCGTCATGAGCTTAGGGCTCTAGAAAGGGAATTTGATGATTTAAAGCAAGACAGTGGGGAACATCGAGCCTATACTGACCGCTATGAGGAATTGAGCTTGTTATGCCCGACTATGGTTACGCCTCTGGATAAGGCGATTGAGAAATTCAATGATGGGCTTCCTGACGTAGTTCAGGATATCGTTACTGGCAGCAACCCTACTACTGTCAGACAAGCCATTGAATTGGCTGCCACTCTGACTGAATCCCATATCAGGAAGCGCAAGCTGTTTCGGAAGGGCGACTTAAGACCATCTGACAAGACTGCTCATGTGGAACCAAAGGAAGAAAATGCTGAGGTGTCCAAGAAGAAGAAGCGCAAAGCCTCTCAAAGCTACGCTGTAACTGCTCAAGACAAACAAGTTGCACCGAACCAGCCAGCACAACCTCGTAAAAGACAAAACTATGTTGGTACCGCACCTTTGTGCAACAAATGCAACCGTCATCATCTAGAGCAAGAGCAGTGTCACAAATGTACCCACTGTGGGCGGTTGGGACATTTGATCAATGTTTGTCGTTATGCAAATCAAGCTGCTGCAAACCCTGCTGCTGTTCAAGCACGGTTCCCTCCAGGGTCATGTTATAACTGTGGTGACCTTACCCACTACAGGAACAATTGCCCAAGGCTTGTTAACATACCTCCAGCGCGTGGACGAGTGTTCAACATCAATGAGGCAAATATGAACAATGATGCAGCAGTGAACAATTAGTGTTTTGTGTTTCCTTGGTTGTTATCTTTTGACACTCCAAGACAATTCCGTTGTTACATAAATAAAGATTTGTTGTTTTTATTTCTGCAAAATTTATGCGTTTGTATGAATGCTTGATGAAACCTTATCATGTCAACCCAAAGACAAACTACTCGCATGGTTCTATCATATTATGATTGTTTTGGTCAAAAATTACCGAAGTAATTAAGTGATCAAATTAGTTAAGTGAGGTAGTGTGCTAGAAATATGTGTGAAAAATATTCAAGTTAAGTTATTTGCTAAAACAGTTTCAGGATACGGCTCAGGATATTGAGCTGTATCTACGATCAAACAATGAGCAAAAAAGTAAAGTAAATGACACGAGATGTACGAGGAAAGCCCTTGATCAATCTAGATCGCCGGCATAAAACCTCGGGAGCTGACAATCGCAGCTGCCTTGTTCTTCTTATTGCTTGAATAACCAGGATACAGTGCAGGATAAAGCTCAGATCTCTACTAAGTGTTACAATGATTGCAAGTGATGAGTGTTAGTGTGCGATTACAAGTGAATTGTGTATGAATTCGAGAGTTAGAAGTGGAGTGAGTTGAAGTGAAGTGTCCTACGAGATCTGGCCATCCATATTTATAGTAAAAGAAACCAACAAACTATCTTATTATTCCGGGATACTTTGGAATATTCCATTCTGAACGTTGGGGGCTGCTTCTACTCGTTTTCCACGTGCTTATTGACTACAAAACCGGGTCTTTAGCTCATATAACCGTTACAATGTCAATAACATTGACCAACATCCGATATTCTCGCGGAATATGCCTTTCTGACCGTTACAAGACCCATTCTTCCACCATCAACGTCCATTTTTCAACCACCTTGAGCGAATCTTCAGGTAGATCAAGTCTTTTAACGTTGGTACCTTGCAACCAACGTTTTACAAGCCAATCGTTAGTAATAGTCAGGATACTGCCTCAGGATATTACCAATATCCTGGCCCGGTATCCTGATACGGTATCCTGATCCGGTATCCTGATCCGGTATCCTGATCCGGTATCCTGATCATATACAACTAATAAAAAAATCAAGATACAAAGTCAGGATATGGGCTCAGAATTTCACCCATAACAATTGTCCCAAAAAATATAACTGTTGGATATCCTGATTCCAACGGGTATATTTTTTAGTCATTCCAACATGTCTGGTAAGGATATCTGTTTTAAATATTCCTGCATAGGTTTGGTTACTTCAGAATACTATCATGTAATGAAATTAGAATTACTCCCTTTTACGCAGATTCCATCAAGGACCCTGCTACTTTTGATCCAGAGGAGCTTGGCAGCTTTTCTAAGCCTGCCTTGGTGAAAAAGGAGCCATATGTTGCCATCAGCTCTAAGCCCTCTGCTGCTGCTGCCGAAGGTTTCTCTAATGGTGACCTTGGCTTCATGGAATCCATCGAGCCCATGATCTCCTTCCCTAATAAGGTAAGTATCCAGATCCTGTATCCCGTACACATATACTGAACATGTATCCTGGTTAGTTTGTCTTTAGTGATACTTATATTTTGTAGGGTCTAAATTATCTGGTCGTCCTGCACTTAGAACAATTTTAATTTCCTGCAAGTAGAATAGTTTGACAGTTGAAGGTGGAGGGATCCGGTGTTTTCAGGACGAAGCCTTCAACTGTTTATGTAAATATGTTTTAAAAACTTAATTGTGTTCTTGGTGAATGGGTCGCTTTTTGAGACGAAACCAAGAATACAATTTTTTGGACCAATAACAATAAACTAACCTTTTCGACCTTATCTCCGTGTTATATGTTATTTTGAAAAATTTGTTCTGAATATCCTGATCAGGATACTGGTATGACACTTAATTGCTTTGTCACCTTTGTTCAAAATATTTGACAAAAACTTAGTTAAATACAAATTTTCATAAAAACTTAACTTACTCAGATAAGGCCTTCAAACTTAGGAACAGTAAGAATCCATACCAGAAACACCTAGGCAATAATCTTCATTCTTAAACCTTTGAATCATTCGCAATGTCCCCAGTGGGATATAATGTTGGCATAGGTTTCCTTCTCGCTCCAGCATAAATGTCCCCAATAGGATATAGTATCAGCATACGTCATGTTCCATCACGGATGTCCCCTGTCTGTGCAAGACTAGTGTTAGGGCTGGATTTTTATCATACGTGATCCTTATACGTGATCCTAACCAGTGATCCTTGTTTCTTTGGCAGACAGTGATCCTCAGCAGGACTTCAGGATCAGGATCATGGACCATTGAAAGGATCCTCATGCTAATAGTTACCTTCGTGTAATACAACATTATTTTGCAGGAACATCTAGCAGGATACGCTCTTAGCATCATAATCAAGGGACGCGTCTTCACAATTATAGCACGAGCTTAATCAAAGATAGACGTTGCAAAGGATATGGAAACTTAGCTTGATTTAAGGGCGGCAATTTAGGCTAGATTGTCTTTTATTTCTAAAGGGGTAATGAGCTGATCATTAGTCTTTTTACCTAAAATAGGTCACCTACACTTGTATAAATACCACTCTTCCTCATTTGGAAGAACACACGACATACAACGCAACTCTCACACACTTAGACACTCGAAACAATAGTGATCCTTGTACTCAGCTCATTATCATCCGAAGTTGTAACCATTTTGTTCTTATATTGAAGTTTGGTGATCGGTAGTTGCCATCACCCGAGGTTTTTTATGCCGGAGATCATATATTGATCAAGGGCTTTTTCCTCGTATAAATCATTGTGTCTTTGCATATTTCTCATAAAAGTGATCCTTTACTTTTATAATTAACCAAGCATCATACCCCGTTTACATAAAGTTTGGTTACATTATCCTTGTGTGATTTTTGACCAAAACAACTAGTATGTTGTACCGGGATATGATCCTTTAGCAATTCTTCAACCAGTTGTTTAAACTTAGTAATCTTTTTTCAAAAATTTATGTAGACTCGTAAATGATTATGTTTTTTTTTGAAAATATACTTTGGGATTATCCAAAAACTTTGTATTTTATTGGGACTAAACCCATTTTCCACGCATTTAAGCCGGAGTATAAGAACCTCAAGACTTGAAAAGGTGAAAACCTTTAAGTCTTTGAGTTTTACTGGGGATTTTACCCACGTTTCGTGCGCTACAGGCGAGGGTGTGGAAACCCCAAAACTTAGAAAGGTGAAAACCTTTAAACCTTGGAAGAGTGTGAAAACACTCTTGTTTTCGTGCGCTACAGGCGGGAGTGTATAAACTCCAAGACTTAGAAAGGTGAAAACCTTTAAACCTTAGAGAGTATGAAAATACCCTTTCGTGAGAGAGGGTGATCAATCCTCATATACCTTGAGGATCCAGGGTATAGCCAACAGTAACGAAATTGTCAGCCACTTTTACATGAACTGGTCCCGCCACCTTGAACTATCCCTGGATAACTTGCGCTCCAGGCGGGGTGTTTAAACCCAATTCGTGAGAAGAGACAAACTCCTACTACTTCTAAAACTCCATCTCCTTCTGCTATGAATTCTTATATTCCCAGTACTAGTGATGTATTTACTTTGATTTTGCAGATGAAGGATCGTATGCAGCGGCAGGATGAAACTAATGAAAGGATCCTCAGGGAAATTGGAGATCTCAAAAGACAGAAGAAAACGGCAGAGGATCATTCTCCACTGATGCCCAAATCCTTGAGCTTTGATACTCCAATGATTACTTCTCAGCCATCAGGAATTCCAGACGTGCAAATCATGGGAGAATCAAGAGGATTGCACCACGGATCGACAGCAATGACTCAGGCATTAGGCTCACACTTCCAGCCGGCAGGATCCTACCCCCAGCATTTGGGATCCTTCATGAATCCGGGAGCCTATCCGGGGGCACAGCAGTTTCAAGGATCCTACTTTGTTCCAGGATCATTCCAGGGCCAAGGATCCTCCTTTGTTCCAGGATCATCCCAGGTTCAAGGATCCTCCTTCGTTCCAGGATCATCCCAGACACCAGGATCCTTCCAGATGCCAGGATCCCTAAAAAGTTTGCAAACAGGAAGTCTAGATGTCCATCAAGGGGACTTCATTCCAATGCAGACCATTGCTTCCACTGGTCCCTCCGTTGTTCCAGAATCCCAGCAATATGGATTCCCTAACTTGAACCCAATGGTAGGTAACACTTTAAATAATTATCCTACCACTAACCATGGATTCATGCAGGATACAGGTACCAATCATGCTATGGCCAGGGAGTTGCAGAAGCTAAAAGATATGATCTCAAGTGTTCCAGGGGTAGTCAAGCCTATCCCAGAGATTGCAGATGGAAGCCACAAGGTATCTCGCTTTGCACCACCAATTTGTGATGCAGAGGTACCCAAAAGGTTCCATATCCCTACTATGAAGCTGTATGATGGTACAACGGATAATGTAACCAAACTATATGTAAACGGGGTATGATGCTTGGTTAGCTATGAAAGTAAAGGATCACTTCTGTGATAAAGATGCAAAGACACAATGATTTATACGAGGAAAAAGCCCTTGATCAATGTATGATCTCCGGCATAAAAAACCTCGGGTGATGGCAACTACCGATCACCAATTTCCATATAACAAAAATGTAGTTACAACTTCGGATGATAATGAGCTGAGTACAAGGATCACTGAGTGTCTAAGTGTTGAGAGTTGTGTCGTATGTTGTGTGTGTTCTTCCGAATGAGGAAGATGGGTATTTATACATGTGTAGGTAACTTATTTTAGGTAGATAGACCACTAATCAGCTCATTACCCCTTTAGAAATAAAGATAATCTAGCCTAAATTGCTGCCCTTAGATCAAGCCATGTTTCCATATCCGGCACAACGTTCATCTTCAATTCAGCTCTTGCCATATTTGTAAAAGCGCGTCCCTGGATCATGATATGTAGGGCATATCCTGCTAGATATTCCTGCAAAATAATATTGTAGTAATCGAAAATGACCGTTAGTATAAGGATCACCATATCGTCCCATGATCCTGATCCTGAAGTCTGGCTGAGGATCACTATCTGCCAAAGAAACAAGGATCACTTGTCAGGATCACGTATAAGGATCATTTATAGTAAAATCCAGCCCCAACAATTGCCCCCAAAATATAAGGAGTTAATTGTAAATAGATGAGTTATATTTTGTTTTGAGCTTATCTCTAACGGACGATTCCGGGTTACTAGCCGTTACATATGGACTAGCCGTTGTGACATTTACGTCACTGATGTGACGATCCCTGCAAATCATCATTATAAATAGGAGATAGGGTTAGGATCATTTTGTATTTAAATTCGAAGTATCTCCCTTTATAACCATCATTGAAGACTCTTGATCAGGTATCATCCTCCTCTTTCTCTTCTTTGCTCTGTTCTTTCGTGCTTTTACTCTGTTTTCATCTCGAATATGCTTCTTCGGAATTCACCGCACAAAGGCTCTAAGAAGGATAGTCCCTTGAAAAGCCAGGGGATTATCAAAGATTCTCCTATGGAGAGATGCTGTTTTACCGATATCCAAATAGACAAGATTCGCCATTGTTTCCCAGCGAATGTTGTTTTCAAACCCTTTGATCCTACTGCTCTGAGTGATTTTGTTTCGGACACTTGGGTGGCCTTTCCTGCTACTCCTTTCCTCATCGGGTATTCATATCCTTTTCCGACATTTACCCAATCTTTCTTTTCTCTTACCGGCATCTCATTTATCCAAGCTATGCCGATGATCTGGAGGGTTCTATATACCTTTGAGAGGATCATCGAGCAAGAAGGGATTGATTTGGGGATGTCAGAGTTAGCTGAGCTCTATGATCTCACCACCTTTGGTTCTCACCGGTACTTGTTGAAACGGAAATCTGGGGAGGATCACCCTATCTTCAAAGTTACCAGGAATGATAAAAACTGGAAACGTCGGTTTTTCTTTGTTAAGAGGGATTCCATCCCGGATGGGAAGGATCTGCCCGAGGAATGGGTCACTCATGGTAGGATAGAGGATCCTTGAAGGATCACTATCAGTCCTGTCTCGTATGATGAGGATCACTGATATCTTTTCTTTTTTGTCTTTTTATGCAGCTATCTCCGTTGCTCATTTAAACTTGACCCCTGCCGCCAAAGAGAGAGTGTTAGCTTTCAAGAAGCTTGATCCTGAAGTTCGAAGTTTCCAGGTTATTATCCAAGATTCTCAAGAGATATCCTCTGCATCTGCCACAATGTCAAGTAAGTATCCTCATAGAAAATAAGTTTTATGTGAAAGTATTTAATTTAACAAGGGAACTTATCTTGTTTTTGAATTGTGTAGGTGCCGGAAAGTCTGCCAGGTCTGTTAAATCTGCCTCCATGTTTGGGATAAGTGACCTTGCCAATGTCACGTCTTCTAAGAAGAAGAAGGCTCCTGCTGCCAGCCCTTCAGTCTCAGCCCCTAAAGCACCTGCCCGAGGCAAAGGGAAAAAGAGGAAGGCTTCAGATGACCTTCAAGGATTTCCTCTTCTCCGTCAGCAATTCCTTGACTATTTTGATGAGGTTAGGATCACTGCCCCTGTTAATTGTCTTCGACAAGTCCGAGGATCACATGTGTCTGATGTTGCTTTCCTGTTGTTTTCTTTAGAAATTCTCCGAAATGGAGACTTACGTCAATCAGGTTGAGGATCAGGATCGTCAAATTGCTGACCTTCAACAGACGTGTGGGCTGAAGGATCTTAAGATTGCCGATCTTGAGAAGGAGATCCGGGCAGTTAAAGACGAGGCTGTTAAAGCGTTGATCAAGTTTGATTATGAGAAGCATGACATTACCCAAGACGCTAAGGTCTCTGCTGCGGTAACCATGTACAAGATACAACTGCAGATGGCTACGGAGGCTCAGGATCCTTCCTTTGACAGGAGCACATGGGATGTTGAAGGTTGGAAGGCAAGGCTAGCAGAGTTGGAAGATGACGATGATGCTGAGGATATCCCAATGCTGGAGGGAGGTGATGCTGGCAAGGATCAAGGTGAAGATGCTGGTGGAGATGGAGCAGCGGAGAAGTAAGCTGCATGATTGGGCGATGATGGATATTGTTGACTAGGCCGGAGCCCAATTTTTTAGGTTTTTTGGTAGTGGTTTGTGGTTTGTGAACAATTATGGTCTGTAATCTCTGAACAGTAGTTTCTTTAGGGTTAAGGATCCTGGATCCTTTGAACAATAGGTAGGATTACACATGGTGGAGGGATCCTCTGTTTGGGGGATGAAGCCGTTGTGATCCTGCCGCTTCTACTTTCCTGCAAAAAGGCTAAGACCGCATAGACAATGGACACCCTTTGCCAACCCATGTGGACGGGCCACGTTTTGCTGGTAGAAATGTGGGTTGGCAATTTTGACAACTTTTTTGAAAGGGTTAATGATCCTTTGGTTTAATAATATAACTTTAATCTTTCTGGCTTATCTTGTGTTGTTATCCTTTTTGATTTTCAATTGTTTTGACACATGTTTGTTTGAAAAGTTTGAGCAAATTATGTTAAGAAATTTAGGATATGATCCTGGATCAAATATCCTATAATCGAAAGTTTCCAAGATAGTTTATTTTAAGGATCATAGGTTCAGTTGTCAAGGTCTAAAGGTTATTCAAATGAATAATGAAATTAAAAGTAGTTAAGGATCATACCTGAGGATCCAAGTTTGGATCCTAACCTTTAATTGGAACAACCGTAGGTAAAACTTTAATGGATAATAAGGATTAAGGATTCCTTAATCGTTTAACTTCGAAAACCTGAAAAAATGGAATATAACTTGGGACTAAGCCAATATAAAAGATAAGTTAGTAACTGGGGACAAGCCAAAGGATAACTGAGAATGATCCCGGAGGATCACTGGGACAAGCCCAAAGGATAACTGGGGATGATCCCGGGAATCCCGGAGGATCACTGGGGACAAGCCCAAAGGATAACTGAGAATGATCCCGGAGGATCACTGGGGACAAGCCCAAAGGATAACTGGGGACAAGCCCACAGGATCGTATGTAAACTGGAGTATGGCCCTTTCTGGCAACTATCCAAACTTAGTGACATGAAAATGTCAAAACCTTAGCTAACGTGAAAACGTTAGAAACCTTAGGAACGGATGTATGGTGCGTCCACCATTATACGTAGGATCCTGGGTATAGCCAGTACGATGAGGTCGCCAGCCCCGAAAGTGGGTACTGATCCCAAAGACATGAACTATATCAGGATCATCGTGCGCTGCTGGCGGAAACTGGGGATAATCCCAAGGATAACTGGGGTTGGACCCGAGGATCTGTGATGCTTTTGAGGATCTTTGATGATATGCTGAAGATACCTGAACTATCATAACTCAAATGGTATGTGAGTAGAGGATGAAGGATACATGATCCTTATCCTTAGGCAAAAAGTAAGAAAATGCAATAGTTTTAGGATAAGCATATTACCTGAGTAAGGATCACCGATATCTCCAGGATCCTTCAAGGATACTTCAATGTAAGGATCACATGCAGGAAGGATCATGTTCACATGAAATATTTCTTTAAGTGAACAGCATTCCAGGCTCTTGGTAACAAGTTTCCTTCCATGGTTAGCAACCTGTATGCCCCCTTTCCTGCTTCAGCTTCAATCAAGTAGGGACCTTCCCATTTTGGTGCTAGCTTCCCGTCAGCAGGATTGATGGTATTTTGAAATGCTTTTCTCAACACCATATCTCCGACTTGGAACTTCCTTATCCTGACATTCTTGTTGTAGGCACCAGCCATCCTTTGTTGGTAGCTTGCCATCCTTATCCTAGCTAGATCCCTGTTTTCCTCAATAGTATCCAAATCCTGAGCTAGGATTGTAGCATTTTCTTCAGGATCACGAGCGCTTGTTCTAGCAGTTGGGATCACCATCTCTGTTGGGATCACTGCTTCTGCCCCAAATACTAAAGAGAAAGGTGTTTGGCCAGTGGCATTCTTGGGAGTTGTCCTATCAGCCCATAGCACATAAGGTAGCTCCTCTGCCCATTTTCCTTTCTTGGATCCTAGCTTCTTCTTCAGATTGTTGATGATGATCTTGTTGGATGATTCTGCTTGACCATTGGCTTGTGGATGAACTGGTGTTGATGTTATCATCTTGATTCCCCAACTGTCACAAAAGTTAGTGGTTCTCCTTCCAATGAATTGAGAACCATTATCACATATAATTTCAGAGGGGATGCCAAATCTGGTTATAATGTTTCTTTTAATGAAGGATATGACTTCCTTTTCTCTGACTTGAGCGAAGGCTTCAGCTTCTATCCACTTGGAAAAATAGTCAGTCATGGCAAGCATAAATACTTTTCCACCAGGTGCTTTAGGGAGCTTGCCAACTATATCCATTCCCCATCTCATGAATGGCCAAGAGGATGGTATGGGGTGTAGTAATTCAGCTGGTTGGTGAAGGATATTGCTATGTCTTTGGCAAGGATCACATTTCTTAGCATACTCTATAGCATCCCTTTTCATGGTTGGCCAGTAGTATCCTGTTCTAAGGATCCTTGAGAATAACGCCCTGCCCCCAGTGTGGTTTCCACAATCTCCTTCGTGGAAGTCTCTCAATACTTCTTCGATTTCAGGATCTTCAATACATCTTAAATATGGTCCTGCAAGGGATCGTTTATATAGCATATTATTTAGGATTGTAAATTGAGATACCTTGATCCTGAAAGCTCTAGGATTTTCTCCCATTGGGATCTCTCCGTTTTGCAAGTATTTCATGATTGGTGGGATCCATGATCCTGAATAAGATCGAGCTTCTTCACTAGGGATTACTGCAGTATCCTCTTCTATTTCCATGGCTACTTGGTTTTCAATAGCAGGAGCCAGGATGTGGATGATAGGGATACTTATATTTTCTGGAATTTTTAAGGATGATCCTAGGTTGGCCAATGCATCAGCTTCCGTGTTATCCTCCCTTGGTACCTGTGTTAAGCTAAAAGAAACAAAAGAGAGTGCCAATTTTTTGACTATCTCTAAATATTTGGTTAGTTTTTCACCTTTAACAGCATAGGATCCATTAAAGTGATTGGTGATCAATAATGAATCTACATATACTTCGAGATACTTTACCCCCATATCCTTAGCAATTTGTAAGCCAGCAATTAAGGCTTCATACTCAGCCTCATTGTTAGTTGCCTGGAACTCACAAGCTATGGAGTGGGGTATTATGTCCCCCTGTGGCGATTTTAGTAGGATCCCTAGCCCTGTGCCTTTGATATTTGAGGATCCGTCGGTGTGTAGTATCCAAGGATCCTTGGTCTCATCCAGCTGCTGGACCTCCAATTCTGCTTCCTTTTGTAGATCACTACTGAAATCAGCCACAAAGTCAGCTAGTGCTTGAGATTTAATGGCTGTTCTTGGTTCGTATCTTATATCATGGGCACTAAGCTTCACTGCCCACTTAGCCATTCTCCCTGACATATCCGGTTTCCTGAGGACATTCTTAATTGGAAAATTAGTTTTAACAATAATAGTATGAGTTTCAAAATAATGCCTTAACTTCGTGGATGCCATGATTAATGCAAGGATGAGTTTTTCGAGGTGTGAGTACCTGGATTCGGCATCAAGTAAACTTTTACTTACATAGTAGATAGGATATTGTGTACCTTCGTGATCCTTAACAAGGACAGCACTTACAGCGGTTGAGGATACCGCCAGATATAAGGATAACACATCTCCTTTTTCCGGTTTTGCTAATGCTGGTGCTGAGGACATATACTCTTTTAGGGCTTGTAAAGCATTTTCATGCTTCTCAGTCCATTCGAACTTCTTATTCTTCCTTAGGATATCGTAGAATTCTTTGCACTTTTCTGAGGATTTCGATATGAACCTGTTCAAAGCTGCTATCCTGCCTGTTAGTCTTTGAACATCCTTGGCATTGGCAGGAGACTTGATATTTATTAATGCTTTGATTTGTTCCGGGCTTGCTTCAATGCCCCTCTGGGTTACCATGTATCCTAAGAACTTTCCTGCCTTAACACCAAAATGGCATTTTGAAGGATTAAGTTTCATGTTGTAACTATCAAGGATATCGAATGCTTCTTCCAAGTCCCTTAGGTGATCCTCAGCTTTCTTTGACTTGACCACCATATCATCTATGTACACCTCCATAGTTTTTCCAATTTGATCTTTGAACATCATATTTACCAGCCTTTGATATGTTGCACCTGCATTTCTTAGTCCAAAAGGCATGGCAATATAACAATATAAACCGGTTGGGGTCATAAAGGCTGTATCCTCTTGGTCAGATGGTTCCATCTGGATTTGTTGGAATCCGGATGATGCATCCATAAAAGTTAACAGTTCATGCCCCGCTGTTGCATCCACCATGGAGTCAATGTGGGGTAATGGGAAAGGATCCTTGGGACATGCCTTATTCAAATCAGTGAAATCGACACATACCCTCCACTTTCCGTTTTTCTTTTGGACAACAACCACATTGGCTAACCATTTAGGATACTTTACCTCTCTGATCATACCTGCTCGAAGTAGTCTCTCTACTTCTTCTTGGATAATGGCATTCCTTTCTGGTGCAAACTTCCTCCTTTTTTGATGGATTGGTTTGATAGACCTGTCAATGCCAAGTTTGTGAGTAATAATATCCTTAGATATACCTGTCATATCTTCATGTTTCCAAGCAAAGGTAGATTTTCTTCTTTTGAGGAAGGATATCATGTCTTCTTTCATCTTGCCAAGGATCCCTGATCCGATATAGATTTTTGATTCAGGATCACTAGGGTCCAAGAGGATTTCATCTACATCTTGCTCCCTTGCCTCCAAGACATTCCTCGGAGGATACTGTAATTGCTATTGCTCCTTGGCTTCGAGGTTGGCTTCATGGATGAGGTATAGCAATCCTTAGCCTCTTGCTGATCGCTGTCGATCTTGATTATCCCCCATGGGCTAGGGAGCTTTACACATTGATGGTAGGTAGATGGAACTGCTTTCATGTCATGTATCCAAGGCCTGCCAAGGATAACGTTGCAACAAGATAAACAGTCAATAACACAAAATTTTTGGTAATTATGTAATCCTTCCACGTAGATTGGGAGTTTGATGTCCCCCAGAGTTTTCTTCGTTTCTCCACTGAATCCTACAAGCACGGAGGATCTTGGTGTGATGTCTGATTCTGGGATTCCCATCTTCTTCAAGACATCAAGCTGGATTATGTTCACTGAGCTCCCTCCATCGATAAGGATCCTGCGGACAAAATGGTTAGAAATAAAGAGAGTAATAACTAAACTATCATGATGAGGATCCTGGATGTTGATGCGATCATCCTCATCAAAGGTTATCGTTTTCCCTTCTGAAACACTTGATGTTCTAATAGGCCTTTCTCCATTGTCCATTTTTGATTCTTTTGCATGTCTTTTGGCCGCTGAAAAGGATGTACCACAAATGTCTGATCCTCCGGATATGAAGTTGATCACTTGTGCATTTGCCGGAGGTGCTGGGGCTTTTTCGGGGATCCTTTCAGGATCCTGGGTCCTTTGCTTTTTTCTCCCCAGCAATTCTTTTAGATGTCCCTTGCTTAGCAGGTATCCAATTTCCTTTCTTAAAGCTATGCAATCTTCAGTCAGATGGCCGAAATCCTCATGGTATGCACACCATTTGGACTTGTCTTTAGTCCCGGATGGTTTATCATTCTTCCTGGGCCACCTAGCCTTTTCACCTAGATTCTGCATTGCAAGGATTAGTTCGTGATTGTCAACGGAAAAACAATATTCTGAGATTGGAGGATATTCTTCATCATCCTCTTCTTGGTCGACAGCATGCACATTCTTGTTCTCGTTTCTATGGTAGGATTTGAACTTGTTGTTTTTGAAGGAGGATCCTTGCTTATCTTGTTTTGGGGATCCTACTTGTCTCTCCTGGATCCTCTTGTCATCCTCTAGCCGGATAAACCTGAGTGCTCGAGTTCTTACTTCATCTAAGTTCCTGCAAGGTGTCATAACAAGATCATCATAGAATAATGAATCCTTAAGAAGTCCCATTTTGAAGGCTTCAACAGCTGTAGCCATATCCAAGTTGGGAATATCCAAGGATTCTTTACTAAATTTAGTTATATAATCCCTTAATGATTCATTATTATTTTGAGTTATCCTGTACAAATCACTGGTTAATTTTTCAAATTTTCCTACTACAAGAGAATTGGTTATTGAATAAATTAACTAAATTAGCAAATGAAGTAATAGAGTAAGGGGGAAGACTTAGCAGCCATTTAAGGGCTGATCCAGTAAGAGTAGATCCAAATCCTTTACATAGGCATGCTTCCTTCAATTTTTCTGGGATAGGATTGATCTCCATCCTTTCCCTGTATTGTGCTATATGCTCCTCTGGATCCGTTGTGCCGTCATACAACTTCATGGTAGGGATATGGAACCTTTTGGGTACCTCTGCATCACAGATTGGTGGTGCAAAGCGAGATACCTTGTGGCTCCCATCTGCAATCTCTGGGATAGGCTTGACTACCCCTGGAACACTTGAGATCATGTCCTTTAGTTTCTGTAGTTCCCTGGCCATAACATGATTGGTACCTGTATCCTGCATGAATCCATGGTTAGTGGTAGGATAATTATTTAAAGTGTTACCTCCCATTGGGTTCAAGTTAGGGAATCCATATTGCTGGGATTCTGGAACAACGGAGGGACCAGTGGAAGCAATAGTCTGCATTGGAATGAAGTCCCCTTGATGGACATCTAGACTCCCTGTTTGCAAACTTTTTAGGGATCCTGGCATCTGTAAGGATCCTGGTATCTGGGATGATCCTGGAACGAAGGAGGATCCTTGAACCTGGGATGATCCTGGAACAAAGGAGGATCCTTGAACCTGCTGTGTCTCCGGATAGGCTCCCGAATTCCTGAAGGATCCCATGTACTGAGGATAGGATCCTACGGGCTGAAAATGTGAGCCTGATGTCTGAGTCATCGCTGCCGAGTTGAGATGTGATCCTCTTGACTCCCCTGTAATTTGCACGTCCGGGATCCCTGATGGCTGGGAAGTGATCATTGGAGTATCAAAGCTCAAGGATTTGGGCATCAGTGGAGAATGATCCTCTGCCGCTTTCTTTTGTCTTTTGAGATCTCCAATTTCCCTGAGGATCCTTTCGTTAGTTTCATCTTGCCGCTGCATACGATCCTTCATCTGCAAAATTAAAGCAAATACATCACTAGTACTGGGAATAGAAGAATTCATAGCAGAAGAAGATGGAGGTTTAGAGAAAGAAGGGGTTGGTCTCTTCTCAGCATTTCTCTGGGATCCTGCCGGTGGAGGAGGTAGAGTGGTTTGTGCTGAGGTGACTGCAGACATCGCCGTGGAAGTGTTCTTCAATGATGAAGCCATGTAACTCTTTGAAATGATTTTGAACAAAAGATTTTCTTTATGAATGAAGCACCAATTGCCCCACGGTGGGCGCCAAACTGTTTTGGTCAAAAATCACACAAGGATAATGTAACCAAACTATATGTAAACGGGGTATGATGCTTGGTTAGCTATGAAAGTAAAGGATCACTTCTGTGATAAAGATGCAAAGACACAATGATTTATACGAGGAAAAAGCCCTTGATCAATGTATGATCTCCGGCATAAAAAACCTCGGGTGATGGCAACTACCGATCACCAATTTCCATATAACAAAAATGTAGTTACAACTTCGGATGATAATGAGCTGAGTACAAGGATCACTGAGTGTCTAAGTGTTGAGAGTTGTGTCGTATGTTGTGTGTGTTCTTCCGAATGAGGAAGATGGGTATTTATACATGTGTAGGTAACTTATTTTAGGTAGATAGACCATAATCAGCTCATTACCCTTTAGAAATAAAGATAATCTAGCCTAAATTGCTGCCCTTAGATCAAGCCATGTTTCCATATCCGGCACAACGTTCATCTTCAATTCAGCTCTTGCCATATTTGTAAAAGCGCGTCCCTGGATCATGATATGTAGGGCATATCCTGCTAGATATTCCTGCAAAATAATATTGTAGTAATCGAAAATGACCGTTAGTATAAGGATCACCATATCGTCCCATGATCCTGATCCTGAAGTCTGGCTGAGGATCACTATCTGCCAAAGAAACAAGGATCACTTGTCAGGATCACGTATAAGGATCATTTAGTAAAATCCAGCCAACAGTAAACACTTTAAATAATTATCTACCACTAACCATGGATTCATGCAGGATACAGGTACCAATCATGCTATGGCCAGGGAGTTGCAGAAGCTAAAGATATGATCTCAAGTGTTCCAGGGGTAGTCAGCCTATCCCAGAGATTGCAGATGGAAGCCACAAAGGTATCTCGCTTTGCACCACCAATTTGTGATGCAGAGGTACCCAAAAGGTTCCATATCCCTACTATGAAGCTGTATGATGGTACAACGGATCCTGAGGAACACATAGCACAATACAGGGAAAGGATGGAGATCAACCTCTATCCAGAAAAGTTGAAGGAAGCATGCCTATGTAAAGGATTTGGATCCACTCTTACTGGATCAGCTCTTAAGTGGCTGCTAAGTCTTCCCCTTACTCTATTACTTCATTTTGCTAATTTAGTTAATTTATTCAATAACCAATTCTCTTGTAGTAGAAAATTTGGAAAGATTAACTAGTGATTTGTACAGGATAACCTCAAAATCATAATGAATCATTAAGGGATTATATAACTAAATTTAGTAAGGAATCCTTGGACATCCCCAACTTGGATATGGCTACGGCTGTTGAAGCCTTCAAAATGGGACTGCTTAAGGATTCATTATTCTATGATGATCTTGTTATGACACATGCAGGAGTCTAGATGAAGTAAGAACTCGAGCACTCAGGTTCATCCGGCTAGAGGATGACAAGAGGATCCAGGAGAGACAAGTAGGATCCTCAAAACAGGAGAAGCATGGATCCTCCTTCAAGAGCAATAAGTTCAAATCCTACCATAGAAACGATAACCAGAATGTGCATGCTGTTGACCAAGAAGAGGATGATGAAGATTATCCTCCAATCTCAGAATACTGTTTTCCGTTGAATCATGAACTGATCCTTGCAATGCAGAATCTAGGTGAAAAGGCTAGATGGCCAGGAAGAACGATAAACCATCCAGGACTAAAGACAAGTCAAAATGGTGTTGCATACCATGAGGATTTCGGGCATCTAACTGAAGAATGCATAGCTTTAAGAAAAGATTGGATATCTTGCTAAGCAGGGGCACCTAAAAGAATTGTTGGGAAAAAAAAGCCAAAGGACTCAGGATCCTGAAAGGATCCCTGAAAAGGCTCCAGCACCTCCGGCAAATGCACAAGTGATCAATTTATTCCGGAGGATCAGACATCTGTGGTACATCCTTCTCGGCGGCCAAAAGACATGCAAAGGAGTCAAAAATGGATAATGGAGAAAGGCCTATTAGAACATCAAGTGTCTCAGAAGGGAAGATGATAACGTTTGATGAGGATGATCGCATTAACATTTAGGATCCTCATCATGATTGTTAGGGCTGGATTTTTATAGGTGATCCTTACACATGATCCTAACCAGTGATCCTTGTTTCTTTGGCAGACGTGATCCTCAGCAGAACTTCAGGATCAGGATCATGGGACATTATGGTGATCCTCGTATAACGGCCACTTCCGCTTAATACAATATTGTTTGCAGGAACATCTAGCAGGATATGCTCTAAAGACCATGATCCAGGGACGCGTCTTCAAAATATGGCAAGAGCTAAATCAGAGATAGACGTTGCACAGGATATGGAAACATGGCTTGATTCATGGCAGCAATTTAGGCTAGATTATCTTTATTTCTAAAGGGGTAATGAGCTGAATATTAGTTTAGCTACCTAAAATAGGTCACCTACACACGTATAAATACCACTCTTCCTCATTCGGAAGAACACACACGACATACGACACAACTCTCAAACACTTAGACACTCAGTGATCCTTGTACTCAGCTCATTATCATCCAAAGTTGTAATCATATTTTTGTTATATTGAAGTTGGTGATCGGTAGTTGCCATCACCCGAGGTTTTTTATGCCGGAGATCATTCATTGATCAAGGGCTTTTTCCTCGTATAAATCATCGTGTCTTTGCATCTTTATCACAAAAGTGATCCTTTACTTTCATAATTAACCAAGCATCATACCCCGTTTTCATAAAGTTTGGTTACATTATCCTTGTGTGATTTTTGACCAAAACAGTTTGGCGCCCACCGTGGGGCAATTGGTGCTTCATTCATAAGAAAATCTTTTGTTCGAAATCATTTCAGAGAGTTACATGGCTTCATCATTGAAGAACACGTCCACGGCGATGTCTGCGGTCACTTCATCACAGATCACCTTGCCTCCTCCACCGGCAGGATCTCAGAAAAATACTGAGAAGAGATCAACTCCCACTTCCTCTAAACCTCTATCTTCTTCTGCTATGAATTCTTCTATTCCCAGTACTAGTGATGTATTTGCTTTAATTTTGCAGATGAAGGATCGTATGCAGCGGCAAGATGAAACTAACGAAAGGATCCTCAGGGAAATTGGAGATCTCAAAAGACAAAAGAAAGCGGCAGAGGATCATTCTCCACTAATGCCCAAATCCTTGAGCTTTGATACTCCAATGATCACTTCCCAGCCATCAGGGATCCCGGACGTGCAAATTATAGGGGAGTCAAGAGGATCACATCTCAACTCGGCAGCAATGACTCAGACATCAGGCTCACATTTTCAGCCCGTAGGATCCTATCCTCAGTACATGGGATCCTTCAGGAATTCGGGAGCCTATCCGGAGACACAGCAGTTTCCAGGATCCTACTTTGTTCCAGGATCATCCCAGGTTCAAGGATCCTCCTTCGTTCCAGGATCATCCCAGATACCAGGATCCTTACAGATGCCAGGATCCCTAAAAAGTTTGCAAACAGGAAGTCTAGATGTCCATCAAGGGGACTTCATTCCAATGCAGACCATTGCTTCCACTGGTCCCTCCGTTGTTCCAGAATCCCAGCGATATGGATTCCCTAACTTGAACCCAATGGGAGGTAACACTTTAAATAATTATCCTACTACTAACCTTGGATTCATGCAGGATACAGGTACCAATCATGCTATGGCCAGGGAATTACAGAAACTAAAGGACATGATCTCAAGTGTTCCAGGGGTAGTCAAGCCTATCCCAGAGATTGCAGATGGAAGCCACAAGGTATCTCGCTTTGCACCACCAATTTGTGATGCAGAGGTACCCAAAAGGTTCCATATCCCTACCATGAAGCTGTATGATGGCACAACGGATCCAGAGGAGCATATAGCACAATACAAGGAAAGGATGGAAATCAATCCTATCCCAGAAAAGTTGAAGGAAGCATGCCTATGCAAAGGATTTGGATCCACTCTAACTGGATCAGCTCTTAAGTGGCTGCTAAGTCTTCCCCCCTACTCTATTACTTCATTTGCTAATTTAGTTAATTTATTCAATAACCAATTCTCTTGTAGCAGAAAATTTGAAAAATTAACTAGTGATTTGTACAGGATAACTCAAAATCATAATGAATCATTAAGGGATTATATAACTAAATTTAGTAAAGAATCCTTGGACATTCCCAACTTGGATATGGCTACGGCTGTTGAAGCCTTCAAAATGGGACTGCTTAAGGATTCATTATTCTATGATGATCTTGTTATGACACCATGCAAGAATTTAGATGAAGTAAGAACTCGAGCACTCAGGTTTATCCGGCTAGAGGATGACAAGAGGATCCAGGAGAGACAAGTGGGATCCTCAAAACCGGAGAAGCAAGGATCCTCCTTCAAGAGCAACAAATTCAAATCCTACCATAGGAATGAGAACAAGAATGTGCATGCTGTTGACCAGGAAGAGGATGATGAAGATTATCCTCCAATCTCAGAATATTGTTTCTCCGTCGATAATCATGAACTGATCCTTGCAATGCAGAATCTAGGTGAAAAGGCTAGATGGCCCAGGAAGAATGATAAACCATCCGGGACTAAAGATAAGTCCAAATGGTGTGCATACCATGAGGATTTCGGGCATCTAACTGAAGATTGCATAGCCTTAAGAAAAGAAATTGGATACCTGCTAAGCAAGGGGCATCTAAAAGAATTGTTGGGGAGAAAAAAGCAAAGGACCCAGGATCCTGAAAGGATCCCTGAAAAGGCTCCAGCACCTCCGGCAAACGCACAAGTGATTAACTTTATATCCGGAGGATCAGACATTTGTGGTACATCCTTTTCAGCGGCCAAAAGACATGCAAAAGAATCAAAAATGGATAATGGAGAAAGGCCTATTAGAACCTCAAGTGTCTCAGAAGGGAAGATGATAACATTTGATGAGGATGATCGCATTAACATTCAGGATCCTCACCATGATAGTTTAGTTATCACTCTCTTTATCTCTAACCATTTTGTCCGCAGGATCCTTATTGACGGAGGGAGCTCAGTGAACATTATCCAGCTTGATGTCCTGAAGAAGATGGGAATCCCAGAATCAGACATCACACCAAGATCCTCCGTGCTTGTAGGATTCAGTGGGGAAACGAAGAAAACTCTGGGGGACATCAAACTCCCAATCTACGTGGAAGGATTACATAATTACCAAAAATTTTGTGTTATTGACTGTTTATCTTGTTGCAACGTTATCCTTGGCAGGCCCTGGATACATGACATGAAAAAGCAGTTCCATCTACCTACCATCAATGTGTGAAGCTCCCTAGCCCATGGGGAATAATCAAGATCGAAAGTGATCAGCAAGAGGCTAAGGATTGTTATACCTCATCCATGAAGCCAACATCGAAGCAAGGGAGCAATAGCAATTACAGTAATCCTCCGAGGAACGTCTTGGGAGGCAAGAGAAAAGGAGGAATGTGGACGAAAATCCTTCTGGAATCCTAGTGATCCTGAGTCAAAGATCTATATCGGGTCAGGGATCCTTGGCAAGATTGAAAAGAAGATCTACTATCCTTCCTCAAAAGGACGAAAATCCACCTTTTGCCTTGGAAAACATGAAGACATGACAGGTATTATCTAAGGATAATTAATTACTCAACAAACTTGGGCATTGACAAGGTCCTATCAAACCAATCCATCAAAAAAGGAGGAAGTTTGCACCAAGAAAGGAATGCCATTATCCAACGAAGAAGTAGAGAGGACTACTTCGATGCAGGTATGATCAGAAGAGCAGTGCAACATATCAAAGGCTGGTAAATATGATGTTCAAGGATCAAATTGGAAAAAACTATGGAGGTGTACATAGATGATATGGTGGTCAAGTCAAAGAAAGCTGAGGATCACCTAAGGGACTTGGAAGAAGCATTTGATATCCTTGATAGTTACAACATGAAACTTAATCCTTCAAAATGCCATTTTGGTGTTAAGGCAGGAAAGTTCTTAGGGTACATGGTAACCCAGAGGGGCATTGAAGCAAGCCCGGAACAAATCAAAGCATTAATAAGTATCAAATCCCCTGCCAATGCCAAGGATGTTCAAAGACTGACAGGCAGGATAGCAGCTTTGAACAGATTCATATCGAAATCCTCAGAAAAATGCAAAAAATTTTACGATATCCTAAGGAAGAATAAGAAGTTCGAATGGACTGAGAAGCATGAGAATGCTTTACAAGCCCTAAAAGAGTATATGTCCTCAGCACCAGCATTAGCAAAACCGGAAAAAGGAGATGTGTTATCCTTATATCTAGCGGTATCCTCAACCGCTGTAAGTGCTGTCCTTGTTAAGGATCACGAAGGTACACAGTATCCTATCTACTATGTAAGTAAAAGTCTACTTGATGCCGAATCCAGGTACTCACACCTCGAAAAACTTATCCTTGCATTAATCATGGCATCGACTAAGTTAAGGCATTATTTTGAAACCCATACTATTGTTGTTAAAACTAATTTTCCAATTAAGAATGTCCTCAGGAAACCGGACATGTCAGGGAGAATGGCTAAGTGGGCAGTGAAGCTTAGTGCCCATGATATAAGATACGAACCAAGAACAGCCATTAAATCTCAAGCGTTAGCTGACTTTGTGGCTGATTTCAGTAGTGATCTACAAAAGGAAGCAGAATTGGAGGTCCAGCAGCTGGATGAGACCAAGGATCCTTGGATCCTACACACTGACGGATCCTCAAATATCAAAGGCAAAGGGCTAGGGATCCTACTAAAATCGCCACAGGGGGACATAATACCCCACTCCATAGCCTGTGAGTTCCAAGCAACTAACAATGAGGCTGAATATGAAGCCTTAATTGCTGGCTTACAAATTGCTAAGGATATGGGGGTAAAGTATCTTAAAGTATATGTAGACTCATTATTGATCACTAATCACTTTAACGGATCCTATGCTGTTAAAGGTGAAAAACTAACCAAATA
This sequence comes from Helianthus annuus, assembly GCF_002127325.2. Classification (NCBI taxonomy): domain Eukaryota; kingdom Viridiplantae; phylum Streptophyta; class Magnoliopsida; order Asterales; family Asteraceae; genus Helianthus; species Helianthus annuus. The sequence goes on along the minus strand of NC_035446.2, from coordinate 157,133,001 downwards.
TTTAGAGATAGTCAAAGAATTGGCACTCTCTTTTGTTACTTTCAGCTTGACACAGGTACCAAGGGAGGAGAACACAGGGGCTGATGCATTGGCCAACCTAGGATCATCCTTGAAGATTCCAGAAGATATAAGTATCCCTATCATCCATATCCTGGCTCCTGCTATTGAAAATCAGGTGGCCATGGAAATAGAAGAGGATACTGCAATGATCCCTAGTGAAGAAGCCCAATCTTATTCAGGATCATGGATCCCACCAATAATGAAATACTTGCAAAACGGAGAGATTCCAATGGGAGAAAATCCTAGAGCTTTCAGGATCAAGGTATCTCAATTCACAATCTTGAATAATGTGCTATATAAACGATCCCTTGCAGGACCATATTTAAGATGTATTGAGGATCCTGAAATTGAAGAAGTGTTGAGGGACTTCCATGAAGGAGATTGTGGAAACCACACTGGGGGCAGGGCATTATTCTCAAGGATCCTTAGAACAGGATACTACTGGCCAACCATGAAAAGGGATGCTATAGAGTATGCTAAGAGGTGTGATCCTTGCCAAAGACATAGCAATATCCTTCACCAACCAGCTGAATTACTACACCCCATACCATCCTCTTGGCCATTCATGAGATGGGGGATGGATATAGTTGGCAAGCTCCCTAAAGCACCCGGTGGAAAAGTATTTATGCTTGCCATGACTGACTACTTCTCTAAACGGATAGAAGCTGAAGCCTTTGCTCAAGTCAGAGAAAAAGAAGTTATATCCTTTATCAAAAGAAATATTATAACTAGATTTGGCATTCCCTCTGAAATTGTATGTGATAATGGTTCCCAATTCATTGGAAGCAGAACCACTAACTTTTGTAACAGTTGGGGAATCAAGATGATCACATCAACACCAGTTCACCCACAAGCCAATGGTCAAGCAGAATCATCCAACAAGATCATCATCAACAATCTGAAGAAGAGGCTAGGATCCAAGAAAGGGAAATGGGCAGAAGAGTTACCTTACGTGCTATGGGCTGATAGGACAACTCCCAAGAATGCCACCGGTCAAACACCCTTCTCTTTAGTATTTGGGGCAGAAGCAGTGATCCCAACAGAGATGGTGATCCCAACTGCTAGAACAAGTGCTCGTGATCCTGAAGAAAATACTACAATCCTAACTCAGGATTTGGATACTATTGAGGAAAACAGGGATCTAGCTAGGATAAGGATGGCAAGCTACCAACAAAGGATGGCTGGTGCCTACAACAAGAATGTCAGGATAAGGAAGTTCCAAGTCGGAGATATGGTGTTAAGAAAAGCATTTCAAAATACTATCAATCCTGCTGACGGGAAGCTAGCACCAAAATGGGAAGGTCCCTACTTGATTGAAGCTGAAGCAGGAAAGGGGGCATACAGGTTGCTAACCATGGAGGGAAACTTGTTACCAAGAGCCTGGAATGCTGTTCACTTAAAGAAATATTTCATGTGAACATGATCCTTCCTGCATGTGATCCTTACATAGAAGTATCCTTGAAGGATCCCGGAGATATCGGTGATCCTTACTCTGGTAATATGCTTATCCTAGAAACTATTACATTTTCTTACTTTTTACCTAAGGATAAGGATCATGTATCCTTCATCCTCTACTCACAAACCATTTGAGTTATGATAGTTCAGGTATCTTCAGCAAATCGTCAAAGATCTCCAAAAAGCACCACAGATCCTTGGGTCCGACCCCAGTTATCCTTGGGATTATCCCCAGTTTCCGCCAGCAGCGCACGATGATCCTGGTATAGTTCACGTCTTTGGGACCAGTACCCACTTTCGGGGCTGACAACCTCATCGTACTGGCTATATTTAGGATCCTACGTATAATGGTGGACGCACCATACATCCGTTCCTAAGGTTTCTAACGTTTTCACGATAGCTAAGGTTTTGACATTTTCATGTCACTAAGTTTGGATAGTTGCCAGAAAGGGCCATACTCCAGTTTACATACGATCCTTTGGGCTTGTCCCCAGTTATCCTATGGGCTTGTCCCCAGTGATCCTCTGGGATCATCCTCAGTTATCCTGTGGGCTTGTCCCCAGTGATCCTCTGGGATCATTCTCAGTTATCCTTTGGGCACGTCCCCAGTTACTAATTTATCTTTGACATTGGCTTAGTCCCAAGTTATATCTCACTTTTCAGGTTCTGGAAGTCTAAACATATAAGGGCCCTTAATCCTTACTAACGATCAAAGTCTTATCTATGATTATCTTGATTGAAGGATAGGATCCTAACGTGGATCCTCAGGTATGATCCTTCACTATTTTTGATTATACTCTTTATCCTAACCAACCCTTATACTTTGACAACCGAACCTATGATCCTTGAACTAAAACGCTTTGAGAATTTTCAATATGAGGATATTTGATCCAAGATCATATCCTAAGTTTATTAAACACTTTGTCAACTCTTGTTATTTTAACAAATATAGCAATTGAGAAATAAGAGGATTATTGAAGGATAACAACACAAGATAAGCCAGAAAAGTTAAGTTATATTATTAAACAAAAGGATCATTAACCCTTTCAAAAGATTGTCAAAATTGCCAACCCACATTTCTACCAGCAAAACGTGGCCCGTCCACATGGGTTGGCAAAGGGTGTCCATTGTCTATGCGGTCTTAGCATTATGCAGGAAAGTAAAAGCGGCAGGATCACAAAGGCTTCATCCCCCAAACAGAGGATCCCTCCACCTTTTGCAATCCTACCCATTGTTCAAAGGATCCAGGATCCTTAACCCTAAAAAACTATTGTTCAGAAATTACAAACCATAATTGTTCACAAACACCACTACCACAAAAAACCACTACCAATCCTAAAAAATTGGGCTCCGGCTATGTCTAGAAGTTTCCATCATTGCCCAATCATGCAGCCTACACCTTCGCTGCTTCATCACCACCAGCATCTCCACCTTCATCCTTCTCAGCATCACCACCCTCTAGCATGGGGATCTCCTCAGCCTCATCCTCATCCTCCAGGTCTGCAAGCCTTGCCTTCCAACCTTCAACATCCCACGAGCTTTTGTCAAAGGTAGGATCCTGAGCCTCCTCGGCCATCTGAAGTTGTATCTTATACATAGCAATTGCCGCGGAGACCTTAGCATCTTGGGTGATCTCCTGCTTCTCGTTATCCATATCAATCAACCTCTGAGCAGCCTCAGCCTTCATGACCCGGAGTTCCTTCTCAAGATCTCCTATCTTGAGATCCTTAAGCACGCCCATTTGTTGAAGGTCAGCAATCTGGCTCTCTTGGTCCTCAACATGGCCAAGATAGGTCTCAATCTCGGCAAGTTTCTGCAACAGGAGAAGAAAAAGATAAGCATAAGATCATATGATCCTCAAGAAAAGCAGGATACGCTAGGCGGATAACCTACAGGGCCAGTGATCCTTACCTCATTCACATAGTCAAGGAATTGCTGACGGAGGAGGGGAAATCCTTGTAGATCTTCAGTGGTCTTCCTCTTTTTTCCCTTGCCCCGGATAGATGCTTTGGGAGCTGATGCTGAAGGACTGGCAGCAGGAGCCTTCTTCTTCTTTGAAGACGTGACATTGGCAAGATCACTTATCCCAAATATGGAGGTAGATTTAACAGACCTGGCAGATTTTCCAGCACCTACATAATTCAAAAACAAGATAAGTTCCCTTATTAAATTAAATACTTTTACATAAAATTTACTTTTTATGAGGATACTTACTTGACATTGTGGCAGATGCAGAGGATATCTCTTGAGAATCTTGGATAGTGATTTGGAAGCTTCTAACTTCAGGATCAAGCTTTTTAAAAGCTAACACTCTATCTTTTGCAGCAGGGGTTAATTTCAGACGAGCAATGGAAATAGCTGCATAAAAGACAAAGGAAAAAAGACATCAGCGATCCTCATCATATGAGACAGGACTGATAGTGATCCTTCGAGGATCCTCTACCCTACCATGAGTGGCCCATTCCTTGGGCAAATCCTTCCCATCCGGGATTGAATCCCTCTTAACAAAGAAAAACCGACGTTTCCAGTTGGTATCATTCTTAGTAACTTTGAAGATTGGGTGATCCTCCCCAGCTTTCCGTTTCAACAAATATCGGTGAGAACCGAAGGTGGTGAGATCGTAAAACTCAGCTAACTCCGCCATCCCCAGATCAATCCCTTCCTGCTCGATGATCCTCTCGAAGGTATAAAGAACCCTCCAGATCATCGGCATAGCTTGGATGTAAGAGATGCCGGTTAAGGAAAAGAAAGACTGGGTAAAGTCTGGAAAAGGATACGAGTACCCTATAGCAAACGGGGTAGCAGGAAAAGCCACCCAGACATCCGAGATATAGTCGCTCAAAGCAGTAGGATCAAAGGATTTAAAAACGGCATTCGCCGGAAAGCAGTGACGAATTTTGTCTACGTGGGCATCACTAAAGCAACACCTCTCCGTAGGAGAATCCTTGATAATCCCCTGGCTTTTTAAGGGACTATCCTTCTTGGAATCCTTGTGTGGAGAATTCCGGAGCAACATGTTTTGTGACGGAATAGAAACAGAGACGGAGTAGAAAAAACAGAGCAAAGAAAAGGAAGAAGGGAAAGAGAGAAGAAGAGGATACCTGAACAACCTTCGGTGCAGAATATAAGGGGAGTGTATCTCGAATTTAAATACAAACTGATCCTCACCCTATCTCCTATTTATAATCATGATCTGCAGGATTGTCACATCTCTGACGTAATGATCACAACGGCTAGTCCGAGCATAACGGCTAGTTTCTTGGAGTCGCCCGTTAGAGATAAGATCGAAACAAAATATAACTCGTCTATTTACAATTAACTCCTTATATTTTGGGGGCAATTGTTAGGGCTGGATTTTTATAGGTGATCCTTACACATGATCCTAACCAGTGATCCTTGTTTCTTTGGCAGACAGTGATCCTCAGCAGAACTTCAGGATCAGGATCATGGGACATTATGGTGATCCTCGTACTAACGGCCACTTCCGCTTAATACAATATTGTTTTGCAGGAACATCTAGCAGGATATGCTCTAAAGACCATGATCCAGGGACGCGTCTTCACAAATATGGCAAGAGCTAAATCAGAGATAGACGTTGCACAGGATATGGAAACATGGCTTGATTCATGGGCAGCAATTTAGGCTAGATTATCTTTATTTCTAAAGGGGTAATGAGCTGAATATTAGTTTAGCTACCTAAAATAGGTCACCTACACACGTATAAATACCACTCTTCCTCATTCGGAAGAACACACACGACATACGACACAACTCTCAAACACTTAGACACTCAGTGATCCTTGTACTCAGCTCATTATCATCCAAAGTTGTAATCATATTTTTGTTATATTGAAGTTGGTGATCGGTAGTTGCCATCACCCGAGGTTTTTTATGCCGGAGATCATTCATTGATCAAGGGCTTTTTCCTCGTATAAATCATCGTGTCTTTGCATCTTTATCACAAAAGTGATCCTTTACTTTCATAATTAACCAAGCATCATACCCCGTTTTCATAAAGTTTGGTTACATTATCCTTGTGTGATTTTTGACCAAAACAATACCCCAATCCATTGCATGTGAATTCCAAACCACTAATCATGAGGCAGAGTATGAGGCCTTGATAGCAGGTTTGCAATTAGCTAATAATATGAGGATCAGGTATCTTCAAGTATATGTAGATTCTCTATCAATTACTAATCATTATAATAGTTCTTACACTATCAAATGTGAAAAGCTAATCAAGTACTTAGAAATAATCAGAAAACTGGCAGATTCTTTTGCTTTTTCAATCTACCACAGGTACCCAGGGAAGAAAATAACTAACCTTGGATCATTCCTAAAGATGCCAGAAGATGTGAAAAATACTCATTACCCATGTTTTAACCCCTGCAATTATGGATCACATAGCCATGGAGATAGTGAAGGATTCTGCAATCATACCTGGTGATCCTGCACAGTCGAATTCAAGATCCTGGATTCCTCCAATCCTAAGATATATACAACATGGAGAGATCCCTACAAGACAAAATCCTAAAGCTTTCAAATTCAAGGAGACTGTGGAAACCACACTGGGGGCAGAGCACTATTCTCAAGGATCCTTAGAACAGGATACTATTGGCCTACCATGAAGATGTATGATGTGGAATACACAAAGAAATGTGATGCTTGTCAAAGACACAGTAATATTCTACACCAACCAACATAACATCTGCATCCTAAGAAGAAGCTTTTGCTCAAAGTCAGAAAAAAGGAAATGGCCAGTTATGGCTGGAGCATACAACAAGAATTACAGGATTAGAAGATTTCAAGTTGGTGATTTTGTGCTAAGAGAAGCATTCCAGAACACTACAAATTCTTCTGATGGCAAGCTAGAACCAAAGTGGGAAGACCCCTATCCAATTGAAGCTGAATCAGGAAAGGGGGCATATCATTCGTTAACAATGGATGGTGATCTCCTACCAAGAGCTTGGAATGCTGTTCATTTCAAAAAAAAAATACTTTAAGTAAGAAGGATCAGGGATCCTCAGCGATACTGGTATTCTGATCCAGGATCCTCAAAGGATATATGATTCTACATTTGGTAACACATTACTTTCATTTTCATTTTCATTCATTTTATACTTATTACTTATCATAAGTTAAAGATGTTAATCAGTTAACATCTATTTTCACAAAGTTTAAGCTTTTGCAGACTTGTTATCATTTTACAGAAGATCAAAGTGGTTGGCCAACCCTCCAAAGTTTTGGGCTTGTCCCCAGTTTGGGCTTGTCCCCAGTTTCGCCTGTAGCGCACGATGATCCTGGTATAGTTCACGTCTTTGGGACCAGTACCCACTTTCGGGGCTGACAACCTCATCGTACTGGCTATACCTAGGATCCTACGTATAATGGTAGACGTACCATACATCCGTTCCTAAGGTTTCTAACGTTTTCACGTTAGCTAAGGTTTTGGCATTTTCATGTCACTAAGATTGGATAGTCGCCAGTAAGGGCCATACTCCAGTTTACATACGATTTCTAACGTTTTCACGTTAGCTAAGGTTTTGGCATTTTCATGTCACTAAGATTGGATAGTCGCCAGTAAGGGCCATACTCCAGTTTACATACGATCCTTTGGGCTTGTCCCCAGTTATCCTTTGGGCTTGTCCCCAGTTATCCTTTGGGCTTGTCCCCAGTTATTAACTTATCTCTTATATTGGCTTAGTCCCAAGTTATATTCTGTTTTCAGATTTTCAAAGTCAAACATTTAAGGATCCTCAATCCTAATTATCCATTGAAATTTTTCTTATGGTTATCCTGATTAAAGGTTAGGATCCTAACTTGGATTCTCAGGTATGATCCTTAACTGTTTTGATTACACTCATTATTTTGAATAACCCTTACACTTTGACAACTAAACCTATGATCCTCAAAATTAACTACTTTTTTGGAAGTTATCGACTACAGGATATTTGGTCCTGGATCATATCCTAAGTTTCTTAACTTTTCTTACTCAGACAAACATAAATCAAAACAATTGGAAATTAAAAGGATAAACAAGGGAAACAACACAAGATAAGCCAAAAGAGATTAGAGTTATTTTATTAACAAAGGTTTAAAACCTTCAAAGTTGTCAAAATTGCCAACCCACGTTTCTACCAGCAAAACGTGGCCCGTCCACATGGGTTGGCAAAGGGTGTCCATTGTTTGTGCATGCAGGAAATTTAAAGGCGGCAGGATCACAATGGCTTTATTCCCCAAACAGAGGATCCCTCCACCATTTGCAATCCTACCTATTGTCTGAAGGATCATGGATCCTTAATCCTAAAACTATTGTTCAAATTACAGACTATAATTGTTTCTAGAAAATATCAACAACCACAAAAAAAATTGGGCTCCGGCTAAGTCTCGAAATTTCCATCATTGCCCAATCCTGCAGCTCAATCCTTCGCTGCACCATCACCACCAGCTCCACTTGCCTCTCCAGCATGATCCTTGCCAGCACCTTCAAGCATCAGGATCTCCTCAGCCTCCTCATCATCCTCCAACTCTGCCAGCCTCGCCTTCCAGCCCTCCACATCCCATGTGCTTTTGTCGAAGGCAAGATCCTAAGCCTCCATAGCCATCTGCAGCTGGATCTTGTACATGGCTATTGCAGCAGAGACCTTGGCATCCTGGGTGATCTCATGCTTCTCGTAGTCAAAGTTAATCACCATCTTGGCAGCATCGTCCTTAGTGGCCCGGAGCTCCTTCTGAAGGTCAGCTATCTTAAGATCCTTCAGCACACCCATTTGTTGAAGATCAGCAATCTGGCGATCTTGATCCTCGACGTGGCCAACATACGTCTCTATCTCAGCAAATTTCTGCAAGGAAAACGAGGCATGATATCAGAAACAATCCTCAAAACTATCAGGATACGCAGGCAGGGGCAGTGATCCTTACCTCAATAAAGTAGTCCAGAAATTGTTGGCGGAGCAGGGGCAGACCTTGAAGATCCTCAGCTTCAGAGGCTTTCCTCTTCTTGCCTCCTTTCCCTCTAACAGGTGCCTTGGGGACAGAAGCACTGGGGCTAGCAGGAGTCCTCTTCCTTGCAGATTTGACATTGGTAAGATCATCGATGCCGAACTTGGAAGCAGACTTAGAGGATTTTCCAGCACCTACACAACCAAAATAAGATAAGTATTCTAACTGAATTTGAAATCCTACACAGAATTACTTTTTAAATCAGAATACTTACTTGACATTGTGACAGAGGCAGAGGATACTTCTTGAGAATCCTGGGTGGCAACCTGGAAAGTTCTTATCTCCGGATCAAGCTTCTTGAAGGCCAAGAGTCTCTCTTTTGCAGCAGGAGTCAACTTCAGATGTGAAAACGGAGATAGCTGCACGATAAGAAAACAACAGAATATCAGTGATCCTTCTTTCAAGGAATATGTTCTATGGTGATCCTTCCAGGATCCTCTATCCTACCATGGGTAGCCCACTCCTTGGGCAAATCCTTCCCGTTAGGGATGGTATCTCTCCTAACAAAAAAGAATCGCCGCTTCCAATTAGTATCATTCTTGGTAACCTTGAAGATTGGATGCTCCTCCCGGGTCTACGTTTGAACAGATAACGATAGGAACCAAAGGTGGTCAGATCGTATAGCTCACCCAACTCGGCCATACCTAAGTCAATCCCCTCTTGCTCGATGATCCTTTCAAGGGTAAACAAAACCCTCCAGATCATCGGCATGGCCTGAACGTAAAGATATGCCGGTCAAGGAGAAGAATGCTTGAGTAAAGGCTGGAAAGGGATACGTATAACCTATGGAAAACGGGATCACAGGAAAGGCAACCCATGAATCGGAGGTGTGGTCACTCAGGGCAGAAGGATCATAAGCTTTGAACACCGTATTTGCAGGAAAACAGCACCGAATCCTATCAATTTGAGGATCAGCAAAGATACAACGTTCTTTAGCAGTGTTTGTGATGATCCCTTGGCTCTTAAAGGGCCTTCCTTCTGTTGATCCTTGGCAGGAGAATTCCGGAGCAACATACTGAAACGAGATATGAAAAACAGAACAAGAAGAGAAGAAGATGAAAAGGAGAATACCTGGTTGATCTTCTAAATACGGTTATAAAGGGAGTTGCTTTGAATTTAAACACATTCGATCCTATCCCTATTTCCATTTATAATGATGATTTGTGCAGGGCTGTCACTTCCATGACGTCAGATCGCAACGGATAGTTCCATCTTAACGGCTATATATTCGTTGAGTAGTTATAGATAAGAATTCAGCAAAATATAACTCGTTATATCACATAAAAACTCCTTATATTTTGGGGGCAATTGTTAGGGCTGGATTTTTATGACCTATGATCCTTACATGTTATCCTAACAAGTGATCCTTGTTTCCTTGACAGATAGTGATCCTCAGAGGAGCTTCAGGATCAGGATCACGGATCATCCTAAAGGATCCTCATACTTAACGATTGTTCTCTTTATATTTAATGTTGTTTTGCAGGAATTACGAGTTGGAACCTGGTCCTTGGCAACGGTAATCAAGAATCCTCCACGCTAATCTTGCCACACGTATTACCAGAAATAGACGCTGTGGAGAATATGGAAACTTAGCACAATTCAAGGGCAATTAGTTAGGCTAAATTACTTCTATTTCTAAAGGGGTAACGAGCTAGTAATTTAGCTAATTTACCTAAAATAACAAACCCCATACACTTATATAAAAGGCACTCTTCGCCATTAGGAAGAAAAAACACACGACGACAACACAACACAAACTCTCGCACGCTTAGACACTCGAAACTATAGTGATCCTTGTACTCAGCTCATTATCATCCAAAGTTGTAACTATTTTTCTTATATTGAAGTTTGGTGATCGGTAGTGCCATCACCCGAGGTTTTTTATGCCGGAGATCATAACATTGATCAAGGGCTTTTTCCTCGTATAAATCATTGTGTCTTTGCCTATTTCACAATGAAGTGATCCTTTACTTTTTCTATAAACCAAGCATCATACCCCGTTTACATAAAGTTTGGTTGCATTATCCTTGTGTGATTTTGACCAAAACAGGTTTGGCAAAGGGTGTCCATTGTCTATGCGGTCTTAGCAGGTGCAGGAAATTAAAGGCGGCAGGATCACAAAGGCTTCATCCCCCAAAACAGAGGATCCCTCCACCTTTTGCGATCCTAACCTATTGTTCAAAGGATCCAGGATCCTTTAACCCTAAAAACTATTGTTCAAAGATTACAAAACCATAATTGTAACAAACCACTACCAAACTCAAAAAAAATGGCTCCGGCCTAGTCTCGAAATATCCATCATTGCCCAATCCTGCAGCTCAAACCTCGCTGCTTCATCACCACCGGGCTCCACTAGCTTCTCCACCCTGATCCTTGCCAGCATCACCATCCCTCCAGCATTGGGATATTCCTCAAGCATCATCGTCATCCTCCAACTCTGCTAGCCTTGCCTTCCAACCTTCCACGTCCCATGTGCCTTTGTCAAAGGAAGGATCCTGAGCCTCTGCAGCCATCTGCAGCTGGATCTTATACATAGTTATCGCAGCAGAGACCTTAGCATCCTGGGTGATGTCACGCTTCTCGTAGTCAAAGCTGATCAGTGCTTTGACAGCTTTATCCTTGGTAGCCCGGAGCTCCTTCTCAAGATCAGCTATCTTGAGATCCTTTAACACGCCCATTTGTTGGAGGTCGGCGATTTGGCTCTCCTGATCCTCGACATGGCCAAGGTAGGTCTCAATCTCAGCAAGTTTCTGCAAAAGAGAAAAAAAGTAAGTTCAGATCAGGTGATCCTCAAAGAAGCAGGATATAGAAGCAGGATATACAAGCGGAATACACAAGCAGGATACTTGTGAAGGATAACCAACAGGGGCAATGATCCTTACCTCATTGACATAGTCGAGAAACTGTTGGCGGATCAGGGGAAATCCTTGGAGATCCTCAGAAGTCTTCCTCTTCTTCCCCTTACCTCTAACAGGTGCTTTAGGAGCCGAAGCAGAGGGACTGGCAACAAAAGTCTTCTTTCTTGAAGACTTGACATTGGCAGTTCATCAATCCCGAACTTGGAGGCAGACTTGGCAGACTTAGCAGGTTTCCCAGCACCTACACAATCAAAACAAGATAAGTTCCCTTACTAACTAAACAGCCTTACATATAACTTACTTTTTAATAAGGATACTTACTTGACATTGTGGCAGATGCGGAGGATACTTCTTGTGAATCTTGGATGGTGACTTGAAAACTTCTGGTCTCAGGATCAAGCTTCTTGAAAGCTAAAACTCTCTCTCTGGCAGCAGGAGTTAACTTGAGATGAGTAACAGATATAGCTGAAAAAACACAAGAGACAAAAAAGACATTAGTGATCCTCATCATAAGAGACAAGTTTGATGGCGATCCTTTTTAGGATCCTCTATCCTACCATGAGTAGCCCACTCCTTGGGCAGATCCTCCCCGCTAGGGATGGTATCTCTCCTAACAAAGAAAAATCGTCGCTTCCAGTTGGTATCATTTTTTGTGACCTTAAAAACAGGGTGATCCTCTCCAGCTTTCCCTTTCAACAAGTATCGACAGGAACCAAATGTGGTAAGATCATATAACTCGGCCAGCTCCGGCATCCCTAAAGTCAATCCCCTCCTGCTCGATGATCCTCTCAAGGGTACACAGAACCCTCCAGATCATCGGCATGGCCTGGATGTAGGACATACCGGTCAGAGAAAAGAAGGACTGGGTGAAAGCTGGAAAAGGATATGAATATCCTATGGTAAACGGAGTGGCAGGAAAGGCCACCCAGGCGTCGGAAACGAAATCACTCAGAGCGGTGGGAGTAAAAGACTTGAAGACGGTATCCGCCGGAAAACAGTGACGAATCCTATCTACATGAGCATCGGTAAAGCAACATCTCTCCGTAGGAGAGTCCTTAATGATCCTTGGCTTTTCAAGGGACTGCTCTTCTCGTGATCCTTATGGGGAGAGTTTCGGAGCAACATACTTGTAGCGGAGAAAAAAACAGAGCAAAAGCAGAAAAACAGAGCAGGAAAAGGAAGAGAATACCTGATCAATCTTCGGTGGAGGTTATAAAGGGAGTATATCTTGAATTTAAATGAAGATTGATCCTAACCCTATCTCCTATTTATAATCATGATTTGCAGGGATGTCACCTCAATGACGTAAAGGTTGCAACGGCTAGTTCGAAAATTAACGGCTAGTTATCCGAATTGTTCGTTGCAGATAAGATCAAAGCAAAATATAACTCGTTAATTTACAATGAACTCCTTATATTTTGGGGGCAATTGTTAGGGCTGGATTTTTACAATACATGATCCTCACATGTGATCCTAACCAGTGATCCTTGTTTCTTTGGCAGATAGTGATCCTCAGCAGAGTTCCAGGATCAGGATCACGGACCATCATAGGATCCTCATGCTAACAGTTGCTTTCGTTGAATTTAATGTTGTTTTGCAGGAATGACTAGCAGGATCCGCTCTTAGCATCACAATTAAAGGACACGTCTTTACAACTATGGCATGTGCTTAATCGGAGATGGACGTTGTGAAGGATATGGAAACTTGGCATGATTTAAGGGCAATAATTTAGGCTAGATTTACTTTTATTTCTAAAGGGGTAATGAGCTGATTATTAGTCTTTTTACCTAAAATAGGTCACCTACACTTGTATATATAACACTCTTCCTCATTCGGAAGAACACACAACACAACTCTCACACGCTTAGACACTCGAAACTATAGTGATCCTTGTACTCCAGCTCATTATCATCCAAAGTTGTAACTATTTTTCTTATATTGAAGTTTGGTGATCGGTAGTTGCCATCACCCGAGGTTTTTTATGCCGGAGATCATACATTGATCAAGGGCTTTTTCCTCGTATAAATCATTGTGTCTTTGCATATTTCACATCGAAGTGATCCCTTTACTTTTTCTACAAACCAGCATCATACCCCATTTACATAAAGTTTGGTTGCATTATCCTTGTGAGATTTTTGACCCAAAACATTTGTGGTACAGAAGAAAAATGGGAAAATGGAGAGTTTGTGTAGACTACACAGACTTGAACAAAGCTTGTCCTAAAGACCCATTTCCTCTCCCCCACATTGATGCAATGGTAGATGCCACTGCCGGGCATGAAATGCTGACCTTCATGGACGCATCCTCAGGATTTCAACAGATCCAAATGGAGCCTTATTGACCAGGAGGATACTGCCTTTATGACACCAAACAGGTATTTATTGTTATACAGCTATGCCTTTTGGTTTGAAAAATGGCAGGTGGCAACATACCAAAGATTGGTAAACATGATGTTCAAAGACAAACTGGGGGACACCATGGAAGGTGTACATTGACGATATGGTGGTAAAATCAAAGAAAGCTCAGGATCACCTCCAGGATATTAAGGAAGCATTTGATGTCCTGGACAAGTATAACATGAAGCTGAACCCTGCTAAGTGCCATTTTGGAGTGGGGGCAGGAAAATTTCTAGGATATATGGTAACCAAAAGAGGAATACGAAAGCAAGCCCAGAGCAGATCAAAGCTATCCTGGATATAAAATCACCCTCAAATATGAAGGACGTACAAAGATTGACAGGCCGAGTAGCAGCTTTAACAGGTTTATCTCAAGATCCTCAGAAAAATGCAAAGACTTTTATGATATCCTGAAGAAGAACAAGAAATTTGAAATGGGGTGAGAAGCATGAAGCAGCCCTGCAGGATTTGAAGCAGTATACTCTCAACCGCACCTCTATTGATGAAAGCCTGAGGATGGTGAACCATTATCCTTGTATCTGGCAGTATCAGGGAATGCAGTAAGTGCAGTACTCGTAAAGGATCATGAAGGTCAGCAGTATCCTGTTTATTATGTTAGCAAAAGTTTGTTAAATGCTGAAACTAGATATTCTCACCTAGAAAAATTAATACTGGCTCTAGTAATGGCATCAAACAAAGCTTAGACATTATTTTTGAAACACATAGGATTCATGTTAAAACTAATTATCCTGTTAAAAATGTGCTTAGGAAACCAGAAATGTCAGGTAGAATGGCTAAGTGGTCAGTAAAATTAAGTGCCTATGATTTAGTATATGAACCTAGAAATGCCATAAAGTCTCAGGCTTTAGCTGACTTTTGTGGCTGATTTTAGTAGTGACATTCAGGATGAGGTAGACCTAGAAGTTCAACAGTTTGGAGAATCCTCAGGATCCTGGACATTATATACCGATGGTGCATCTAATGTAAGAGGAGTAGGATTAGGAATACTACTAAAATCGCCACAGGGGGACATAATACCCCAGGCTGTTAGATGTGAATTCCTGCTACTAATAATGAGGCAAGAATATGAAGCTTTAATTGCAGGATTAGAATTGGCTAAGAGTATGAATATCAAAGAATTTGCAAGTATATGTTGATTCTTTGTTAATTACTAATCATTTTAATGGATCCTATGCAGTCAAGGGTGAGAAACTAATGGAATACCTCGGTATTCTTAAAAAATTAGCAGGATATTTCGATGTTTTACGCTTGAACAGGTACCAAGAGAGGATAACGCTGAAGCAGATGCATTGGCAAAATTTGGGATCATCAATCCAGGATACCGGAAGGATCCCAATACCGATATTACATATCCTGTATCCTGCAACGGAATCCTCAGCATAAGGAAGTAGCAAGTATTCAAGATCCTGAAGTGGTGTATCCTGAAGAGGATCCTAAATCCTGGAACAACTCCAATTATGAGATATCTCAAGGAAGGACATATCCCCGAAAATGAAAAATCCTAAGGCATTCTAGGATGAAGGTATCACGATTCACTATTATAAATAATATTTTATACAAGAAATCCCTTGCAGGACCATACTTGAGATGCTTGAAGGATCCTGAAGCCAAAGAAGTACTTCAGGATATACATGAAGGGGATTGTGGTATACCATACCGGGGGCAGGTCATTATTTTCAAAAGTGTTGAGGACAGGATATTATTGGCCAACAATGAGAAAAGATGCTGCAGAATATGCTCGAAGATGTGATGCATGTCAGAGGCATAGTAACATATTGCATCAACCAGCTGAACCACTATATCCTGTAGCATCCCCTTGGCCGTTCATGAAATGGGGGATGGATATAGTAGGGAAGTTACCGAAAGCTCCGGGAGAAAAGTCTTTATGCTGGCTGTTAGGTCTGGATTTTTATAGGTGATCCTTACACATGATCCTAACCCAGTGATCCTTGTTTCTTTGGCAGACAGTGATCCTCAGCAGAACTTCAGGATCAGGATCATGGGACATTATGGTGATCCTCGTACTAACGGCCACTTCCGCTTAAATACAATATTGTTTTGCAGGAACATCTAGCAGGATATGCTCTAAAGACCATGATCCAGGGACGCGTCTTCACAAATATGGCAAGAGCTAAATCAGAGATAGACGTTGCACAGGATATGGAAACATGGCTTGATTCATGGGGCAGCAATTTAGGCTAGATTATCTTTATTTCTAAAGGGGTAATGAGCTGAATATTAGTTTAGCTACCTAAAATAGGTCACCTACACACGTATAAATACCACTCTTCCTCATTCGGAAGAACACACACGACATACGACACAACTCTCAAACACTTAGACACTCAGTGATCCTTGTACTCAGCTCATTACTATCCGAAGTTGTAACTACATTTTTATTATATTGAAGTTGGTGATCGGTAGTTGCCATCACCCGAGGTTTTTTATGCCGGAGATCATCCATTGATCAAGGGCTTTTTCCTCGTATAAATCATCGTGTCTTTGCATCTTTATCACAGAAGTGATCCTTTACTTTCATAATTAACCAAGCATCATACCCCGTTTTCATAAAGTTTGGTTACATTATCCTTGTGTGATTTTTGACCAAAACAGTTTGGCGCCCACCGTGGGGCAATTGGTGCTTCATTCATAAGAAAATCTTTTGTTCGAATCATTTCAGAGAGTTACATGGCTTCATCATTGAAGAACACGTCCACGGCGATGTCTGCGGTCACTTCATCACAGATCACCTTGCCTCCTCCACCGGCAGGATCTCAGAGAAATACTGAGAAGAGATCAACTCCCACTTCCTCTAAACCTCTATCTTCTTCTGCTATGAATTCTTCTATTCCCAGTACTAGTGATGTATTTGCTTTAATTTTGCAGATGAAGGATCGTATGCAGCGGCAAGATGAAACTAACGAAAGGATCCTCAGGGAAATTGGAGATCTCAAAAGACAAAAGAAAGCGGCAGAGGATCATTCTCCACTGATGCCCAAATCCTTGAGCTTTGATACTCCAATGATCACTTCCCAGCCATCAGGGATCCCGGACGTGCAAATTACAGGGGAGTCAAGAGGATCACATCTCAACTCCGGCAGCGATGACTCAGACATCAGCTCACATTTTCAGCCCGTAGGATCCTATCCTCAGTACATGGGATCCTTCAGGAATCGGGAGCCTATCCAGGAGACACAGCAGTTTCCAGGATCCTACTTTGTTCCAGGATCATCCCAGGTTCAAGGATCCTCCTTTGTTCCAGGATCATCCCAGGTTCAAGGATCCTCCTTTGTTCCAGGATCATCCCAGGTTCAAGGATCCTCCTCGTTCCAGGATCATCCCAGATACCAGGATCCTTACAGATGCCAGGATCCCTAAAAAGTTTGCAAACAGGAAGTCTAGATGTCCATCAAGGGGACTTCATTCCAATGCAGGACCATTGCTTCCACTGGTCCCTCCGTTGTTCCAGAATCCCAGCAATATGGATTCCCTAACTTGAACCCAATGGGAGGTAACACTTTAAATAATTATCCTACTACTAACCTTGGATTCATGCAGGATACAGGTACCAATCATGCTATGGCCAGGGAATTACAGAAACTAAAGGACATGATTCTCAAGTGTTCCAGGGGTAGTCAAGCCTATCCCAGAGATTGCGATGGAAGCCACAAGGTATCTCCGCTTTGCACCACCAATTTGTGATGCAGAGGTACCCAAAAGGTTCCATATCCCTACCATGAAGCTGTATGATGGCACAACGGATCCAGAGGAGCATATAGCACAATACAGGGAAGGATGGAAATCAATCCTATCCCAGAAAAAGTTGAAGGAAGCATGCCTATGTAAAGGATTTGGATCCACTCTAACTGGATCAGCTCTTAAGTGGCTGCTAAGTCTTCCCCCTACTCTATTACTTCATTTGCTAATTTAGTTAATTTATTCAATAACCAATTCTCTTGTAGTAGAAAATTTTGAAAAATTAACTAGTGATTTGTACAGGATAACTCAAAATCATAATGAATCATTAAGGGATTATATAACTAAATTTAGTAAAGAATCCTTGGACATTCCCAACTTGGATATGGCTACGGCTGTTGAAGCCTTCAAAATGGGACTGCTTAAGGATTCATTATTCTATGATGATCTTGTTATGACACCCATGCAGGAATTTAGATGAAGTAAGAACTCGAGCACTCAGGTTTATCCGGCTAGAGGATGACAAGAGGATCCAGGAAAGACAAGTAGGATCCTCAAAACAAGATAAGCAAGGATCCTCCTTCAAAAGCAACAAAGTTCAAATCCTACCATAGGAAATGAGAACAAGAATGTGCATGCTGTTGACCAAGAAGAGGATGATGAAGAATATCCTCCAATCTCAGAATATTGTTTTCTCCGTTGATAATCATGAACTAATCCTTGCAATGCAGAATCTAGGTGAAAAGGCTAGGTGGCCCAGGAAGAATGATAAACCATCCGGGACTAAAGACAAGTCCAAATGGTGTGCATACCATGAGGATTTCGGGCATCTAACTGAAGATTGCATAGCCTTAAGAAAAGAAATTGGATACCTGCTAAGCAGGGGCATCTAAAAGAATTGTTGGGGAGAAAAAAGCAAAGGACCCAGGATCCTGAAAGCGATCCCTGAAAAGGCTCCAGCACCTCCGGCAAACGCACCCAAGTGATTAACTTTATATCCGGAGGATCAGACATTTGTGGTACATCCTTTTCAGCGGCCAAAAGACATGCAAAAGAATCAAAAATGGATAATGGAGAAAGGCCTATTAGAACCTCAAGTGTCTCAGAAGGGAAGATGATAACATTTGATGAGGATGATCGCATTAACATTCAGGATCCTCACCATGATAGTTTAGTTATCACTCTCTTTATCTCTAACCATTTTGTCCGCAGGATCCTTATTGACGGAGGGAGCTCAGTGAACATTATCCAGCTTGATGTCTTGAAGAAGATGGGAATCCCAGAATCAGACATCACACCAAGATCCTCCGTGCTTGTAGGATTCAGTGGGGAAACGAAGAAAACTCTGGGGGACATCAAACTCCCAATCTACGTGGAAGGATTACATAATTACCAAAAATTTTGTGTTATTGACTGTTTATCCTGTTGCAACGTTATCCTTGGCAGGCCTTGGATACATGACATGAAAGAAGTTCCATCTACCTACCATCAATGTGTGAAGCTCCCTAGCCCATGGGGGATAATCAAGATCGACAGTGATCAGCAAGAGGCTAAGGATTGTTATACCTCATCTATGAAGCCAACCTCGAAGCCAAGGGAACAATAGCAATTACAGTATCCTCCAAGGATGTCTTGGAGGCAAGGGAACAAGATGTAGATGAAATCCTCTTGGATCCTAGTGATCCTGAATCAAAAATCTATATCGGATCAGGGATCCTTGGCAACATGAAAGAAGACATGATATCCTTCCTCAAAAGAAGAAAATCTACCTTTGCTTGGAAACATGAAGATATGACAGGTATATCTAAG
Source organism: Helianthus annuus (assembly GCF_002127325.2). Classification (NCBI taxonomy): domain Eukaryota; kingdom Viridiplantae; phylum Streptophyta; class Magnoliopsida; order Asterales; family Asteraceae; genus Helianthus; species Helianthus annuus. Next base: position 157,113,704 of record NC_035446.2, on the reverse strand, counting down.
GATATTATTACTCACAAACTTGGCATTGACAGGTCTATCAAACCAATCCATCAAAAAAGGAGGAAGTTTGCACCAGAAAGGAATGCCATTATCCAAGAAGAAGTAGAGAGACTACTTCGAGCAGGTATGATCAGAGAGGTAAAGTATCCAAAATGGTTAGCCAATGTGGTTGTTGTCCAAAAGAAAAACGGAAAGTGGAGGGTATGTGTCGATTTCACTGATTTGAATAAGGCATGTCCCAAGGATCCTTTCCCATTACCCCACATTGACTCTATGGTGGATGCAACAGCGGGCATGAACTGTTAACTTTTATGGATGCATCATCTGGATTCCAACAAATCCAGATGGAACCATCTGACCAAGAGGATACAGCCTTTATGACCCCAACCGGTTTATATTGTTATATTGCCATGCCTTTTGGACTAAGAAATGCAGGTGCAACATATCAAAGGCTGGTAAATATGATGTTCAAGGATCAAATTGGAAAAACTATGGAGGTGTACATAGATGATATGGTGGTCAAGTCAAAGAAAGCTGAGGATCACCTAAGGGACTTGGAAGAAGCATTTGATATCCTTGATAGTTACAACATGAAACTTAATCCTTCAAAATGCCATTTTGGTGTTAAGGCAGGAAAGTTCTTAGGGTACATGGTAACCCAGAGGGGCATTGAAGCAAGCCCGGAACAAATCAAAGCATTAATAAGTATCAAATCCCCTGCCAATGCCAAGGATGTTCAAAGACTGACAGGCAGGATAGCAGCTTTGAACAGATTCATATCGAAATCCTCAGAAAAAATGCAGAGA